>NC_047506.1:20463512-20826231 GCF_902827115.2 Pseudochaenichthys georgianus
AACATGAAAAAATAAAGTAAACTTAAAAACAGCTACATGCCCGGAAGACTTTTTCTTTTTCTTTTTGTGGAATGTTTCCTTTTTTAATGTTTCTTTTTGAACATCTCCCTCTTAGTTTGCAATGAGAATGTGACAAAAACAAATCAATGGTGAACTTGGGGAAGGAAAAGAAAATGGTCCAAATGTGTGTATTCAATAAACAAAAGACACTACCATCACATTGGCCAAAATGTGCTTGTGACCTTTACAGCCAACATATTCAAAGTTCAATCTATTTCTTAGACAGAAAAAAAAGGTAGTCCTGGTTGCAGCAAAGGGACAATTCTTTATGATGAGTAACACTGACCCAGTTTCACTAGCTCAGCAAATTTAAATAATTAGCTTGTAACAAACCAGATATACTTAAGAGCTACGTCAGAGGTGTACTTTGGGATGGCCATGCATCATATACCAAGTGAAATAGGTTGGATCAAACTATCAGACATGAGGGATGAATGATGTGGCCACGGATCATTTGGCATAGATGGAATAAACTGTATGAATGGGTGAAAGCACAAGTTGTGCCTGGCTGTGAACAGACAAACATTCTTTGCCCTGGGAGCATTAAGTGCATGGCCACCAAGCTCGATGAGCGCATGTTTTATCTTACATTTATAGAGGAGCTCAGTGTTGAGGAATTTATCTCAAATGGAGAAAAAAAAAACCTTTAAGTCTCCAGCCATATGAACGGACCGCACCAGGCACGGGCAGCATTGGCTTACAGCCCTTTCAACCGCTTATAAATCCCTCTGATACAGGACAGCCTACTTGGCATATTGCATAAGCTCGTACGTATCTGCAGATGGGCCATTCATGCATATACATACAGGCAAAGAGAACATTCCAGATAAATTATTTCACAGTGGATCCAGTTGTAACGTGGGAGCAGCACAACAGGTTGTCCTTTGGTGTCTGAGCTTAGTTTCAAAGATAAGTGTTCTTGCTTTCTTCTGAACTTATTTTTATGAAGAAAACATTTCTCTCCCAAATCATTAACTGGCCCTCCTCCCAAACACAAACAGTGTGTGTGTGTGTGTGTGTGTGTGTGTGTGTGTGTGTGTGTGTGTGTGTGTGTGTGTGTGTGTGTGTGTGTGTGTGTGTGTGTGTGTGTGTGTGTGTGTGTGTGTGTGTGTGTGTGTGTGTGTGCGCCCTGGGCTGATGTGCTTCAAAAGTGCTGCGGAAGGGCAGAAGGCATTTAGAGGAAGGGCTGCAAGCAGCGTCTCCCTTACAGCGAGGCAAGAAAGCCCAAATGGCAGAGGAACCAAGGCCAGCAAGAGTCAGGGAGGGGGGCCAGAATTGATGGGAGAGTCCCAGGGTAGTCTGGATCTGGACTTGAATCTTAACAGGAGGTCTGAGGTCAGGGTTGAGAAGGTTCAGGCACAGTCTCCCACAATAACCAGAGGGGCCAGGAGCTGGCGGAGCTCTGCAGCAGAGACGGGCCCCAGGCTGGGCTGCTGCCGGCGCAGGGCCAGCTTGGAGTTGGAAGAAAGGGAGAGGCGAATAGAAGAGCCAGTAGTGGTAATAACAAACGGGACATCCTGCAGCTGCTGGTCTTCCATGTCGTCCTGTTCAGCTAGCTGCCGGTTCACAGCCATGGCTTTGTCAGCAAAGAATGTAAAATCCCTGGCATTGCTGGATCTACGGGACAAGATCAAAAACAGATTAAATACAAAGTTCAAACATTTGAAGCTGAAGTGTCCATAACGAAGACAGTGTTGTAGCTGTAACTCACCTTGGATGCAGGATTGATGTTGATAAAGTGTCAGATGCACCCTGAGTAAAAAAAAAAAAAAAGTTATTGACAAAACCCCAACTAAGAATGTATGCCGAAGTCTTGCAAAAGAGGCGTGGTGATTTAAGACTTACCCTCTGCACCCAGGGGTGTCGCAGCACCTGGCTGGCACTCAGGCGACTTTTGGCGTCCCGAACCAGAAGTTTGGATATGAGGTCTTTGGCACTTGAGGAGATGTTAGCCCAGTCTTTTTCTGGGAACTCGTATTTTCCTTCCTGGATACTCTCAAACAGAGTGTTCTAAATATGGACATAAAAACATGCATCATCAGTTGCTGTGACCTCGATGGAGGAGATGCATTGTTTAGTTTTCACTAATGTCAAACTCTTACCTGGCAGGTGTGGCAGGGCTCCCCTAACTCCCAGCCGCAGCCTCCACCACAGCGGCCTACAAAGGGGGGGTAGCCGCTCAGCATGATGTAAAGGATGACTCCAAGGCTCCACAGGTCACAGCGCTTGTCATAAATAGTGGCCTCCTCACTGAAGGCCTCCACCACCTCGGGTGCCATGTACTCTGCTGAGCCACACTGAAAAACAAAATCACAAGTTGGTTAGCCCCCGGGATGATAGGAAGCAGTACCTTCAGCAGAGTTGAGGGAAACAGAAGCCTCATGGATGCTGCCCACATTCCTCTGTTCAGCTGATTCCTTGTGTCTTAGTGTTAAAGCTTAGGGCCTACACAGTGGTGGGGGGATAGACTATGTGACAGTCACATGCTTATGTGCAGTGATTGGTTCATTTAAAATGGGCTATACAGCCTTTATTGATGTTTTAAGGACAGCCAAGTAGGAACATTGTGTACAATTACACCAACTGTAGGAGGTAGTGTGGGACTATAATTAAGCAGGTCAGCCTGCGTAGGCAGCAGCAGTGACTCACTGCTTTGACCGTACACAATCCAGGCAGAACGGGCCAAGGGCAAGGGTTGGCTCGGCTCTGATGGTACCTTGTTATGTAGCTCAGAGGGAAATTAGGCCGAGTGGGGAAAAGAGGATTGGTTGTCCTGCAGAGCCAGAGACTGGGCTGAGCCCTAGTCAGTTACGCAACTTTGAAATAAAAACCGCCGTTTTAATTCTGTAGGAACAGAACAGCAAGTCGCTAGATCAGCAGGAGAAATATTCCATTGGCCCCTCAGTCACCGAACCTTAACAGGAACTTTTAGATTGATTAAAGATGTTGCAATTCAAAAAAGGATATTTTGAGAGATGTCCTAAATATAGACAACTCGTGGTACATTCTAAGAACCTGCTTTGAAAATACTTGTAATCCATCCTTTGCCTGCTGAGCTACAAACGTAAATGATAGCAGAATCCGGACCAAGGCAGATCATGGCCTGCTTCCTCTCAAAGCACGGTGGCCTACATCTTTCTTTCCATCGGTGGTCGAGCATGTTTACATTGAGCAGGCCACCATTGTGTCCTGGTACCATATCCCAGCTGTCTCCTAACTCCTCCTCCACCCTGCTGCACCCTTATGTAATGAAATCTGCTGCACAGGAATCTCGTCTCAGACAAAGCTGCTTCTGTCGGGAGAGTATACCCCAACCCCCACGTTAACACCAACAACATCATGTCTGGGGCGCCTGCCTCCACAGACAAGGCCCCAGGATTCAGGCCAAACGCAGCTGCCACAGCAATAACAGACACAAAAGGTTACTTTGCCTACCCAAAACTAAACTTTAAAAAGAAAACAGCTATCAAGGCTAATTTTGTTTCAAAGCCACTCAAATATACTACAAGTCAGAGTAAAGATAGAACATCTAGTACTGCCAGTGGCATAAAGAGTTGATAGGGAGCAGGGAAATAACATTTGTTCTTCCTGTACTGCTGGCTGCAAACACCTGGTGAGCTTGCGTCAGTCACATCCTCCTCAAACTTTACTGTAAGCTGAAGCTATACTTGCTAATCTGCTGCAGTCACCACATATTAGTTGGTATTGCAACCTGGGGCTTTCCTGAAACCATGTGACTAGTCAGGCCATACTGACAGCGCTGATGACACACCTCTGCTGTTTGTAAACTACGTGATTATCTGAAGAGGCTTACAGGAAGGAGACGTGTTCTGTCACCATGCAGCTGCACCTGCAAACAATAACAGATGCAGTCTAAGCTGCTTCTGTTTAGCATCCTCAATTTATTTTCAGTTCTACATCTCACAGCAGGTATACATGAAGAGTGACATTTCAACAGTCCAATTTTATGCCAAGCAGACAGCACAGCATTCACGTGTGGAGCGGTATTCGGCAAATAAAATGTGCTTTCTCCTAGAAAGGACCTTTTGTGCTTCTATTGTAATAGAGAGCACACTCCCACAGTTGACTTCCTAAAATAGTCCTGAGATAGAGTTGATTAAACACATTTGGATTCATCAAGATGGCAAACGTGTGTTCATTTGAGCAACAGCATCTGTTGGAATGTGGGTATGGGGCGGGCTGGGGGGTGAGAGTGCCAATAGTGAGATGAAAATCAGATAACATTGTTCATGTGATCAGGGCAAAGAAAACAAGTCAGAGCGCATGAGCGGACTGGGTAGTTGTCCCTCCCAGTTGCCTTCCCCCACCCCCTGGGCCAGCCAATCATATCCCAGTTGCTAGGTATAGGAGAAAGACTAACATTTCTAGAACAAGCCTCATGCACACCCTTTGTATAATGAACATAAAGAAAGCGCAGACAAGCACAAGCGTGGTTGGGGCCGCTGGGCGGAGACTAAGCAGAGAGAGGAGGGTGGATGTTTTTCTCTTTCCTACCACAGAGAGAAAAGGGGCATGAGCAAGAAGTGGTGTGTTATGGTTTCTCTGTAACTTCATACCACAGGACATCCTTCAAGGCTATCACAATGTGTTCTGAAGCAGGCACTTCTTTCCGTGAGATAACGTCTAGTTATGTACAACAATACTGGGTACAAAAATGGTAAAGAAGCAAGCTTTAGTTAATAAAAGGATGCACCCTACTGCACACTTTATCATTCAGGCCAAACATCGAAGTCCATGTAAACTAAACTCGAGAAACTACAAATCTATCTCCGCACTTCAAATAGCTGAGGGTTAGGCTCCATCCATTAGTTCTGCTAAAGGAAGATGAAGTTACCATTGAAGAAACCCCCCACCACCACCACATTCCTGCAGGCTAAACTGCCATCCTTCACCTGCTCTGGTCCATCTTCCCACCCCCGCAGACAGCTAGCAGACAGTACATGTTGACGAGAGGAACCTCTCCAATTTAACTTTACTGTCTCTCTTACTGTCTCTCTCTTCCTCTCCTCTTTCCCCCCCCCCCCTTGGAGGTTGGAAGGGATTTTCTGGGCAGTGTTCTGAGGACTTTCTTAGTGCTGTGACAATACCAGAAGCGTTGAACAATCATAACTCCCAAACACACAGGCCTCAATATTTGAGAATGATAATCAACAGGCCGTTGACATTAAATTGAGGGCTATCTATCCAAGTGTTACTGATAGTCCAGGGGGTAAACGCTGCCCGATTGTGACATACAGGAAACAATCCCCGTCATTGCCCAACACTGAACTGCCTTAACCTCAACTTTATCTCTCCCATCAGTGTGCTGCCCTGCAGCTAACTCCACTGAGGATTGCCCAATAGAAAGTCAGCCAATTTGACTTGATAACGGCATTGTTTTACAGCCTGAAAACAACCTGCCTGTCCACAACAAGGTCACACACACACACACCACTATAGGGAAATGTTACCAAGACCATGCAACAAAGCTTTACTAATACATTGCTGGCCTGCATTTCCTGTCAATGGTACTCTCCTATTCCCATTGAATAAATGCAGTCCAAACTGTTTGGCAAACAACAGTAGAACAATATGAAGGAGGACTTACAGGAGTGAGGAGCTCAGGGGTGGAGATGGGTGAGCTGTCGCTGTTCAGCTTGATACCACTGCCCAGGTCAAAGTCACAGATCTTGACTGGGGAAATCTAACAAAGAGAGAAAGATTTAGAATCCTTAACATGAATCACATTTTGATAAGCAGAGCACATAACAGTTTATATCAAGGTGTTGTCCTTTCAACTAATTGGGCTGGAACGCATGTGGTAAACTCACCTTGTCTGCACTCTTACAGAGGATGTTTTCAGGTTTGAGGTCTCTATGTGCCATTCCTAGAAAAATGAACAGGGAAGGAATCAGTAATATTCTTAATATCAGGCCACCATATTAGAATAACGTAATGCAGAAAGCACCCTATTCTATTTGTTTGCCAGTGCCAGTTTGAAAGAGGTTAGGGCAAATATGTTCAGTTTCTCCAGTTCTAAACAAATGTTCACAGTTGGGCTTTTTTGGTGATCATGAGTTATACAATTCCATTTTGTATGAGTGGTCTCACCTTTGTTATGCAGGAAATCCAGAGCACTGGCGATTTCCTGCACGACAACACTGGCTTCCTGTTCGCTGAAGTATCGTCGTTTGTGAATGTGTGCCAAGATGGAGCCTATTAACGAGCAAAAAGTTGAGTACAGCAGCTCCATTTACAAGAAATTATTATAAAAGTTCTTCCAAACACTGATAAACAACTGGCTACAGTGAAGCACATGCATTACAGGAATGTTTAAAAATAAACAACGTTCTGATGCAGGCATCCTGAAACGGTTTGAATTCACTTACCTCCCCTTAGCTTTTCAAACACCAGGTAGAATTTATCTTCCTCTTCAAAGAACTCTACCAGCTCCAGGATGTTACTAAAAAAAAAAGGTTCACCATGAGCCAGTTGTAAAAGAGGCATCTATTCTTGCAAACATTTAAAGTGATTTCTGCACTATGGAGTAAGAGCACTGAGGGGCTCCAAATGGTACATCAGCTGCTCATGCCATTACCTGTGTCCCTGGCACTGATAGAGCATCTCCACCTCTCGAAAGACGCGGCTGCGGCTGTGACCCGGTCTCTTCTCAATGATCTGAAATAGAAAATGATAATTCAGCGTCTATGTTTTCCACAGGAGAATGATAAAAGACAATTCTAGTGTATTCTAGTATCCAATGACTCATAATACAAATAAACAGTGGCTGACACAAACCAGTTTTAAAATCAATGAATAGCACAGATTATGTATACCATATACAGAGAGCTAGAACGAATGTTTCTCCCAGACCAGAATTCTCCAGCTTTCCTCCCCCTCTCCCAACCTGTGACACTGTTGCAAAGATAGTTTAACCTACTTTCCATGCTGCCTGCAGAAGCAGAAACCTCTGAATGAGAATTGAACAAGTCACGGCATGTCTATATTTAGCATTTCACATGTGACCCATATTTAAATCTTAAGCACTCTTAAGGAGCCGATTGCGTTCTTTGAAACACCCCATGGGTTATTCCAAACCTGTTTACGATAAACAACAATTCTTTGCTTAATCTAGCTTTGTGCTGCCTGGAACTAATCCACCGAGGGGCCACCGCCAGCCGAGCGATGTCATGCCAAGAGAGACAGACAGACTGCTGACAACAAGCAAAAGGCCTGAATTTTCCAGCCCAGGTTGGTTATTGTCTGCTTGGGAGGCTGTGCATGTTTCTCTTCCTGGTGGCTGGATTACAGCTGCTATTGAAGCCCAGTGGGGCCAGAGTTACAGTGTGTGTGTCTAGGATTAATAGACAGACAAGGGGCTTGTGAGCATTCCAAAGCCTCTGTACTGCTCCCATCTGAGTCAGCAGCACAAACAACCCCCATCAACCATCTTTCTCCTGACCACTACACAAGCCTTGCACCCTGATAATGAGTTTCAGATAAAACAATGCAAAACATAGCTGACAAATGCATTATCATCGTGATAAGGCGGACAGGTATTAGAGATTTGGTTGTTTACCCATATAACGGATCAGAATGACAACAATGATTGACAAAACAAGGCTCTACGAAGTAGAGTTACAAGTTAGCCCTTGGTGCTCAGTGGCTTTTGTTGCAATTGCAACACAAGCAGCCCAAACATGCAATTCTCCCCTCCCCCTCCAGACTGGGGTGAGACAGGACATCTGGCAAGAGCCCCCTCCGACTCTTAAATGACCTCCAACCCTTGTGCCTCCTCCCCCACAACTGCAAAGTCCCAAGGGATCTACCAAACCAGCGTAATGCGGCACATGGTCACATGACATAAGTTCTGCCCCAAATCCTCTGAAATATGAACTGGTATGATATGGACACTTGCTCCATGGGGACTTATCAACAACATCTTTATCAAACACTTTAACAAAATTAAAGTACAAATAAGAATTAAAAGTTTTAAAAAATAGCTAGGTGTTGTCAACAAATGTCCTAATGGAGTTAGTGGGTTAAGATTCAAGAATGTACAAAAAGAAAAACAAGCCTTAGTCACTTTTAAAGAGTTCAGCAAAGAAACATCTTTCATAATGTTTTGTTCCCAAATTGAGGAAATGTGCATTACACATACAAAGGCACAAAAAAAGGGAAGTCAAGACATGTATCCATAAGTCTACACCTAATTTCGAAGAAAAGAAAAAAGTAAAACTGTAGCGAGTAAAAGGGAGAACAAAGCAGTGTAAACACTATGGGTCACAACCCTCACCCCTCCTTCCTCTATGTGGGTTTTGTTTTGGCACTGTTACAAGTACACTGTGTCCTCCAACGAGCGTCCTCTGTAGGCAATAACAGAAAAGAAACGGGGTGGGTGTATTCCTACGAGCTCTGTGATAGGCTGGCCATCTGTAAAAACAGTGAGGGGATGTGTCTAACAGCAGCTAGTGTTGCACACTCGGAGGAAGAAAAGAAAAGTGCAGCAGTAGCACAACACAGACAAGAGCCTGCAGACATCCACTATAGAGAGCTGAAAATAAAAAAAACTCGCCCCAGGATCAAAACTTCCCTTAACAAGATTTCTAAAGAATGCCCAGTGAAAAGGAGGAACCCGTACACAATGTTTTTCCAGTTTCCTTACATATAGATCTCAAAAGCATGACAAGGCTCAGGACTTGTTAGTGTGCCAAGGCATTTCATTCCTTAACCCACATCTTTAAAGTTCATAAAGTAGTAAACTAGTGCCGTCCTAGAAATGTAACGTCTCTTTATATTGATTACTAAACGTGGGACCTCACACAGATAACAGGCATGTGTTATGTGGCAACTACGACATTCACAGACGTGTGATACAGGGGCACTGACTTGCAGAAATTCAAGGCGATGCATAGTCATCCATTAAGTGTGTAAGAATTGTTGCCTTCTTACCTTGACGGCATACTCCTTGTTGGTGATGAGGTTGAAGCATGTTTGCACTCTGGCATAAGCACCCTCTCCTAGTAACTCTTCATGCAGTCTGTAGACATCTGTGG
This sequence comes from Pseudochaenichthys georgianus, assembly GCF_902827115.2. Classification (NCBI taxonomy): domain Eukaryota; kingdom Metazoa; phylum Chordata; class Actinopteri; order Perciformes; family Channichthyidae; genus Pseudochaenichthys; species Pseudochaenichthys georgianus. The sequence continues at coordinate 20,472,629 of NC_047506.1, forward strand.
CACAAAGTTGTACATGTCAAGAAAACACTACATTTTACAAACTAACAAAAAAATAATAATGCACATCGCTGTTTAATGCAGAGTTTTTCTATCAAATTATAATTCTGGACAAAAAAGGCTTTTACCTTCGAATCTCCCTGAGAAACTGTCAGTTGCCCGGCAACGCTTTTTCTTCTTGTTTCTCTTCTTGGCATCGGGGATGTCGATAGGATGGCTGGAAGTTATGTCTGTCAAAATAAGAGTGCCTAAATTATAATTAGCTAGGGAAGAAACAACCTAAACAAATTCCAAGAAAGTACATGGGGAGAATAAATCAAGGGTGCTATTGTTCAAAGTGAGAACGCTTAATTGGAGAATCCAGGCTTAATGTACGAACTAGGTGCAACTAAATAAATAAGGATTACATTGTTAGAACTCTGAAAAATAACAAATCTAAAGCACTGAATACTCACCATGTCTTGGGGAGGAATCAAAATGAAAGGACGAATCAATAAGGGATCCATTTTTAGTGAAGTCGTCAGATTCAAAGGGATGTTGGCCCTAGAGAAGAATAAACATGAGCTTGTATGCAAGCTATTTAGCTGAGAGGATCAAGTGTTAGTGATAAGACGAGGCTTTGTTATCTCGTGTAAAACCATAAAGTAGATTCAAAACAGAAAAACAGCCGATTGGTGGACACTTACAACCAAGAACATTTCATTTCCAACCTCAAGTCAGCTAAAATGTGTCCAAAATAACCAAATAACAATCTTGCTAATTGTGCAAAATGGCCACATATCTTGACAGTTCTTAACATACACGTGCACCAGGCCACATAGACAGACATTAGAAGTGGGTGGGCAACAGATGTGTTTATATATAGGCTAGCGATGTGAGGTCCTCTCATACAAGCTGACAAAACTGCTCTCTGATTATAGTCTTCCCAAAAAGCATGATGATAGTAGATCTGCATTTCTCCCTGAACAAACCTCAAACTCACCTTGAAAGAGCGATGGAACCCAGTGATTTCGGTGATCTTATTTTGAACCATTTTTGCTTCAATTTTGGATTGTTGGTGGCGGCGGCAGTGGGTTTTTTGGGATATCAATTTGCACTTCTCCGAAACAGAAATATCGTTTCAGAGAGAGTTGCAAGTGATTTCACTGCGCTAGCTGGTCAGCTTGATGCGGCGCTTTGAACGGGAGCCCTGTGGACAATACAAAACACCGCGTTACAACCCATATTACAACAGCAAGTCGCTTACTTATAGCTACAATAAGCAACGTTTCACCAACTTTAGAAAAATATGAATCCGTATACCGACGTTAGCTAATATCCTTCACGTGTTCAAGGGGTAATACAAACAATGCAACAACAACAACAGTGATAGCCAACTGCAGCGCCACCCACTTAACGTTAGCTGTGTTGGTTACAGCCGTTTAAAATGCCAATTTAAGACATACGTCATTACAATATCTACGTTTTGGTAAGATGAACAAATAAGTCGGAAAGCACCACTGTTTTCAGTTAACGGTAGAGGTTGCTGCAGCGAGGGTGACGTTTAGCTAACACTAACGGACAGATGTACATTTAACTTCAGACAACAACGGTTAGCGACAGTTAATGGCCTAACGTTGAAAACGGTCGAATTAAAAAAATTAAAAGCTCAGATAAATAAATGCTATCATGAGCTACTTTGTTTACTCACCCCGTAGTTGATTTTACAGCTCCAGTGTTAGCGTCGTTGTCTGACCTACTGCTTCAATAGCCGCAGAGGACGGTCAAGGGAGATATCGCTTGATAGTGAGTGCTTGGAAGGTGGTGAAAGAAATACTGCGTAGGTGCTTTTATAACCTCCCCGCTGACTCCTCCTTGTCTCCTCCCTCCTCAGGACTGCACCAACAGACGGGATGCATCGGATGCATCACGTATCTTCTAGAAACGGATATGGTGGCTTGATACTATTTGGTATGGCTGTAACACTTTCGCCTCGTCTCAAGCTAAGAATAGCTGCTCAGCATGGTGCAAAATACGTAAAAAATACTTTATTCAATCAAGTTTGTCACATAGATAGTTCAATGTCGACCCAGATGAACATCTGAACACATTTCAGGAAAATGGTAAGTACCAAAGTTGTGAAACACGAAATGGAACCCAGCCAATGAGCTGTTTTTTGTTGTCGAGGCCCACCATGGCATGTATGGAGCATGGTATGGAGGAGCTAAACGGCGAGTACGTGCCGTACGTGGCGCGCCCATCAACACTGACCGCCATCACTGAGACCTACGGCTGATCTGCAGAAAGAGATCTAAATGGAGGTGGAGAGGGACGCCACTGATGCAACATGTACACCAGTTTACATTATTGGACATCAAGGCCTATTAAAAATAGGATCAAGCACACACAAGAACACTTTGTCAGCGTTGTGCTGTTTGTGTTAATGATATAAACACAAACAGACCACAACATAAACATTATTTTGCATTTTTGAGAGGATAAACCCCCTTGAAATGCATTTCGTTAAATGTGCATGAAAATGATATGGAAAATAAAATAGACATTATTTTAGCTACTTGGTCTACTTTAAACCCACATTTAAATAAAATACAGTTAAGAACAAAAAGATTAAAAAAGCAGCAAAAATAAAATTGTTGAACATGTCTGACTTTTTGTGTGTCTCAGAAATGTTACGTTTTTAAAAAATAAAAACATTTATAGCACCCTAAACATTATTCTCACACCCAGTGGTGAATGGCCATGACCAGATGGGTGTTCAAAGAAATCCCCATCTGAGTCACTCAGACCGGGGCTGTGGCATGACATCAGCTGCTGTGGCCTTTCAGTATCACATTAAAAAACATACCCTCATGCAATCTAGAGAAAGAGTCAGGTGTTTAAATACTCATAATGCAGGCAGAATCAGTGACTCCTGTCAGTTGTTTTATTATAATATTGGCAAGTTATTGCAGAGGACTATCTGTGTATGCATTTTTTATGTGGCTGCTTAAAGTAAAGCCACATTTGTATTTTTTGTTTAATGTCAGGTTGGAATGTACCTCAGAATAAGAATTCCTTTATTAGTTCCACAACTGGATACACTTACAAAATATCTCCAATATTTGGATATAAATCCCACCATTAATAGATTTTAAGGGTATTTGCTTTGGGAAATTAAACAGTTTTGATACTTTCATTTTCTTAATTTTGAAATGTAAAGTAATGAAAATATGTTAGCATTGGTTATTGACGAAGGAGGTGGGCACAGTGGCCAGTTGCAGCCCTCTGCAAACATTTTTACTTGTGACACTGCATAAATGGCATGTGTTGTAGCCTGATGAGCAGGCTGTTTTGAAGAGGGTGCAGACGCTGTATCACAGTTGTGATAATGAAAGAAATCCAAGAACTCTGATGAAAAAACCCATCTGCTTAATGTGAGATGCCAAAGCAGTATTGCCACATACATGACAAGCATACAGTATTTCCATAGATGAAAATAAATGTTATTTAGACAGAGGCACAGGAGAGAGATTATAAACCCCTTTGTTATCTCATTTTATATTATTCTTTGACATGAACCCCCCTCAATTAAGTTTAGAGTAAAAACAGACCACATGTTGAAATGTTAGTGCTTTATACCAATTGCTTTGTTAGCAGACTGTACAGTACGTCCTCTTTCATAATGCATTTAATCCCTTGTCCACAGACATATTCATTTATTGTTTATCAAAGGTGTTTTTCAGGACCCGGCAGTCTTGTGACCGGAGGCTTTCTGCCTCTTCTCCACCTTTCACCTTCTATCCCTCACACATAAGCTCAATGGTAGCAAACATTACGCAAGATGTTGGCTGACTATCCCTAGCCAGGAGCACATGGTGAATCCACAGGTTTAGCAGGAAAACAAGATCACACGTTGAAGTAAGAGGGGGCGGGCCTGTGTCACTAAGGTCATAAGGAAGTGGGATGGGCCATCATAAATATCTTCTGGAGGCAACAAGCTAATTTCTGACATGAATGGCCCTCATCAGGAGATACTCAGGAGGAGGGGGGCTCTATTTTCACACAGAGGTTATTCCAGTTTGAAATTCTACAGGGGTGTGTTTCTGTTGTTGTCCTTGTACAGAGGTTAGTCTTGATACTGTATAGAGTTGAAGCTGCAGGTATTTCTGCACGTACGTGTACATCTGCATTATTTCCAATTTTACAAAACTATGTTCTCAAATCTACTGAGTGTGCACTGTATTAAAACATAATGTATGTATGACACTGTTGGAAACCTTAAAGCTACTTAGTAAGAATTAAAAAATATAATGAAAGGTACTAATACGACCCCTAAATGCTGATATCCTCTGTACAAAGTCCAACCTTACATATATGACCATGTCATAGTAAAAACCTACACGGATACAGCTTTGTTAGTGGATAGAAGTCATTTTGGTTGACATGTTGAAATGAACATTGAGCCAGCAGGATTATTTACAAGAACAATCCTGTATCTATTACAAAAAGTACTACATGTTACACACATGTGTCTGTGCACATGACGTAGAATGTTGTTGATCTTAAATCTATTCATTATTAGCACCTGCCTGGCACGCAAAATAAAACTGTCAAACATTACATAATGTGCTAGAAGGCGCAAACAGCCATGTCTTACAGTACACGGTTGCAATAATTTGCATACTTTTCTCCAGTGGGAGGTGCTGGTCATACCCTTTCCAAGAAAACTCCCAGAGCAAACTTCCTAGAAACAAGTAGCCTACCCTGCAGTTTGGAAAGCCAGCCATATCTGGTTGGGAAAATCTATGCCTTCTATGTATTACGTTGGAAAGAAGCCATACTGGAGCACTGATATTAATCCAATATTTAGCCAAACTCGAAACACAGAAAGAGTTACCAAGCATTTGGTAACAGCATTTGTTTTGTTTCGACTTGGTTCCCGAACACCTTCTTTTAAAAAAAAAAAAATCTGATTGTGCTCTTGTTACGTAACATAACAAAGCATTTTGAAAACAGTCATGTTTTAAATACTTAGTATCTCCATGCAGATTGGATAATACATCAACAAATACAGTCTGCAATTTGTCAGCACACAGCTGAAATGTTATTTCAATAATCTTTTGGGGCTGGGCTGCAGTGGTTGTCACTATTTTTAATTTATGAATGTCTAATAAAGTTTAAGTGGCTACATGTTATAGATCATCACACGTTCGCTCTTTTTAAAAACCAGTGGTGTAAGATGACATAGACATGGAAATGTTTTAGTTTGTTATGTAAACATGTGACATTTTAGTGTGTCTTTATGGGATCATTGTGACAATCAGGGATGCAACCAACTATTTCTTTCAGGGTTTATTTTCAGTTATCTTAATTTATTGTTTGGCCTGTTAAACTGCATCCTCTTCAGCGTGAACAATCTCCTAAATGTTATGATCACTTTCCTTCCTAAACTAGCTACAGCTGTACACGTGGTGAACAACTCACAAGACACAAAACCGTTAGGGTGTGTGCTTGAACATTTGCCGTGTCACATTATCTCCCAAACCCTTTACTCTGTGCAAATAATCACAGTTTCATCCAAAACAACAGGGCATACACTGCTGTTTACACACTGACAGAGCTGGACACGCTCCAGTCTGATTGGCTGCGGCCTGAGCTCCTTCCCCCTTTTATTGGCCTCTTTCCAGTACTTTCCTTCATCTTGCAACCCCTTCAGGGGCAGTCTGGTACATTCCAGAAGAGAAAAACACAGCAGAGGGATCGAAGAGCAAAAGGCGGGTACACACGTAACACCAACTGCGAGTACAGTGGGGAGTTGAGGAAGTGACTCCACTGAGAGGAGGGACAATCCTGTAAGAGGATCAGGTTTCAGCAGGAAACCAGGTCATCACAGTGCTTTATGGTATTGGCTATTGGGGCAGAAAGTTACATCATGTTTATTCAGATGTGTTATTCATAATAAAGTGGGAATTATGAATGGCAAGTACTGTAGAAATAATATATCCTACTGTTGGAGAGGGATGGAATATAACAAAGTAAATTTACTGAAGTGTTGCAATTTTGAGGTAGGCCTACTGGTTTTTATTGCACTACTTCTATGGCATACCTCTTCTACCCGCGGCCAAAAGTGTGGCATGAATCAGACTTGATAATGTCTTGATAATGTATAATGAGTTTATTATCTGTGTGTAACTTAATGTGTGTATAACCAAATTGATTGTAACATTTAACATTATACTCTTAAATAAAAATACTAAATTACTACATTGATTGTTCAGATGTGAGTGATTAAACTGATTAAACCTGAGACTAAAGTCAAAACGCAATAGATTTGTTTAGGTCGTAGCCCGGCACTATAAGCTTCAGAAACGAATGCCAGTCAGTGTGAATTTAAATACTGATTACCAAAGTCAATTTATCACAGTACAGAATCATTTTGATGTAACAACATAGTGATTTTTATATAGTACAGTAAGAATTCATACTAATTTTAGATTGTTTTACAGACAAATAGACAAAAGCATCCTGGAATGATTGAGATTCAAATAAAATAAAAAAACATTGAGACAAACATACACCTCTTAATACTTTGCTCTGATAATATGTTTGAAAACGCTTTAAAAGGAACAGAACGCCTTATCTCACAAGCTTAAAACCTACAGTATGTGGCTAAAATAGATTACAGTACTTAAATATAAAAATAGACTATTTTTCTAATTTGTTTGTTCTTTTAGTTCTGCAGTCTTCTTGATGGACGGATGAGATAATCCGGTGTGTGTCAACCGGTCAGTTCCTTCAGTGACACATCCGGGAAGTCATCTCTTTCTGCAGACATGAGACACACATAACTCAGAGTTAGAAAATACAGGGAAAAAAACTTGAGATGTTACCACACTTTAGGATGCAATAAGCAGGTTATTTATATATAACTGTAAGCTTATGAAGATAAGATATTGAATAAAAGCAACAAATACATAAAGCAAAGCAACATTTTGAGATGTACTACTGTTGGGGCTAAGAGAAGCGACAGCACATCAACACAGTACAAGACAATGCTGGGTATAGCAAATAATAAAGGTCAATATCTGCACACTAATCTCTAGGGATGTGCTAAGAGTCCTTTTCATTTTCTCTAATGCTTCTTTTGGGGTTATGGAATGAAGCTTTGAATGTGTTTTTAACCTACATTTTAAAAATGTTGCTAGACTGCCCCCCTTTGTGTGCAGCAAGCACTACAGCAAACTGTTTGTTGGTCCCTGAAACAATTATGAAAAGCTAAACACAGGCTAATATGGATATAGATAAAAACATGTTCTGAATTTTGGAAGAGAATATTTCTCTTTTCTTAATGGATTTTGAAACTCTCTGGAGTTATTGGAAATATTTGGATCACACAAGGCGGAAAAAGTCCTAAGCAGCCACCGCAGGAATCAAATTCTGCAAACAGTACAATACTAATAACAGAATGAAAAGAAAATGCAAAAAAAGAAACTGCGCAGCATTCCTATGTTGATTTATAATAAGAATGTCAACGTTATGAATGAAGCGTCAAACCATGCGTGCAGCCCTGCTAATCTCCATAGCAAACATCCAGCTTATTGTCTAAAACTTTGGTCACACGGGCCTTTGTTACAGTTTGACACATGCCCAACACACACAGAATTTAGACACTCTCACACTGGGTGGAGGGGTCAGAGGTGATCGATAGACAATCAATCACATTATAACATAAATTGGGGCAGTACTATAATCCATGACTGATTCATGAATTTCAAGAAGGAACTATTGTTAAAATATGATTTATAGAGATCCTGAAAAGAAATGGAAGTTGCTTAATTTGGGAACAAACATATATATATATGTCTGTATGAAATTGCATGGTTTATTATAATTGCAACAAAAAGATCCAGGGTCTTGTTTGACATAAGTGACCTTGTAAATGGTGCTGCTTACATGCAGATTGCGATGCATCCTGTTTCACAAATGGTTGTCTCAGGCAAGTTGCTGATAAATGTGAGTCCTACCAGGCTCTTGTATGCTCATGTATGATTTACAAGTACATTTTGTTTGATATGTTAAGTCTCAACATTTCAACAAGAGGAAATTATCTCATTTTGTAAATCCCCATCAATGACTTTTTATTTAAGTTTTTATACCATCTGTAAAATGCAAAATGTTAGGTAGTAAGTAAAATAAAAAGTACAAGTGATCTTTGATTACTGGCATCTTAAAATAAAAAACAACACTGCTACACCTACTTTATGAGGTTTTTGAAATTCAATATTTTAAACATGATTTTTTTTGTGTCAGCTCCGTCACTCACCAGAGGCTCCAGCTCTTTGTGGTCCGTGAGGTTGAACTCAGTGACAAAGTAATAGAAATGCTTATAGCAGGTATTGACGTGAGCCTCGGCCCCCATCTGGCTAACACGGTCAAAGTGGTGGATGTAGACGTGAACAAACACCCGGAACAGACGAGACAAAATCTTCTTAGCCACCTGCATGAAGGTCTTAGGGAAGGGAGTACCTGCGGGTCAGACAGATAAAGACGAGACAACACTGAGGTCAATCCAGCATGACCTTTTGACATTTGCTTCACAGAGAGGAACACATTTGAAATCCTGATGTGTTTAATGCAATAGTTACAGAATATTTACTGTGTTGAAACTTTCAGTGTGTGTCTTTGTCCTATGGAATCCCTCAGGTATGATACCAGCATGCTGAAGGGGCCCAGACAGTATCACCACATAAGCAAATGGAAAATCAACATGGCTTAGTCTGAGTGATAAGCCTCTGATCTCACCAAGTGATTCATTTAGTATGTCGTTTTGCTTTAACTAATTCAATAATATTTCAGGAATCTGTTCCAGAGGGCACACGAGTCAGATGTCGTCTAATTATAGCCTCCTGTATACTGTGTGACCCATTTTTTAATCCATTGCTTGGATGTTTGTGTAGTTAGTCAGATTGCGAGCCACAGCAAAGGTATGCAAACAGATACAGAATGAGATAATGAGACACCGTCAATGCCACAGCAGCATAAAGGTTTACAAGTCATGTTTGTAATGTGCAACACTTTGGGTAACGTTATTAATTTGGCCTCCAAGATTTAATCTAATACATATTTTGGTTATCTAATAGAGTGAATTCAGATTTTTAAATGCCTTCACTCTGCATAATTGTATCTGTACCTCATTTTAACTTTGCAATGCATTCATTATATGTTCTTTATTATTTAACAACGTTTTATTTTGGGATCTTTACTATGACTAGTGCTGGCATGAGTAGCCAATTGAAAGAAATACTAAACATGTTTTACTCTTTTATTTCTTCTGTTTTTCTACCTGGCATTTTTAAATAGCCAAACTGCCGTCAATACTAGCAAACCAAATTGTTTCATCCCAGGTTAATATTTGAATAGCGGCCTGCAACTCTACGGTGTGAAAGACGTTCTGTTTGTTTGCAGAAAGGATTCAGCGAGAGTTGTTTTTAAGATGATGTCACGTCAGTTTCACGCGTCTATGTTACGTGGATGAGCGGACAATCCTACACTGGAAGGTACTGTGGAGTGGAAAAACAAAATAGAGAACAGCACCTGGTACGAAAAGGATTGAAGTCTAGTCTAGCAAATGCGTATCATGCAGTGGAAACACAACATAATATTTGCTCTCTACAGGTTTATGAACCTCTTTAAAAACAGAACTACCTCTACTTGTAACCCAGTTGCAGGCAGTACGTCTACCAGTTATGACCAGTTCAACCAAGTGAGAGTCCCCACAATCTACAGTTTCTTTATTTTACAGGACAAAAGTAGACCTTAGAGGGAAATCTGAATTATAAATCTAACTTTGTGAGGCATAAATATGCTCCATTTTACTCTTCTGTTAGTTGTTTTGTGATTATCAGATTCAGGGATTTGAACCAACCGCCTAATATTCTTTACAGCAGCCTTGTTGAATGTTGACAGCTAAGATACATTTTACTCTTTGATAGGACACGCAGAAACCAAAAACCTGCGACCTAATTCTGGATCTCAGCATGAAGAGTTTACCACACTAAAGTCTTAACACTTACCGACATTGGTGGGGAAGATGTTCTCATTGTTGACTTGTACCTCAATCCAATCCATGAGCAGACTCATGTATTTAGGGGCCGACAGGGCTGTCGGTCTCTTGTATTTGTGCTCGTCCTGCCAGCGGTATTCGTACCTGGGCCCTCCGGACATGACGGGGCAGGTTTGATCGGTGCAGGAGTCACTGATGGTGCCGTAGATGAGGTTAATGCGGTTAAAGAAGTCTACCACGTGGACGGCGACCCAGTCGTTGAGGTCCTCACCGTGGGGCAGCTGCACGGCCATCTTCAGGTCCAGCCCCGCGTTCAGAGAGGCCTGGGCTTTCTTGTGCAGGTCGAAGCGCTGCGTCCCGGGCTCAAACTTGCGCTTGGGCCGGAATGTCCTGTCTTTGTTGAAGACTTGTTTAAGAGCCATGGACATTGTTAAGTGAGGCAGAGTCAGGCGATTAGTTTGAATGCTTTGTGTGTGTTATTTACTGTTAAAAAGGTTAAAAGGTTGTTTAAACAACCAGGGCAGAGTTTGTGTTATCAACTGTCTTCTGGTATTTGTTTCGAGTCAGTGTGTGATCCTGCATATGACAAAAGGAGGGAAGAGAAAGAAAGAAAGGAACAAAGTTGTATTAATAGAAGTATATTTCCGCTTAAATACATACTTTTTTATAAAGAATGATTTGAGTTTACAACCTATTCCTCCTGCATCACAAAACTATTTCAATCTATAGCTGCAACTTCAACTCATTATTGATAACTCTACCGATGTTTTTTTACCGAGTAATCATATTTATCATTTGTCATATCAGAGAAAAGAGAGACAACTTTCCATCACAATTCCCAAGGGTCAAAGTACCTGAACAAAATCCTCAAAAGTAAGAAGCGTGAACTTGGTAATATTTGGCATTCATGCTTTTAAAAATACCTAAATGATTTATAAAGGATATAAATACTTCTACCTCTATTACTGATGTGTATTAAACATGTAATACATGCTGTCTTTACATAACAATGGCATCTGTGTTCCAGTTGTTTCATTGTCTTAGGCCTAGAGTTGCTTGCAGAGATGCAGCAAAGTATAAAACACTCACACCTTCTTAGGAAAATATAAATCCTAAATATCTTGAGAGCTAACCTTTTTTGTATTCTACAAAACATAAATACATGTGAAAGCTAATGATTATCACAAAACGCCGACGTTTTTACTTCATTATGATTTTATCTAGGCACTACATTGAGAAGAAGTGATGAAGCCAAATGCATTTATGGCAACCTGAACATCTTAGGTAGACGTGAAGTCTCAACAGAGAGAGAAGCTTGCATTAAAGATGAAACATCGGCCTGAAGTGAACATGAGTCATTTCCTATTTCAGCCGTGAAAAACCAAGAATCTACGGAATGACAATAAAACCAAGTCACACGTCTACCACCCATATAACAGAGCATTACTAGCTTTATTCATACATTTATCTAAATACGACACCGTAATCTTCACAATGATGCGGACTTTAATTCGTTTTAAGCACACTTTCAAGGATAAAAGAGATTAAACAGCGGGGCACATGACGACTGTACGAAGTTTATTCGTGACGCGACATGCTAACTCGGGCTGACTTGTTGCTTTCTAAAGCAGCTACACACATATAAAAGACAAACCCCACGCTATTCATACTAAGGTAACATCACATGTTAATAAAAAGCATACGGAAGCATGTATTACATTAGACGGACGATGAAACGGTGACGAAATCGCATAGTTGAAACAGCACTTTCACGAACTTACTTGTTCCGCCTTCCTGTTCCGCTCACTTTGCTTCGATCTTTTCTTATAGGAGATTATCTGGTTACCAATCAATAGTTTTAAATCTACAGCATGCACGACCTACATTATGGATACGTGATACATGATGAATAATTACTGCTAATTCAATAAACATCTCACTTTAATAAAATAAACTAATGTCTGACTCCTCCCTACCAAACGAAAAGTACACCAGTGTCGAGTTAAATCCGTCGGTGGCTACTTCCGGGCAGGTCCTTCAAAAATAATGCAACCCTTTGAACATTGTAATTTTGTGTTAAATCTCTTTATTGTAGAAATCAACTCTTACAATATGTGACGTTGACAGACCTAAACCATTTAGTCATTATGACGACATAAGGATAGCATAACAGGCATGAGTCCACTCTTAACACGAGGACACATTTAACATGGTTGCATTACATAAGTTAAATGAAAATCATTATTTGTTAAGAGGGAAAATAAATTATTAATATATAAATAATAACTTTACATAATTTCCATATCGACAGTACACTTAACTTTGTGTTCCGCCTTAATTGAGCATTTATTCTAAACATAATTTGGGTTTTTAGTAAGAATATTATTTATTTGTTTATGCATTTAGGAAGTCATACCACCAATCCTTTACTTTTATGTTAATAATGGTTGTTGTCGAATACATTGCTCTTTACTTTTACTCAAGTACATTCTAAATGCCTCAACTCGTCATATATCATCTTTCAATTGTTGTATTCAATGTTTACTAATTAAAGCAATTGAGATCTCACTCAACACAGCGGAATAAAACATGCAAAGTGTAGGCCTAATGCTATCCGACAAAACATTACGCCATTACTTTGAAGAGTAATCCTTTAACTTCCGGTGTCGCGTGCCCTTCAGTTGTTGCCTGGCAGTTTTAAGGGGGCAGAGAACAGAATCATAATAAACCTAAATACATCATGGTTGGATTATTGACAGGAAAAACACAGGAAACTCTGCTTTAAAGTCGTTTAAATAGTTCAAGATTAATGTGTATTTCAAACCATAATGCTAATGTCCCTTTTATTTATACTGATTATTTATTTACTTTGAAGGATACCGTACAATTATCATAAAACTGCTATGTTTCTCCATACAATTCTGGAAACAATTTACATTTTTTCTAATATTTTAAGGCAAGGCTACATTAAACCTGTCTTGTGCTTTTCCAATGTAGATGATCCAGATGAAGAGCTTTGCACATGTGTACAAGGCATGTTTCAAATACATTATTCCCCATATATGTCTGCCATAGGTTGAAACATCTGGAACATCCCTGTGCAAGTCAGCAAAAGGAGTAATCAATGACTATATAGTTACATTTTTATGTGTTCTATTGTATTACTTCATAATATCTAAAAACAAAAGTGCATGTAGGTCTATCTGATTATGAACTCCACATTTAACCATGTGTAACAGGTTAACAGATTTAATCATTGACTTCACAGGAATGTTAAAAGAACATTATTAAAAAGTGTACAGTTCTAGCAATTTCTTTCTACATTATTTGGCATAAAAAAGATACTGTGAAAAACCAATTGGATAAGCACTATATACTCCCATTATACTCCAAAATACCACAGTATAAAATTAAATTGTTCAACAATGCAAAGATGTCGAAACTTAACATTCAAATCATGACAGACAGACAGACACAGATCCTTTTTACATGGCCGACCTACTGAAGTCCAATTTACAATGCACATTTATTATCATCGAGGCCTGTTTAGCTGAATTGGTACAGCAGTTGAATCTGGTCAGTGTGCACTGTTCATAAAAAGCTCTTTGTTTGGGATCTTTAATGGCCAGTTGAAAGGATGCTTTGTGCAGCATGGGGACAAAATGTGCCTTGTTTCTGTCTACTTGATAGGCTCGGCAGCGGCTGCAGCTCCCTCAGGCGTGGCCTTGTTCGATATGGAGTAATGGTAAGACCTCATGGACTCCTCAACCTTCTTGAAGTCAGGACGCTCCTCGTGCCTGGGGAGAGACGAAGGATAGGATCAGATGTGTGAAGGGTTGTGATTAGAGGAAGGCAATGCAGCAAGATGAGGTCACATTACTGTCTGACGCTGACCGAATGTCAAATACAACACATGATATGGTACATTGTCTTTAGTTCTGAGTGAGGAAGGTAATGCCCTTCAGCCCCAGCAGTCATGCTTTAGACTTGATAATAACACAATAACTGATTCTGTTGCTGCAGTGCATGACTGTTCATTTGCTTGATAAAAGCAACATTGTGCTGCACTCTTTAGATATCTGCTATCAGGCTTTTGTTCTGGAGCCCTGGCTTGAAAATTGAAGATATTTCTATATTCCACCACATTAAGGCATTCTTTTTACAGTATAATGGAGCACTGAGGTCTGTGATTCAATTCATTCACATTTCCCAGACTGTGAAAATAACAAACTTTTAGTGTACAGAAAATAGTAACTCTTAAAAGTCTGATACTGATTGAAGCAATTAAAACATTGAAAGTTTCAGATATAGGAGTTTTAGGACGATGGTATTTTTATTTTTATTATAACAAGGACTCATTGTTGTATTGTGATGTGATGATGGCTTTGTGTGACTGAATTGTCTTTATGTGTATGTATTGTAAATGTAACTTGTAAAGTTGCACAAGCATCACATGATCACTTTCTTACTTGTATATCCAGCATTCTTTCATCACTGTATACATTCGCTCAGGACACACGGCTGGACAATCCATGCGGCTTCCACTGTCAATGAAGCGCATCACCTCTGGGCCTTTCATTTTCTAGACATAATTGTGACACAAAAAAGTTGTAATTCCATATGTAATGTAATTGATAGATGACTTTGATTGTGCTCTGGCACCTTGTAAGGTTTCCCTCCGAAGGAAAAGGCCTCCCACATTGTGACACCAAAACTCCACACGTCGCTTTTACTGGAGAATTTGTGGAAGTTGATGCATTCTGGAGCGTACCACTTCAGAGGCCATTTACCTGCAGTACGAGCCTGGACAACACAACAGGTATGACAAAAAGCAACATGTAAATGAGAGGCTACCTGCATCAGTATTGATAATTATAACAATCTTTATTTAAAGAGCAAAGGACTTGTAAGCGCTTTAACGATGGGCAAGGGATGCTGAAAGATTTGATCATTTACATTTTGGCATGCAACTTTTCTTAACATTAAAACATTTGGTGATTTGTACTTTAGTGACATTTAAAGGGGAAAGGAAACACCAATTACAGTTATAATATTCCGGTAGTTTATTCATTTTACAATGGATATTGATCGTAATATTTATTGTATATGATATTACTCGCCAAAAGAAAATTAATTATCCGCCGGCCGGGTGGGGAATTCCGGGACCAGGCCCCGCCATTAGGGGAGTCCCAAATGGTGACGTCACTGGCTGTGTTTTCGCTCCACCTGAAGTCGACACAACGTAGCAGATATGGCAGCGATGGAGGAATTTTGCAATGAGATCGACGTTTTGAACGATGAATTTGACTATTCGTCGGGAGATGACATTGATGTGGAAGCATCTACAGTTACCAGGCATCCCATGGCCTATGCTTATGAACCGATTCGGTCGAATAGAGTGGCATACGATCCGGAATAAAAAAATTAAAAAAACACAATGCTAACAGTGAGCCTCTGAATTAGCCCCGAGCGAAAATGCTAACCTATTACTGCACCGAAAATCACTCCTAGCTCCCTTATTACTTATCCTAGCCGCACATCCAACACATCGTTTATGATCGCAAGGAGACACAGAATCTACCTCAACACTGAAAGATACAAACTCGCGAGGTTATCCACAAAAACGTACATCAAAACAAGTGGCGCTAGGTACTAACATACGCCAGGCTAACGGCTTACCTTCCTCATTGTCTGGTCTAAACTGGTCTTCAATGGCATTACAACGATAAAAACGATGATGTAGTTAATCCATAGGTTAATATCCAATGGGGCTGTGTCCCCTTTGAAATGTTCTGATAATCTATAAGCAATACAACTGCAATTCCGTTATCTGCTGTCCGCTCTGTGCTCCGTGCGCTCTGGGTCCTGCAATACCATCCATCAATAGCAATACTAGCCTTTTTAGGGCTGTTTTCGACAGATGAGCGTGTGTATGCCAGTTTAATTAGTTGAGCTATAGAACACCCCCAATTCTCTATTGTGCGTCATAATAATAGCTACCATTTAGTTTGGACGCGATTGCGTTAATTAATAAGGTCACACTGTGTCAGTAAATACATGTGTGAGCTAGTAATCTGGTAGTGCTGCAATATTTACCTCTCTCTCGGCAGCTGAAGCAACTCGTTTGGTGGCTCGAACTTCACGTTTGTTGACACTGTCATTGTCTTGCGCGGCCGACGTGCTGGGACGGTCGGTGTTCCCGACTGCATACGTTGAGAAATCGAATATTGTGGGAACAGATCCTGGCTTCAAATCCAATGTTTTGTATTGAACCAGGCATCCAGACTGGACTTTGAGCAGCTTCTCATCCTTTAGTGGCAGCCTATGGAAATGTACTTCTTCCTTCTTTGTATAAAATCCATTTGTGCAGCCTGGGGCAATACAATAAACTCCTGACGACGACCGTTTTCTTGTAATGTAAACTACTGGTGCATTGCACGCCATGTTGTTTGTTATTGAGCTTTGGCCCAGGAAGCCGTACCCAATCAGTGACGTCACTGGAAAAGTCCCGGAGCAATGGAAGCGCCCATGGTCATTAGGCACGTATTTCAAAAATTAAATTCGCGTATCTCGATCGTTTACATTGGAAATAGACTAGATAAATACATTTCCTAATGGTAATATTGTCGCATAGAAAGCAGTTTGAAAAGTGTTTCCATTTCCCTTTAACATTATTGAACAATATCAGAGCAGAAGAAATATCCAATAGTTATAGAAATAACATACGACAATAACAACTTTCTCAACTATTTAAATATGTATCTGTAAGTCCAACACAGGCCAGTATAATTTCACTTGGTATTGATATTATTTCCCATTTTTCTTAATTGTATTATCTCCTTTATTTTGTGATTTATTTGGAGTCTTTACTGATGTATGCTGTGCTTATAAAGTGCAGTATAATCACTCATTGTTTTGGTTTGTTTTAACTCTTTGGGCTTTGTGCTTGCCTGCTTATTTAAACATGATTGTGTATTTGATTGTTGTGTTTTATGTGTGTGTTGTAAAGAAACTCTGTAACATCTAACATTTACCTTGTAATAGTTGTCGTCTGCTCCAAGGGCCTTGGAAAGCCCGAAGTCACTGATTTTGGCGAACTGTTTGTTGACCAGCAGGACGTTACGAGCCGCTAAGTCTCTGTGCACAAAGTTCTTCTCCTCCAGATACTTCATTCCCATCGACACCTGGTGCATCAGGTTCACAATGTTCTCCACGCTGACTGTGTCCCTGTGGTGACCAAAACACTGATTGTCACAAAAATCAGGAGATGACGAGGAATATTCATTCAGTTTTTGTCTTTTAGAACTGTGTTTAGTCCATATCCAAAGTTCTGACAATAGATGGGCTTGTATGACACTTTATTCTAACCATGGGGTACTATATTAATCTGAGGAGATAGAAGAGATTTTTTTTGCCACACAAGATACTTTTTTTCTGAAATATTTAATACTTTCACCACCATCTTTCAAATGCAGCCCTTTGAGAAGGAGAAATCACTCTTTAAACTTATAATAACATTAAGGCATGTCTGTAAAGAGGACAAGTGGACATTGCTACAATTTAAGTTATTTATATAAGTATAATAAAAAAGACTTTACTAGTTCCCCTACTAAGTATGATAAAGTAAGAGGAACAACTGATCATTATCAAATATGTCCATTTTAATTCATTTCTTATTTTATAGTTATCTATCATTTTTAATTTGTATCTTTGATTTTACCCTTAATTTTATTAATCTGTGTGAATCTGTGATGTCCTGTTTTTCAATCTTACCTTGTTGCTGTTAAACTACTGAGTTTCCCCACGGGGATTAATGAAGGTCCATCTTATCTTATTTTGTATTTTTTAATGATCAAAGGCGTTACATATATATACATACATATGTTTAACTTACTTATTTGTGGAGAGGAACTTGTGGAGAGGCCCGGCAGAGGCCATCTCCATGACCAGCATCAGGTTCTCGGCGTTGCACAGACCCAGAATGCGGACGATGAAGGGGTTGTTGAGCTGGTGCATGATCTCTGCCTCCCTCATCATCTCATCCCTCACCAGCTTTTCATTGTCACTCTTTAGTACTTTGATGGCCACATCAAGCTGGCCCCTGAGAGCACACAAACAACAAAACATTGTGGATTTACTCAAGAGACGGTGCATGGGCTAAGTACAGCTGCTTGCAAGACCAATTCTGGGTTTATTGGTGAAACTTGTTTTGTTTCATAATGTTTAAGTCCTCACGAATTAGTCTTGAGGACTCCTTTCTTGACGAAGCCAAAGTTCCCTGAGCCGAGCTCCACTTCATCGACCAGCAGCTGACTCCTCTGGATGTTGAACTTCCTCACTTCATTTGGGTTGTGGTACGGGTTGAATACCTCGCAGTCCATTGGCAGCACCTCACGGTCTGCAGGCACATTGGTGGCCATCTTCGATGCTGAGGGAGCAAACCATATAGGGTTGAAACCCAAGACAGGTTTAATGCTGTACATGCTAATGAACTGCTGAGAGAAGATACATCGTTTTTGAGATGTTTTTCTGTGTTTTCTTTAAAAAAAACGCTCAAAAAAGATTGTGTGTGATTCTGTGAAGTTTTGAAATAGAGCTGCAGTAACTCTAAAGTGTTTGTAAGCCTGATGAGTATTTTTTTTACAGTTTTAGGGCACTTCAATATTGTACTTTCTACTCCACTACATTTATTTGAAAAGCAAGAGTTAGTTATTTTTCAGATTATGTTTTTACCATCAAAATATATGATCTGTAAACCATATGGTGCTTTGCCAATATTAAACCAAACAACAACAGAAACCATTTCATGCATAATGAGTCATTAAAGTACATTTTATACTATTAATATTGCTTTAAATGTATTTTAATAGTATCACTTGTACTTGTCATAGAGAATCTTTATACTTTTGTATTGTTGCTTTTCTAAATAAATATCTATTCATTATTTTAGTTTGGAGCATTTTTATTTGATTATTTATTGAATAGTACGGCGTCCTGGGTTTCGTGAAAGGCCCCCAAATACAATGTATAATTATTTTGTTCAGTTTTATGTATTTCAAACATAGGGAGAGACATTAGAAACAAGCTTAGGCTATAACTTCTCCTGTGGTGTTTGGTGTTGGTTATTACATTGTCCCTAAAGTAACTTTCCTGCAAGTGCATATAACTGAGCATTTAACTGTGTGGTATGAGTAAGTTGTATTTCAGGTGACTGACCATGAGGGGGTGGTGTGTATCCATTTGCTGGAGCACGCCTCTGAAAAAGTGACATTCAAATTAATCTCAGAGAAAGAATAACATGCTGAATTTAACAATGCAGGTTGTACTCAGTACTTACTGTTGTAGGAATACTAGGAGTCACTGAAAGGTTGATAAGAGAAAAATATGTATATCATTAGTTTCAGTAGTAAGTGTAATGATCAACCAGGTTAAATGTTACAAATAACACACAATCATGAACTGGAAACGCAATGAGGGCTAGGGTTACGGTTTCGCAAAAATTACAAAATGTTAACACGACTGTGAAAAGGAAATGAAATGTTCAGTACTTGCAGCGGCTTTGCCATTTAGGCACGCCTCCCTGAGATTAGTCATCAGGCCATCAGCTTTCATCTTCTGGTATTCAACCAGCTAGAGAGATTAAGAGAACATTACATTTTAAATAAAACATGAACACAATAAGTTTATACCTAATCAATAGATAATGAAAGAAGAGGAGAGTGTTATGGGGCGCAGACCTGCCAGATTGTGTCAAACTTTGTTCCCTCTGGCATGGAGTATTTCCCTGACTTGTCTTGGAGGATCTGGTAGTGATACACTGTTTTTCCGTACACCATGGAGAGAGCAAAAGTACCAGACTCCTCTCTGTCTCTCACTCTGAGAAACAAAAAAACAGAGTTGCTTAAAAACCGCATGGTGACCTCTGACCTTTGGCTGAAAAAAAGAAACATCACCTTGAGCGACTTACAGAAACTTGCCGTCGGGCTGTGCGCCAGAGTAAAGCCGCCTCTCTCCTTCCTGCCGGGTGATTTTAGCGTGGTACCAGGGCATCTTCTCGTGGGCCGTGGTGGCAATCAGTTTCTCCAGCTGAGGAGCTTGACTGATGATAGCCTGCTCCATTGCTTCTCCCTGAGCAGAAGAACAACAAAAAGACAAAAAACAGACAGAATTCACACAATGATTAAGAGTGTATTTACTGTTTGAGGTATCCCAAATGGCATCCCTAAATACATTCAGTCAGCAAGGTCTGTAAAAGTTTTTGCCCCTGGACCCCTGAAAACCTGCTGCAATATATTTTAATATACAGTATGAAAGAGGTGCATATCATATCAGGCATTTATATTTTTTTGTAGAAAAAGCACTTAAATATTTGTAATATGTTCAATTTCTTTGTGTTTTTTATGTGAAATGTTCTAATTTGCTCAAATGTTGTTACTTTTCACTACTTCTAAGATATGTTGCATCTATTGCAGACAGAGGGTTATGATTGTTCTGTCTCCTTTTGGTCCCTGCAGGGGGGTCCACAGACATCTGGAGCCAGTTTGGCTGTTTAGCAGAAAGAAGCCAACCAGTGATAAAAGGCTACTGGTCTCAGTGTGGGACTGTCTGCAGCAGGAGACCAATCATAAAACTACAGGACTTCAAATTGAAGTCCTGCTATAGATGGCCAGACCTCAAACGCAATAAAAAAAGACATTTAACAAATGAATTTTTTTTTTTAACTTTTTTTGGAATAATTGTTAACCCTTAATGCTGTTTGTATTGTATAGGCTTTTGTTGGGTTGTATGATTGTAGTAACATAAAAACGAATAAGTAAGTAATATAAATACTTAAAAGACAATTGCAAGCAACTCAAAACATGTAAATTGAGTTAAACTAATTAGTAACATTAACTACTAAGTGTAAATATTATGTTAATCTATTTGATTACAGAACAACTTATTTAACTATTTGAAAAGTAAGAACTGTTTTCACTTTTATAAAACTTCCAAATGATGAACAGCAGCCTCACCTCCAGGTTCCAGGTCTGCTTCACGTACTCCCTCATCATGTTTTCTCTCATGCTGTCGAACACGCCGGGACGTATCGGAGTGTCCGGGGTGCGCAGACAGGGTTTCCTCAGGAGGTATACCAGCCCTTCGGGGTCTTTGCTGTAAAACTCACAGAGCTCCGCAGGCCCACAGTGCGGCTTCCCCCCTGTGATGCAGTAGGTCCCGTTAAGCTGCTTGTCAACAGGGTAATGGTGAAACTCCAGGTTAAACGCGATAGAGAGAACATAGCCTCCCAGACTGCGGAGACACTGTCGCAGCAGGAACATCCCATCAACCATCCCGGCCAGTTTCAGGTGCTGCTCGGCGTCTGAGCGACTGATGCTGCCGTAGTAGAAAGGCAGCTCGGCCGCCGGGTCGATGGACATGGTCAGGCTGTGAGAGAAGAGCTGGACTTTGGATTTGAGTTATGGTTGGTGGAAATTAACTAGAGAGAGAGAGAGAGAGAAAGGAAAGGCATTAAAGCAAAAACTGCATTTAAAAGGCTAAAAGCGCAAATTGTTTGACCTCTGACCTTTCCACCTTTAAGCAGCTACGTTCCCTCCAATGTCTGCTAAAACATTTTTACAATCTACCAAATTACAAACCAGCTGTGAAATTACAGTTTCAAATCAACATTTAACAAGTGCTAATCATGCTAGTTTCACCTCTACTTCTTGTCTTCTACGACACACCAAGAGAGTTCGTTTTTTCAGTACAGTCAACATTACACAGACGTGATATTTAGCACCAAGCACCCACACATTTTGGCTGCATGGAGCTTTCAGACTAACAAACTGGTGACAAAGCCACAACAGGAAGTTGCAGTCCGCCCTCACAGCCTCTTTTCTCCAGCATCTTGTTCTTCAGTTGAACAGGTGCTTTTTTCTACGAGATCATTCCTTCTGATTTAGAAACTCAAATGTAAAAGTTTTCCTTACTGAGAGGAAATTATATTTAGGAAATTCCCCTCACTACATATTCAAAACAGCTTTAATGTGATAAATGAAATAAAAATGCTGATCTAAAACTTCAGGCGAGGTGTTAAATGAAGACCTAAAGATGAGATAAAAATCAAGCAGGTTTTGACTGCAGTTTGGAAATGTGATAGCAGGCGGAAAATGCCTGTTGGAGATAAAAACAAAACTGACAATGATCAAATTGCGTCCGGCACACCACGCAGAAAGTAAATAACTTCAATTTGCCGATGTGCTTGGAATAAAGATTGAGATTTTATAAAGTCCCACTATAATAAAGAAGAAACAGGAGCTAAAACCACAGCTTTTCGTGCAGAAATGATTTAGTTCAACCGTTACAGAACATTAATAGTTGAATTTAAGATTAACCTTTTTGGTAATTGATTTATAATTTCATTTTTTGATCTTTGTCATATATATGAATGGAAAGCTCACACTCCTAAGAAAATGCATTTTTATGTATTTACTGAACTCTGATAGGAAACATTTTCTGAAAGAGACACATCTTTTTTTATGTAAAACCTCATGTTGCTAGAAAATCAAAACAAATTGAAGGCAGTGAGTAAAAGCCTCAGCTTCCTGGCTACAAACTTGTGATTCTTGCCCACATCCATAGTGGACAACCGAGGAGAAACACAAAGCCGCCACAAGACCCCCCCACAACAAAGACCTCGAGAGCCGACGATGTGGACACAGATATCCCACGCACAAAACAAGGCTTCGTAAAATACACCTGTTCATCTGATGTTTCTTTAGGGCATTTGAATCCATATAGTTGTCTTTAGGCGAGGCTAAATGTACTTGGGTTCTGTTTTTATTGTTGATTAGAAGTTTAAGGCATTTATAGAGTCAACGTGTGCCTGTTACTACTTTTCAAAAGTGAGGATAAGATTCTTCACAAATTAAATATATTTCATTTTTTAAACTGTGGTTTTAAAACGAGACATGTAAAGACTTTCAACAACAACCTGTTGACTGAAAATTTCAGCTATTATACTATAACATCTTAATAATGTTTTCCAAAATTGTAATTCCCAGTAAACATTTAGCATTAAAGTTGTGACACTATTCCTTAATTGATCACAGACAGTAATATTACTTAAATAAACTCAAACTGCAAGAGAAAAATTGTTTTATAACACACCAAAAAGCATGAAAATAATATTGGTCACACTGAATGTAATTCACGACACGACCAAACCAGCTAAAAACAGTTACAGATTTCCAACAAGACATAAAAGTATTTTTATCTAATCCAAAAGGCAACTCTTTGCTCCACTTGTGTTCTTTTCAACATGTATTTTTATGGTTCATTTTATTTTATTTAATTGTTTATTTGACAGGGACCATGCACATTAATGAACACTTAAAACAAAAAAAATGGATTTAGCTTTGAGCTAATTTCCATCCGTCCCTCACATAAAACATTTAAGAACATGACATTTATAAACATGGCAAAAACAAAATACATGATATGCAGAAAGAGCAAGAGCAGCATACACAAGTATTTTCCACATGGCAGTACAATATAGCAGCAACGACATATAAAGTGCAAGAGAAGATACAAGAGCTACATAAAGTGCGAGAGGAGATACCCCTGTATTAAAGTGCATTTAGCGGTGATTGCACGTCTGTTTGTTTCTCAACCATTATTTGAGTTGACTTTTAAAATTATTGAGAGTGGGACAATCCCGTATCTCAGTTGGGAGGCTATTCCAGAAAGACCTGCCTTTAACGGAGAGGATATTTTGTCCAAAAGTGGTCCGTCTATGGTGGACTTCACAGTCTCCTCTGGTTTCTGACCTAGTGCAGCGTCCAGTGTCTTTTTTGTGGATGAATTCCGCTAAGGGGGGGGGCAGTCCATGTAAACATTTATAAAAAAACACATACTTTTAAAAGACTTTAAATTGTCAAAACTTAAGAAATTTTGTTTTTCAAGGATGGTACAGTGGTGGTATGAATTTGGCTTTCTGTCAAACACCTTGATAGCTCTCTCGTACAGCTGTTCTATTGGTTTAAGGTTTGTGGCACAAGAAACTGAATTAAAAGTAGAAAAACGTACTTCATTAAATGAAATAATTCCTCTGCAAATAAAGTGTCAGACAGTGAGCTGTGTTGAACCTCCTGTGAGTCAGTCGGTTTTCAACAAGTGGGAAGTGAGGTGACCGTTTGTTTTCCACAGAGGAGTCCTCACACGCAAAGTAGATGTTATTAAATACAAATGAAAAACCACATCTTGATTATGATCTAGTCAAGCTTTTGTCTACAAAAACTGAATATGATTTTTTTGTCGTAAAGGTTAATCAATGCCAGAGATTGAAAGGCACCGGAAATGTAGTGGATAGAGAATTCTTAGCTATACACGTTCAATAGAATACTATGGATAATACTTAGAGGCTTGTGCCCCTGCTTCCTGGGTTATTAAGTGAGTCTATACACTTGTTTACAGTAGCAATGCTATAGTCTACGCCTAAAGAGTGTAAAGCTCCCGTGAATATTCTATTGCCCCAATAAAGACATACAACAACCATCAAAACAAAGCTTTAAGAACTCCACCAAACAGTATTTGAGATCTTTCATTCTGGACCAATGTAGTGAAATGACAAACATACGTTGTCATCCACAGAGCCATTAGCATTGGCTGACACAGCCTTAAAACAATAGTGTTTATATTTGAAAAGATATGAAGCCCTTCACTAATAATTTAAACGGTTTAAATTTAACAGATGATCAAACTAATGACTTATTTCTGTTGAAAATGTAGTTTCCGAGCTAGTAGATTTTTTTGATAGACCTTATATACTCCATTTGATATAGATTAACAATTATTAAACAGCCTTTTTGTTTAGCGTTTTCGGTCTTTGTTTTGCGTCAATGCCACCATTTTAGTTTCAATGTGTTAAAAATAAAATTATATATATAGTGGAAAAAATGTGACGTGATGTCATTTGTCTTCAACTTTTTCATTATAACATTGCACCCAAACATCTAAAAAACGTCAGTGCTAACGTTAACGTCAAGCTGCAAGATCAAGTGGGGGTCAGGAAAATAGAGACCTCTTTATTTCTGTTTATAGAGAGTAAAAGCACAAAACACAAACCCCTTCAACAGCGTCGAGACTCATTCATACAGAGACATTTAAACCCTTTTATTCTCATGAATCTACGTGTGAGCAATACCATGAGGTCAGTGATTTAATGTGCTTCTTTAAAAAGGAAAAGCTGTTATTCTGTAGATAACTTAATCAAGAACATTCCAGTGATAACTATTGAGCTATTTACGTTATTTAATTTTAGATCCTGATTATTTGGGTTGTGCTATCAGGAAGTAAGCTTGTTGTTATGTAACTCAGAGCATTCCTCCATACGTACATCAGCATTAGAGAACATGTAGGCATCAGCCCACAGATAATGTGTCCTTTAACCCTCATACATGAAATAATTGTTTCCCACCTTTGTTTAAGTGATGATTGGAAAACAACTTAAGGATAAGCTGCACTCGGATAAGAGGTTCATCTGCATCTGTCAGTTAAACTTATTATAATGAGGCTTTGGTGTCAACTGTTGTTTCAGCTGGAACTAAATGTAATGTTTGAATGTCAGTAAACACTGTCACACTTACACTCAGAATTAACAAGCACATTTTGTATTACATGAACCTTTTGGCTAACCAGACTGATATTGTCAGACTGTGGCTGGAACATTTCATGCTTCAGTCCAGGACCAAAAATACATCCAGACATTTCAAGAAAAGTAACAAGCGATAAAAGACACACACACAGAGCTCTTTACCCATTTTTGGTTTTCTATTCCAAGGCACAATGAAAGCAGCTATTTATATTTTTGCACATGTTATCTCTACTTCTGTAAGCCAAAGCAACAATGCCTTAGCCAAATGTTGTAACACACACACTTGGCTATGGATATATAGAAACAGACATTTAAACTGTGAATGTATGGCTTAAATTTAAAAGATTAATTAGAATATAAATACCACAGATCATTTTAGGTCACACACTCAATTTGGATTAAATTACTGGGAACTTTATGTAAAAGAATAATGATAAAAAAGTATTAAAATACACTTTTAACACAGCCAAACCCCCTAATAAACTATTTTATAGATAGATGTGTATTGGAAAGCATTTTTGATTCAAGAGAAACATTGATTTTAAGGGAAATACATTTAAAAAAGTAAACGTTTTTGTTGCATTACTTTAATACAACTTTTCCTCAGGCCCATTAACCTAAATCGTATTAAGTACAATATTTCTATTTTTGTTAATTTAAAAATGTGTATTCCAACAATACAAAGCATGGCTGTTGTTGAATCAGATAAACATTGACAATTTAAGTTACTTACAGTTTGTTTTCCTGCTTCACCGCTAAACGAGCGTGCTGTTGCATCAGAGACAAGGATATATCTGTTGATCTGACAGTGGAGTATGGTGCTGTGAACAAGTTGGGGTTACACACACACACACACACACACACACACACACACACACACACACACACACACACACACACACACACACACACACACACACACACACACACACACACACACACTCACTCACTCGGACTATGCATTTTCTTTCTTCTTTGGAGCTCTTTAGATCATGATTGAACTGCAAACTGTACAATGTGTCAAAATATAAAAGCTCGGTTAACGCAACATTAAATACATATTTTTGTTGACACCTATTGGAAATATTATTCCATGTAGTTGCTTTCTTGCTGATATAGTACAATGAAAACAGCAACCCCCCTCTCATGTGTGTTTAAATGTTGCTCTTCTTCCTACTTTCTGCCAATATATATTAGGATCATGTGTTTCTACCATTATGTCGTATACTATTCCTTTAAAATACGAAGCCAATATTTGGATGGTTAGCTTAACATACAGAGTGGAAACAACAGTAAGCATGGGAGAACCTTCCAGAGGTAATACAATTTACACAAAATGCAGGTCTCCCTTGTAAAAGAGATCCATGATCTCAAGGGACCTATCTGTCTAAATAAAGGTTTGAAATGAAATGACAAAAGCATCAAATAGAAATATTGTTTTTACAATTTAATTGTAGAAGTCTTTACTCCTATGTTATGTCTTGCTAATTCATCTTAATGTGAATGTATGTACACAGTGGTGAGGTTAAAAAGGATTTAATCTTTCCTCATTTCTATATGAAGTGTGTTGTACTTTTCAATACAGATGAACGATTATGACACGTACGCACACAACACTTGTGGAATAGCCACAGTACAAATAGCAGAGATACTAAAGTGGCCTCTCAAACAAACCCCCACCTGACGCTGCAGCTGCTTCCTCGGTCTCACATCAGGCAGCCAATCAGCAGACCCCCCTCAAGCAAGTCTCACAACAACACACGAAACTAAAACGGAAAACAAGATGCGTGCTTTCAAAAATAAAAGCAGCAATGTTCATTCAGACTGTTCTTGAAATTGGTAACCAAGAGTTCTCCGTTTAAAAAGTACTTTCTGCTGATGAATCTGCAAAGCACCTTTACTCTTGTCAATGTATAAAAAAGGTTATGAGTAGGCAAGGTTATGAGTAGGCAAGTATGTTTTGACAAAAGGAAAAGTTGGGTTTGTGCTTGGTTTGAAAGTGTATACTTTTTACTTTTAAACACAGCAGAGCATTAAGAAAATAATAACCTGGAAACAAGTTGGCAAACGTATATGCAGTTTGAATTAGTTCCACCATTGGGTTTTTTATATATTTTTTTACTGAATATGATATGGATTTATAGCTCCAGTTGTTTCTCTGCTCTCAAAAAGTTTGAAATAATATAATTTAATAAGGCCATACTTTTACTTATTAACGATAAATGCACCTCTCTTCCGATGGAGTCAAGCTTAGCCTAAAGCATGGCATTAACATAATTTTAGGAAACATTACATTGTTTTTTACGTTGTATTTCATTTTTTAACAAAGCATTTCGTCACCTTATATAGGACCTAAAATAAAATAAAAAAATGTAAAGAAAAGTTGTGCACTTTAGAAAACATATCGTGCAAATCCTCCTTTGTTATTACAATTATTTAGGAAACATCTCAGGGTTGCAGTCTGTCATAAAGTTACTCCTCCCTTGCCTTGGCCCATAATGGGAATGGACCACAGAAAATGAAAACTATGCAAACCAAATTGGATGATGTAGTATGATGCAGCTGTTAAAATATATAACAAAAAACGAAATAACTATAGTTCATTGATTATAGGAGAGAAGTCATGTGGTTATTTAAGGGATGAACCAATGTCAGTGTTTTTGTGTTGTTTGCAGGAGTGATACACATGTAGGTTTTTAAATAAATAAGAAAATTAATCATTAATAATTGTGGCCTAAAATGAAAAGTGCACAGAGCAGTAATGCAATTAAAAATCAGGATTATCATTAACAAGTGTATTTACTATATTGCTGTCTGACCATACACACTCAATTCAGCTCATTATTTGATCCAAAAACTGAAAAGGCCCTTTTGCAGTTCCGACTTTTATTTTGCAAGCTGTCACCGGAAGTCCAATAAACTAAGTGTGGGTGAGTCGACAACAAACTGTGGCTCTGTGCTGCTGGAAGTGGAAGAAGTTGAGTCTCCTCACCCGCCGGCGCCGCCTCCTCTCCGCTCCGCTGCGGTGGACAGAGGGACAGACTCACAGCGGAACTTCTGCAGGGGACAACGGGAAGGTAGGTCCGCGCGCCCGGCCACACTCTCTGTTCTAATGCACACCTCTGGAGGAAAGCGGCCATGCCATGATGCTGGCAGGAGGCTGCTCTCAGCTAGAAAAACGCACATTTCTGCAAAAAACCATTTGCAGACGTTGAATGTTTTGTCTTTTAGCTTTTTCATTGTGTTACCAAAGGATCATGGTATGCATATACATTTACATTTTCTTTAATGCATGTGTGTATGACATTACGGCATTCCTCCTAAGATCAATGTTTTAATTGGCTCAAGATAAAATAGTTATTGCTCGAATCGCCTCATTGACTGATGACAAGGCAGTCCAGTCATCGTGTGTGTGTGTGTGTGTGTGTGTGTGTGTGTGTGTGTGTGTGTGTGTGTGTGTGTGTGTGTGTGTGTGTGTGTGTGTGTGTGTGTGTGTGTGTGTGTGTGTGTGTGATGTGGCTGACAGGTACATAAGCTAGGGGACCAACATGTAGCTCATTGATGGAAAACAACTGCAGTAATTAAGCAGCAAAACACTTTATCTATCAGGATTTGAAAATATTATAGGGATTTATTTATTATATTTCCAGCTTTTATATTATCTTCTGTAACACACATAATGTGAATATATGTAGTAGGACTTCTTTGTGCACATGGATGCCAATATTTGGTTCCTGAATATGCATCAGAAATGAGTCATTTTTCAGCAGAATTTGCATAGTTGCATTCTTGATCTTTGTGAGTCTTGCATCGGTTTTTGGTAGAATTAACACATGCTCTTAAAATGTGTTTAATATATTTGTTTGCATATTCGGGTGGTAGACATATTATAAGATTTGTTTTTCAGGGTTTTTTCTCACATTAGATGCACAATCAGTTTATGCATGCTGATCACTGATGTGGAACCACTGCATTTCATTTGCAGCTATGTGACTAAACTGAGTATATGTGGTGTCTTTGCAGTCCTAAAGAAGATAAAAAAAAATGGTGAAATTAATATGATAAAAGACAGAAAGAGAAAACCTTCCTCTACCATCTGTGCTGTGTTCCCAGTGCTGCTGGCTGACTGACTCACTAGTGTCGAGTCAGCTCTCTCTCTCTCTCTCTCTCTCTCTCTCTCTCTCTCTCTCTCTCTCTCTCTCTCTCTCTCTCACTAAATATTGTTTCAGACTCGAGAGGCACATTTTCAGAGTTAGGGGAGCACGTCCGAGGTTCTCTGGCCTGTTTATGTTCCCACTTTTCATCTGCACACTGTTTATTTGGGGAAATTGAGAAAGGAATGCCTGCCTCTTTCTCTTTCTGTCTTTGTACCAGACAGAGAGAATGAGGGTTTAGTCTGGGAAATATCCCCCGGTTCTTTGCTTTATTTCTATCACCTGTTCAGGGTTTCATGTGGAGCTCTTTGTGAAGCTATAGTCTTATCGAGGGAGTTATTTTTGCCGAGGCTGTCTGAAACGCTCCATCTGACTTGTGACATTCGTCTTATTCAGTTATTTGGTCCCACAGCCTCACAGTGTTATTAGGAAGGAGAATCCACACCACTAGTTTAATGAAATAATAAACTGAACCTACAACTGATTCATGAGCTACTCCCGGATCAAAGTGGAAGCAGTATGTATGTGTGTGTGAGTGGGGGGGAGTGCTAGACTTGAAGCTAAGCTGAGGGACACTTAGCATCTGTTCGCTCCACACAGACTTTACTTTGAGCCGGTCATATGGCTTTGATTAACGTGCTAGTGTTCGGATAGCTCCACTCTCCCTGGCAACAGTTAAAGACAAGGACAGCATAGTTAGCTGTAGTCTTTAAAAGAAAAAAAAACTCACTGTACATCCCTTACACCACATTAAAAGCAGCTGTCACTAGTGGATGACAAGATGAAAAAATGACATGTCAAACTGAGTCCACTGGCGTGATTGCATTGCCATTTGGGCCTATCCTAAAATCCCCACCTTATTATCCTGAGCGGTCCAACTTTTCTCTCTTGTATGTTAACAATGACCCCTTTCTTCTCCCCTTGTTCTTTTCTCTTTTGCAAATTGTGATTGCGTTGGAAATTGTGTGGCCTGTCTGCAGCTCGGACCACTTTCTCTCTTGGCCGCGATTGCAGCTTCATGCTCGATATTCGCAGCTAATCCAAGCAAAGCACAGAGCGGAGAGTCGGAGAGCTTGGCCTGCTGACAAACATACGTTTTTTATTTCGCTCAAAAGTGATACAGCCCAGAGGGAAAGTTTTGCACAAAAGACCGCAGAAGATGTATGACACCGTCACCTCTGCGAGACAGCTCTCTCTTAATTCAGCTGCAATTCTGTGTGGTTTATAATGGGGCAATCATTTACCAAGAACGCAGTGTTGTTGTGAGGATCTTTTGATGGCTGTTCACAAATCTTTTTAAGCAGCTTCACTTAAAAAGCACCAAGGGACAGCACTGGGGGGTCCGGTCTCCCCCTTGTTTTCTTGTTTAAATAAACAAAAAGAGAGTTAGATGTAATGAAAAGTCTTGATATCAAGCTGCAAGTTTAATAACCCCACTATAAATTGAGAGAAGGAGCAGAAGAAGTAATGAAAATGGAGGAGAGTTTGGCTTTTGCAGGAAATGACTGGGAGAAAGCCTTAGGGAGGGAAGAGAGAAAGATGTTCCGTTGTACCACGTATGAGAGAAGCTGCAACAGTAAAAAGACCCCTCAGTGTTTTTAAAGAAAGCTCTTTTTTTACTATACCTTCTCATTGTTTTTTAACTTAAATAAAAGGCACATTAATGCTCTTTTCAATTCATTCCTTCACACTCGGTTCAGCACGAAAGCTCAAGAATGACTCTCCCAGCTGGCTCGAACAGCTTACACTCCGCTGCCTCTCTTTCATTCCCCTTGGGCTTTGCATTGGTTTTTTTCCCTCCTCTTTTCAGGAGGCAACTTGTTCCCCCTGCTCTCGTCACCAAAAGGTTTCCCCATCTGCTTCCGATTACCTTTGGCTGCAGTTGGTTTGCCGCCAGCCATCTGGGGCAGTGTGGCGTCTCCGCTCGCTCTTCTCTCCCCAGACGGCACTGAGGGAAGGATGGAGGGGAGGCAGGGGAGGACAAGAGTGAGCCGGGTGGGCAGACTTTTCTGGAGAATAGCAAGGAATGGTTTATTTTAGCTGACGCTGCAATCCATAGTCAAGAAACTCAAGTCAAACAGAATGGCACCCATAAAATGTGAGTTCCGATCTTGGCTCTGGTCTGTTTTCATAATTGGTACTGTGGGTAGTTTTCCTTTGTCATTATAAAACAGATCCTCTTATGTTGGTCTGTCAGTAAAAAATAGAATAGTACCCAATAAAAAAAACTTGGTTTATGTTTAGCACATGACATTTAAATTAGTAGTCTGGAAAATGAACAAGAGACCCAAGTTTTACATCTATGCTGTCAGTCTGGCTGAACTGTTACCTCCAAATGACCATTTAGCGTTGTCATACAAACTTTCTATTCCGAAAAATTCCCTGTTGTGACTAAAATGTAAAACCATAATTTACGTCTGCTGGTTGAGAAAAACAATGAATTTCACTGGCATTGTGGAGTAGTATACAGATGATATTCACCAATGGGTCCTGTAATATGCAGTGCCCTGCTGAAATGAAGAGCTGGATGTTCAATAGTTTCATGCAATTCAATGACAATGTCGTGTGAGCCTGAATCTATATTTAAAAAAGCAGTAGTAGGGAAGCAGTAGTTGGTGCTGGATTTTAGAAACACAAACTAGTTGAAGTAGTTTGTCCACCAAGGAGCAATGAAAAACTGAAAACAAACAAATACCAATATCAGTTTTGCCTTCTTGGCCAAGTCTGGTTTAGGCTATAATTATCACAGTACTCTACCTTTTGTCTCAAATGTAAACAAGTTTCATATAGGCACTCATACCATCCGCCTGCGGGCCAGGACGCCTGCCAATTAGTAAGCTGTACTGTCAGCCAGCCAGCCAGCCAGCCAGCAAGTCACTCAGCCATACAACCCACCAGCCACCACCACAGTCAGCGAAGCAGTGATGGCAACCTGCTGCTCCTCTCAAATTGGCTCATTTTACCCCCAGAGCCTCTGACATAATACCCACTTCAAGCCCTGTTTGGGCATTAAGCGCAACTTTTTACAAGATCAATGGCTTTCTTTGTGTTTGAACTCTTTCCGGTGGGCAGGCAGCTTAAAAAGCGGGGCCTCAGGGGCCCCAGGTTGGGACCTGCTGTTGTCTCCGGTCATCAGAGTGAAAGACAGGGTGTTTGCCTTTCGCCAAAGCCAAGATTGATTAGCTGAAGGAACAAAGCAAGACTGGGCAGTCCTTCATTGGACGCTGAATATGAACTGGGTAGATTTGTTTTGTTAGAACTGGAACTGCATGGGTCAAAGAGATCTCATGCTCTCTCTCGTTTTAATCGTTTTAAGTCTGCATTGTTCCTCCCTTTTTAGCCTAAATCTGATTCTCCCACCATTTTTTTTACTCCATTTCCTGGCCTTCCTCACTAAACATCTTATCTTTCACAGGGATATAGAAGGAGTCTAAACCTGACACTGCTGCCAAGCCCCTTCAGAGATCCCTCTCTTCTGCTCTGAGGACTCTTCAAGGATCCCTCCACACCTGCTGATCTACAAGCTGCAGCCGAGCCATGTCTACATGATCCTGAGGTCTACAGCAGCCATGACCCAACAGAGCGCTGAGCCGTCCCACTGCTAGGCGTTGGGGCATCCGAGAGGGCAGAAGACATGTTGGGACAGAGGCCCGGGGACCACTGCACTGAAATCTGTTACTATAGCAACTACTGTAGTAACCATGGAAACGCTATGGAGGACTGGTCTGGTTTGCACTGTCATAATCGTAATGGTTGCCACAGAGGTCGAAGGAGGTCACAGAGATGAGTTTGCCCAGTCACAAGGTGAGAGGAGGCGATTATATTCACATCAAATACCTGACAAACTATTGTAATCGTATACAAAATAATTGTAGCCAATTTTGTCAATTGATATGGATCACGGCCCACAATAGGCTAATGTACCCACAGGAAGTAAGGATAGGTACCATGGTATAAATGTTATGACCAAAGCTCCAATGATGGATAAATATATCTGAATCAGACATGTATTGCCAGTTTTTAGTACTTGACAATCTCTTGGTGCTACAAAACATTTTGGTCAATACCAATAATCTGTTGAGGTCTTATACCGAGCCTTCAGTGGCTGAGATGAGCTGAATTTAAGGTGAGAGTACATCATATCTACTATGAAATCAGGGTAATCCCATTACAGTTTCAGGTATACTGTCTATTCTATAGCTATTACCCTAATCTTGGTAATATATGAACTTGTGTTTGTGATTTCCCACCAAAAACAGCAAAGTCAGACACCCCAGTCTTTGAGCAGGTCTAATGCCAGGTTGCATAACACAGGTTGACCTTTTTAAAGAAACTAAACCAGAGTTAGAATTAAACACACTATTAGGTCTTTGGTAAATAAAATTGGTTAATTGGCTGTAAG
Organism: Pseudochaenichthys georgianus; assembly: GCF_902827115.2. Classification (NCBI taxonomy): domain Eukaryota; kingdom Metazoa; phylum Chordata; class Actinopteri; order Perciformes; family Channichthyidae; genus Pseudochaenichthys; species Pseudochaenichthys georgianus. The sequence continues at coordinate 20,506,858 of NC_047506.1, forward strand.
CTTAGCTTTATACTGTGGGAATGTCTAATTATTTTCAGTATGTTGCGAGCAAGAGTCCTTTAATATATGTTACCTTTGCGGTGCCCAGAGTGAAATCAGTTTTTTTATTTAAGCAAAAATAATGTTCACAATCTACCCATACTCATGTTGAGAAAATAATTACATTTTCTATATTTAATGTATTCTTTACTTGTTATTAAAGGATTCCATGTTTGTTCCAAGTACAAAGTACTAGTCTTCTTCCATCTGACCATCTGAGGCACACTTCAGACCTGCAGGTCTGGGCTGCTGAACTTGAACTCTATTTCAACAAATCATGTAGCTGTGGTTCAGCCACGCTCTCCCCACGCTCCCCCCACCACCTCAAACCACACAGTCTCTCTCATGTTCAAAGAGAGGCTGGAGCGCCTGAAATCCCTCTGAAGGCAAAGACTTAAATTCCCTGTCTCGTCATCCTGAACAAGGCTATGATTGTGTATTTCCTAAACTTAACCTTTGACCCCCTCCAGCCATTTGTCTCCAATTGTCTGCCATGCTGCTTTCTTTAAATAACCCACCCCTCCGACCCTGACGTGGCTCATTTTACAGGTACAGAGAGTTTGGTCCTAAAGCCTGCCTAACTTTTTTTATTTATTACTAAGCTCAAATAACTGTAATTTAAGAGGTGTTGTTTTTAGTGATTAACTATTTGCTCTTCAGCAAATCTGCTGTCATCAATCGTGTTTTCCAACCACAGTGGGCAGCTGATAAAATCTGCTTGAAACCAAGCAGCATACAGACAAAGATAGCAACTACTTGGTGTAAATGGCAGTACTGTTTATAAAGGGAAAATGCTGTAAATGCAGCTAAAATACCAGAACTATTTCTCTGGAAGTCGTGGACACTAAAAATGAAACTAAAATAGAGACTGAATATTGGACTTAAATCTGTCGCTGACAGGAAATACAATGACAAGGCTTTTGTGGCTGCTGAATGTGTAGGTAGGCAATGGAATATAATGGCCTTGTAGCATTTGCAATTAAGTTTGAACAAAGTCCACATTTCGGTATGTGCATATGTCACTTCCCTGTTTACAGGAGGAAGACACAGTCGGCATAGAAATACAGGATGATAATCCTAAAGTGAGGACTTGTGCCACCAATGCTCTCTCTTGTAGTTAGTACTGATGGGATAGTCACAGATTATTCCTTCTCATGTAGTAGTTATTTGAAACAAGGCGTTTTGGTCTGAATTGCCTTTAGGGTGTGTCTGGGTTGAGGGAGGGACAGTTTCCATCCAGAATATTTCCTTCCACTATTTTTATTTGCAGATAATAGAAATCAGGGTGATGCCCCGCTTCTGGATGAAACCGTTTTAGTCTCCTGTTAAATTTAGCAGACATGTTTCCACTCTCAGTTTTATATTTGCTTTGATGTCTACTTACTGTAACATAGTCAAATGCTGAATTGCTAAGGGCTCAGTTTGCCAAAGATATCATGTAAAAATGTACTAGTTAATTCTCTCAGGGTCAACTTGAGAACACCAGGAAGGAATAGTTTGCATTGTATATACTGTAAAAAAATACTTGCATATATAAATAGTAGAAATTGGAGTTTTTTTGATATGCAGTTGTAGAAAGTCTTAAAACATTCCTCATCCATTTTATTAAGTCATAAAATACTTCCGCTTAAACGTTTAGTTCAAACTACTTAGTAATTCATTTGACTAGTTTTCATTAGTCTACATTTTATTCTGTGTGAGGTCTCATTAATTTCTTCCTTGGAGGTGAGGTACATCTACTTCATTAACACACTACCCTTATTTTCTCTCCGGGAGCTTTTCCTGTGCTTCAAAGGTAATGATAATCCCATCTGCCTGATAACTTGTGGTGGTTTTTCAGAGCAGGATGGATGTGTTGTGGGAAGCAGTTTAGAGCTCTAAGAAGGTAACAATGTGAAGTTAAACATTCTGTTGCCACTATATTTTTTTAAAACCGGATTATTTGAACTAACAACAACACTTGCCTCTTTCTTGGACCTTCGGCCAGTTCGGCATCCCATGAGTCAAGGCATGTTTAGCTAGCTAACGTTTACCCAGTTATTCATTACATGGCTCGTTTTTATCACGTTAATATAAATGAAATCGAGTTCCTAAGTGTGGGCCGATCACCCTTTTGTTAATCAGTTAATTGAATCTGTTGAGTATGAAAGCTTGCCATGACTACCCGCTGCTTACATGGTTTTACAATGATTTCAAGTTATAACTTCACAGGCTGTCCCTCCTTCTCAAACCCTTATTTCAAGAGGTTCACCTACATATGGGGAAGAAACATAAACTTCAAATTTAAAATATAAAAAACGTCAAGTCATTCACCAATTTTTGAAACCAAGCCAATTTCCATTTGTGTGACTTAAACCTAAAACGCAGAGCATGTTTTTAACTTTACTCTCCATTTTGAAAATACAGTACAACCTCACAAGCTCCATGTGAAGGCAGCATTTGTAATTGTGCTTACTGTTTATTCAAGCCAGACCGATCCGTTGCCTTCAGAGTGGTTTTTCCCATAACAGAGCTCTCCAAGTCTGTACCAGGGAACTCTGATCTCTGGGTATTTACTCTGTGTGGGAAGGGGCCACGGCCCCACCAAGTGAGGCCAAAGGTTTGATGAAAACTGGGCTCATTTGCTGGTGACCTTTCCCCGTTAGTTAGCTGACGGTGGCTGTTTGGAGCCGTGTGTGTTTGGACAATAAATCTCCACCAGGCCCGTCACAGACTGGGACAGACAGGAAGTATACAGTTTCAGGGTAACTATGGCAACATCCCTTTTGGCCTCATGCGGGAAGGAGCTCTTGGAGTGGAGGGACCTTGTCAGTAATGGGCCAGAAAGTCTGCAAGTTTCTCTTTGTCAACTGGGTTACTCTCTCAATAAAAAGCCACACAGTGTTATTTAAAATAAGCAACCCCCAAATCCTCAACTTTTTTAAATTAGGGTGAATAAGATTAAGCTGCATTTTGGCTTTATTAAGTTAAACTCATATTTGAGGTTTTATGCCTTTTTTTCTCTCCCTCCAGCTGCTTTCCTGTCCAGTCTCGGCCAGTATGAGATTGCCATCCCAATACGTGTAGAACCCAATGGCGAGAGCATGGATGCAGAAACGCCACAACATCACAGAAGAAGACGCAGCACTGAGGACAGAGTGCCTGACTCTGTAAGTTACTTTTTGAAAATGACTTCATTTTTTTCTTTGTCTTAAACGTATGCACAACTTTTTTTTTTTAAATAGAGATTTTTGTTTAACTCCACTCTCTTTTCTATCTATTAGCTCTTCTACCAGCTATCCACGTCACGTAACAACTTCCTGCTGAACTTGACGCTGCAGGGAGGCCTGCTGTCCCGGCAGTTCAGGGTGGAGTATTGGAAGAAAGGTCGTTTAGCCTGGAGTCATCCCTACTCTCCCCATTGCCATTATGTAGGACACCTCCAAGACCAGCCGCACTCCAGCAAAGTCGCCCTGAGCAACTGTAATGGCCTGGTAAGACTTAAAACCTGCAAGTCTAATCCACATCTAATACATTGAGTGAGGTCAGCGGCCGTCGTGCTGGCCCAGCAAATGAGGGATCAGCTATGCTTGATTTGGACATCAAAGCTTGACATTTAAACAAAGTTTGAGCATTCAAGCCAGCTTTATTCTTCGCAAACCAACCAGTGTGGTCCTCAAAAATGTAGGGCACTGGAAATGAAATCCTAAAAAGGTACTTTAATTCTTTCTGTAGGCATTTATATCCCTACAGATACTTAATCAAGTTTATAGGACATAACAATGATGTTGTTAAATATCCAGTACAACAACTTCAGGCATACAAACTTTGACCACCATTTAACAATCAGGTAACTGCAGATGCAAATAAGCTGTATAGCTAACTCTGGCTCAAAATGTGTGTTCTGCATGGCCCATGTTATATAAAGTAATAAACGAAAATAAATCTAGAAATTACTTTACCATTCACTATGCTCTCTTACAGTAAAAGATGTTGCCATGTTCACGACACGTCATATGGAATGGAGGGGTAAAAAATGATGGTTATGTGAAGGTAAAAAATGTTGTGCATTGACAATCTAATACTTCAAATACAAAAATCTTGGTTTAATTTTCGTGAAAGATAGACTTTGGCAGACAATGGTGTTTACGTTTGTTTGGTTTTCAGGCAGTTTCGTCTCATATAGTGCCAAGTCAAAGCGTTCCTGTTTGAATTACTACTTGGATTTTGATCTGAACACTATTTAAAGGTGGGGTAGGTAATTTCGGAGAAACCAGCTCGAGTGTGCTAGAATTTGAAAATACACAACCGGAAGAAATCTGCCTCTTCCTTATCGAGCCCGCCTCCTCCAACACACACAAACGCCCACATGACCAATGAGGGCACGAGATAAGTTTGTGTCCAGATGGAAGGCTGACAGGCAGGTAGGCCATCCAATTATTTAAGCCGTGCCGGCTCAGATGATTGGTCGTGCTTTTTACAGTACTACGGCTTCCACAAATGACATTTTGTTATGTATTTATTGTCAAAGCACTTAAAATATTCATTGCTATCTGGATGTTAAGAGCATTCCATGGAATATAACAAAAAGTGTATCTCGAGCCGGTTTCTCAAACTTACCCACCCCACCTTTAAATTTGGAAATTGGTCATAACCATAACTCAAATACAACAGAAACGTGGCATCGGCATGTATGAAATGAACAAAGTTGATGAGGCAAGTTAGGATTATGTATAAGCGTTGATTTATACACTTCGGCAAGAATAACATTTAAAGTGCTTAACATAAAAAAATCAAAAGCATCAAGAGAAATGCAAAAGAAACAAACGACGAAAGACACTCAAATACAAAAAAGACAATTAAATAGGAGATTGATTTTGGCTCTAGATGTGAACAACCTTTTTAGGCAAGACTCAGTGTGTACAAATTATGATATTCAGCACTATATTTCACAAAAGTGATTAAAATAATTCCATAAAAAAAGAATAAAAAAACGTTTCAAAACCTTAGAAAAAAATGCAAATCTTCCCTAAAGCTATATTAAATGGGTCCTGTTCTGACATGGTAACAATGCAGGGGTGTTGTTAAACAGATCAGCACCTTCAGCACATTGTTTGAAGTTTAACATCTACCTATAACCTACAATGCATCATGTTCTGGCATGCTCAATGGTGCTGTTTAAATGCAGACTGGGAAAATATAGGATATTAGTAACCGGAGCTGTGGTCAACCAGGCAGGTTTTAAGAGAAAAACATCTGAATTGAGGACCATATGTCTATATTTGAACAGTTTTTCAAAGCATACATTTAATTGAATATACTGTATTTCCCACTCTCATGAAGTCATCAGCGTGTGACTGCAACAAAAAAAGAGATCAAAGTTAGTTCCCTCTATGAATCACTGGACTGGATCACCTAATTGTCATGCATCAGTTTGTTGGCTGAAATAATGTCCACGCATTCACAGCACTGTGTATCTGTGTATCCTCTCACTACAAACAGCAGGCTTGTATACACAGCTGAGGATTAGATGTGCTCACAAAGCGTTAATAAGAAGCACACTTAATTACTGTTGGTCAGACCAGCATGAGCACATTCACCAACGAGCGGGTGGTGTGTCCAGGGGAGCATCACTAACTTTATTATGGGATTAAAGTCCGCCGCAGTGAGTCGAGGGGAGACGCTCGCTCTGACCGAGCCAACACATCTGAGCAGACTCAAAGGAAGTGTTAGTGTATCGCTCTCTGTCTCACTCTAATTTTTCTCGCTCTCATTCACTCTTTCATGCTCTCACGTGTGATTATGTGTGTTTGTGTGTATGTTTGAATCAAATATCTCTCACTAAATGCTTTGTAACTGCTGCTAGTATTGTACCCATCAAATGTTACCTAAGAAACTATATTATGAATGCTAACGTAATATAAACTGATGTGCCTCTTTCCAAATATGATGCTCACTCTGAAAAGTATGTAAAGTTCTAATTTTCAAATTATAGATAGAAATTGATCGTACATGGAGTTCAGACATTTCAACAAAACTAAACCCTGTGCTCAAAATATGCTGCAGTGGAAGCCCAGAGGTTGTTATGCAGTCTGACCCTCTCCGACTGCCAGTTTCTGACCCATTAGCACGAGGATCCCTCGGAGGGCCTCAGACTCACTTCTGCTCACCTTAATGTACCTTGCCTGCTTTGTTGCTCATAGTTTTTTGTCACTAAAGCACATAAGTGATTGATTTTGGTTGTATAATTACTGGAGCATTTTGGATGATGTGTGTTATTTAATAATGTGACGATTGTGATATTTCATGAAAGCAATGATTCCTGTTATTCTATTCTGTTCTATTCTACTCTCTGCAGCAGGGGGTGATTGTTGCAGGGGGAGAGGAGTACCTGATTGAACCCCTTGTCTCACCAGATAACCAGACCGGGACGGAGCGGGGGGAGAGAACAGAGGGGCGCCCCCATGTGGTTTACAAGCGGTCATCACTCCGCCATCAATACAAGGGCAAATCCTGTGGAGTCGTTGGTAAGAGGAGAGATATCCTGGGCTTTTTATTAGCAGAAGTTTGGTCCAGACTGGAGGAGTAAACGTCCCCAGACTGATTTGCATAGCAGCCAGCAGCAGGTTGAGGTTGTGTCTGAGTTCCCAGTTGTGATTGGGTGTGACTGAGTCTGTGTTGTAGGGCGTTGCTGCAAAAGCAAAAGTATTTTCAGAAAACAATATTGTTGCAAATAAAAAGTTAAAAACAAACCCCTTGCTAACCTTGTTTGGCATGCTGTATATCAATTGAAAGTGTGTTCAGGCATCATTCTGGTTGGTAGAGTGCTGTAGGAAAACTATAGTGAGTCGTTCTTTTTTCAATGTATAATTGGCTGAATTGCTGCTGTGCTTCTGTGATTTCTTACTATATGCCATCAAATCATGTATGTGTGATCTTCCTCAGATGAGAAGCCGATGAAAGGCGCGTCATGGTGGCAGCGAACTCTAAAGACGCCTCCCCATCATGTCGGTCGTGGCCAGCTGCCTCTAAAGCGCTCAGTTAGCCGTGAGCGCTACGTGGAGACGCTAGTGGTAGCTGACAAGATGATGGTGGGTTACCATGGACGCAGAGACATCGAGCAGTACATCCTGGCTGTCATGAATATTGTAAGTTTCACAACACCGGAGATGCAAATTCACAATGTATTGAAAAGCCACTTTCCCAGTGTTATTGGAGTCATTACTGATGAATAAAATAAATTCATTTCTTAGGCATGGCAGATCTACCTAAAGCTTTAAGCCAAGATGATGTTCTGTATTGTGTAGTTCAGCTTTTTTCTAAGCTTTTAGTAGGAAAATCAGGCAATTGTGGTTTGTTTACTTGACATCGAAACAAAACTGACAGCAGGTTGGAGTCAAGTTAATATTAGAAATATTTCAGAGGAGATTAAAGAATGTGTCTACAATGTGAAATATAAGTTGTGTTTTTGTTTTGGACAGTCTTTGTAAGCTATTTTGGTGTTCAATATGTCTAATATCACTTTTTTGTACGTGTTTGTACAAAGGAAATATATATTTTTTTATAGATACTATAATGACGCAATAGTATGTTCATGCAAAACCCTTTTTAAAACCAGTTAAAAACCCAAATAAACAAAACATTTAGGTCAACAACTTGTTTATTTATTGTTAAAATAATTTCATTTGGTTTAATTTAGTTGCATGATTAATGCTTAGAGACAGAAAGGAAAACAAATGCATAAACCTTTTCTTTTTTGTCCTGGTGAAGGCCACATGTTTTACTGTCACGCTCAGGTTGTATGTCAGCATCTTAACCGTTTCTTGTCACTGCGGATCTTCTCACACACAGTTAATCACTTTAAACTCATACAGACACATGTTAGGAATGTATGTAATGAAGGGTTGGTCAGCCACTATTGTTACAAGCAGGTTGCATCTGGAGTGTTACAGAATTTCTGAAACCAACAGAGTCTCCTCAGTGGTGCGGAGCAAAGTGTGCCAAATTACAGCAGACACCACTAATGACAAGTGTCTGTAGTAGTGGTTCTAACTCTGGTTGTTTTTTATTAGTGTTGGTGCTTTAACTCTTAAATAATCATTTATACTTGTGGTGCACTGACTTTACAGCCCTTCTAAAATTCTCAGACTATTCTGTCTTGTAGAATAAGTGTTTGGTTATAATGTAAAATTGATCTTGGTAGAGGAAAAGACAGGGATGAGTTCAAAGCACTCTTCTGTTTTCTCTTGCCATTGAGCATTTCTCGCTACAAATGAATCCAGAGTTTATGGTGATCTTATTTAGAGAATTGACCAATACGTTTTTAATCTTCCAATATAATGCATGAAGGCTAGTCTCTGAACTGGAAATCAGGTAGTATTAGTGGTAATTTTCAAGATTGAGTCTTTCTCCTCCTAGAACTTCTCTTGCCATTACAAATCTAGTTTTATGAGGAATTACTCCTGTGTTTATTTCAAGTGTTCTCTGGGCTCTAGTGTTATTTTCTCCTCTGGTCTATTAACTATTTTTAAGACTGCTCTTTTCTTGTTTCCCTGGAGGTCAGGTTGCCAAACTGTTCCAGGATTCTAGCCTGGGGAATGCAGTGAACATTGTGGTGACACGGCTCATCCTGCTGATGGAAGATCAGGTAAATAGACATAGTCAACTCCTGTAATAAACGTGGCTCTCCTCTTCTCTTTCTGTACTTGTCTTTCCTTTCCCGACTGCAAAAAGCTCTTCCCCGACAATCATATATGAGCTCCTTGTGGAATCAAATTATTGGCTTAAGTATCTTTTCCTCCAAGATCCCAGGTCTCTGAGTGTGTAAGTGGGTCTTGTGAATGGTGGCTGTAATGAAATAGACGGGAGGTTGTAAGGAAGAGGTAGATGGGTGAGGTAAGGCGGAAAAGTAAGGATATGAGGGGGGGTCTGTACCTTTCAGACAGAGCAGCTTTGTAACTGTCCTGCTGGTTCACTCTGATGAACAGTGACCTCTATGAGCGTTGCTATGACGCACATCCAGGGTGTAGAAAAGCTTGAAGTTAGATTTAGCTGCTGATGCAAAACACAGCCTTTAAATGAAGTTCCAAAAGAACACCATCAGGATCCAAATTCAGCAGATTCCTCTCGATTCCGTTTATGATTTTACAAATATTTTAGAGCCACGCTAGCAGTGTAGCAATAACGGTCGGACACTTGGTCCACTACTTTGTCCAGACTGAAATGTCTCAAAAACGGTTGGGCAGATTACCATAAGAGTTTTTACAAATATTGATGTCCTCCCAAGGATGAAAATGTGGGTAACTTTTTCTTCAAGGACGACTATCAGGTTAAAACTTGCTAATGCTATGTTAACACACTAATTCAGAAGGTGAACATAGAAAACATTCCTAAATATTGGCAATTTAGGAGGTAATTTAAAGAATATTAGCATGTGACATGTAGCTCAAAGCATTGCTGTGCAGAGCCTCACAGGGCTTTTAGCTTGTCGGTCTCTTGTTGTATGACATAAGTGAGTGAATGGATGTTATCGAAGGAGCAGAGTCTGAATCCACAACTGACATCTAGTCTGGGGTTCAGCTCATAAAAAGTACATGACCTTATCATCACAGCCAGGGAGATGACTGGGCCATCTGAATACCTCTTAAATGTCCTTATTAGCCGGCCATTAAACGCATGTGGTGAGACGGTGCGGCGGTTCTAATGTTGACATTCTAGCAATCTGACATCTGAATCATACTGAATTAAATATTAGGCATTACAGTGTGGTTTTAGGTTTCCTCCATAAATGTCTTATTAGGGAACATTTATGATTCATACTGCCTCAAAATTAGTACCATAATTTACTTCTCGGATGTGTTTGGAACATTTGCGGCGGGCAATATTAGTGTTGTTATTCTTTCTCCATGGACTGTGGAGGTTGATTTCGGGACAGGATAGAGAATAGTCTTGGCGAGAGTCCTGCTGCTGTTTTCCAGCTCTGAAAACGGCAAGCTGACCCTGGAAAATAAAATCAGGCCAGCATCGGGACCAGAAATGAGAGACTGTGGGATGAGACAATTACTAGTTATGTCACCACATGCATTCCTTGGTTACGGGTTCTCTCCAGCTGTGGCCAGCAGAGCACTCCCTTCTCTTTTTCTCCTCTGTGCACTCTCATTATACTATAGAGCTCCTTCACTGTATACCTGCCAGTGCCTTAGCATTCACTTGCAGCGAAGCCAAGGAAGTTTCTTAAGCCTTTAAAACTGGGATCCTTATGTTTTCTCACCATGACACACAGCCCAATGAAAACCATGTAACGCTGAATGTGCTGATTTTAGATTATGTGGTTCTTTATGTATTGAGAAAATGCCAACTTCTTTAAATAAAACCATTCTAAACCATTGGATAATCGGAAAAATGTAATGCCACAAACCTGAAAAAAAATTATTAGCACATGTAAATTGGCATTTTAGAGATTCATGGTTTCCCAGCACAGTAAAAATAACTGGTGTGGTTAAACAATGCAATACAGAAAGACTGAGGCTGGGCTATCATAGCATTGTTGGGCTTATCATCTGAGGGTTGAAATCACCCCTTGTTGACACTTGAATACAGTTATATTACTAAGTTGAGTATCTTTTCAAAGATATACAATTGCTTGAATCGTTTTATCCTTTTATGCGTTCAAGATAATGTTAGGTATATTTATTTTCCTAATTTGCTTTTAACTATGTATTACCTCTCTTGTCTCTCTTCCAGCCAACCCTAGAGATCAACCACCATGCAGGGAAGTCTTTAGACAGCTTCTGTAAGTGGCAGAAAAACATCCAGCACCGGAGCAGCTACGGTAACGCCATCCCAGACAACGGGATCGCTCACCATGACACTGCTGTGCTTATCACCAGGTAAGAAACCTTCTTCAAAGCAGTAAGAACTAAAGACTAACTGTGTTTTAGAGCTTTCTTCATAAATTATTTTACAAAGGAAATTTAGAATGAAGACATTGTTTGTAAGTCCAACACAAAACTTTCCAATGTGTCGGTGCACAACAAGAAGCTGCACTGGGCAACATAACGCTCCTACTGCGACTTGAAAATAAAAATATGTTAAGGCTGATTCCCAGGGCAAAAAAGGGTTAAAGCAGCGTTTCCTCTTAGCTGAATTCCTACATTCCCAGCCCTTATCCTCATAGGCTTTCATCACGCCAAGTCCAGAGAGTTAGACTGTATCTTGTCCTGTTTGAGGTGACGATAGCAGTGGCGGCTTTGCTCAAATCAGCATCTGGAAAGTAAAACGTAAAAGAGATATGAAAAGAGAGCAAGTGACATATTTATGTTTTGAAGAAAGCAGCCCAGAGCAAATGGACAGGATAAGAAAGTGGGCAGAAATCAAAGAAAAGCTGCAATGAAGCTTACAGGGCTGGTTTCCCGTGATCTTCCGTTATTTCTCAAACTGCCCTTTCTGTTACTAATACTGGAGGAAACGGACAACAGTGGTATCTGCATTTTAAGCAGCTCAACAATGTGCTATTGACTGAGGAATGTGCAACAGCTAACAGCACAACCATGGTTTGGACAGAGTCATCTGAATCAGACAGGACAGAGCTGACACACAAATAAATACCTATTCTTCCTCACAGATTGTGCCATAAAAATATATAAGATTGATGATTGTCTTGTGCTTTTGGTGGTGGCTTTTTGAGAACACTTGGGTTTTACGAGAGGATTTATCAAGCAGAGGATGGAAACTGTCCAGACAGATGACACCACAGTGACCGTCCATGGTTTCCTGCTTTTGTTCTTTTAAATCTATATCTGTCTGCTATCACGTCTGTCTCTGTGAGTGTCACCATCTGGGAGGGTTACTACATCTCAATGTCAATGTGCAGTGGTTAAATGAAATTCAATATATAATTAGTCAAGTACTGTTAAAGGTGGGGTAGGTAAGTTTCAGAAACCGGCTCGAGATACACTTTTTGTTATATTCCATGGAATGCTCTTAACATCCCGATAGCAATGAATATCTTAAGTGCTTTGACAAAAAATCCATACAAAAATGTCATCTGTAGAAGCCGTAATACTGTAAAAAGTACAACCAATCCGTTTAGCCGGGCCGTAAGTACTATTTTTGAGCCCATGTACTTGTACTTAAGTATTTCCATTCTATGCCACTTTATACTCCATCTAAGAGGGAAATATTGTATTTCCCTCCACTTTAAATGCAATACATTTATTTGAGCTATCCAGCAGAAAACAAGAGTTAAAATCAGCCCTACATCTATCAGCTAACTATAGTCCAATAACATGATACATATTGAGTACTCTTATACAAGCAACTTAAGTATCTTTAGATGCTAATACTGTTGTACTTTTACTTGGGTAAGATTTTGAATGCAGGACTTGCTATGTTTCCTTAAACAATAAGAACTAATATCTGAATATTTTAGGAGTCTTTTTGCATATCAATGTGTGATTACATCTATTAAGTGGTGCTGTTTCTGTTTGTGTGTCAGTATGTAGTTATTAGTCTAACAGCCTTGTTGTTTCCGTTCTTGTGTACAGATATGACATCTGCATCCAAAAGAACAAGCCCTGTGAAACCCTAGGTAATACACACCCACACACACAGACACATACATACATACATACATACGTACGTACACACACACACGCATATAATATATTTGTACTTTTCAAACACTATACTCACTGTACTATTCTTATAAGAACCCTCACCCCTTAGCCTGACCGTAGGCCTCACAACTGAATGCCTAACCTCAACCTATACACTAAACTGAACTAAAATGGAATTCTAAGTGTAATCTTAAAACCAAGTCTTAGACCTCAACATCATAGATAGGCCAAAATATTTGAAACTCAAATCGGACCAAAGACAGATATTACAGAGCACGCATAATGTTATTATTACTGTATAGTACTGATTTGTGTGTGTGTGTGTGTGTGTGTGTGTGTGTGTGTGTGTGTGTGTGTGTGTGTGTGTGTGTGTGTGTGTGTGTGTGTGTGTGTGTGTGTGTGTGTGTGTGTGTGTGTGTGTGTGTGTGTGTGTGTGTGTGTGTGTGTGTGTGTGTGTGTGTGTGTGTGTGTGTGTGTGTGTGTGTGTGTGTGTGTGTGTGTGTGTGTGTGTGTGTGTGTGTGTGTGTGTGTGTGTGTGTGTGTGTGTGTGTGTGTGTGTGTGTGTGTGTGTGTGTGTGTGTGTGTGTGAGGCAGGTCTGGCTCCGGTAGGAGGGATGTGTGAGCCGGAGAGGAGCTGCAGCATCAATGAGGACATCGGACTGGGAACAGCCTTCACTATCGCCCACGAGATAGGACATACGTGAGTGAAGCACACACACAGGGCCTATCTCCTTATTTAAAACCCAAACAAATCCATAATGAATTTCATCCTTTATGGGTACTTTGTGGATTAAACTATCTTTCAGTTTGATCTGTGCAGATTAAGCAGCTCACTGATTCTTGGGAATTTGGATAAAACAGGTTTTAATTTTGAAAATAAAAAGTTTGTTAAATTACAAAATCTGAAGTTATATCATTATAGACCAAGGTCTTGGCTGTTTAGCAATGTACCGGTGCAACCTCCTCATTTTGTATTTTTTTCATAAAATAGGTTTTTCAAGTCATTACTTTGTTTTTGTAAACACCGTCAGACACAATAAAAAGTGATTTATTTTTTATTTGTATTTAGTCTAATATGTATTTAGAGCTTTTAAATCATTATCTGGCATTCTAAGTACACATATATGCTGTAAAATGTTGAATGTTCACTTTTGCTCATTTTTTTATACTGTTTCACGTGTGCTCCTTTAAAAGATCTTACATCATACAACGTTTACTTTTAGCTTAAACAGACAAAGTAATGTTTTTTTACTTAAAAAACACATTTTTGTATTAAAAGAGAGTATTACTTTAATAACTCAACAGCACTGAAGAAACAGATTACAAGCATATTCATTTAAAACAAATAAAACTCCCTCTCACGGTGGTGACTTTGGAACTGACGGTGGTGAGTTCCACTAATCTGACGGTGGTGACACTGGCCTCATTACAACATACAATTCCAAAATGTATACCACTCAAGTCAATGCCTTGCTTAACAACTTTATTTAACAATTTGGTACAACAAATAACAATTGTGAGAACTGTGATAAACATTTAATTAAGGAACTTAAGGTACAATTAAGCAATATCATTAATAAAAGTACCCCACCCCCATATCATCAAATATCAAATCATCATAGTTAAAAAATAAAGTGATTACCAGTTGCAATAATGTACAATTCATTACTGACATCATCTTAAACTGTCATCTAGTGCCCCCTACTCATAAAATAATACATTATATTGTTCTGTAAACTGTATATTGGACGTGAAGAACAGATAACAAATAACAATTGTGAACACTGTGGCAAACATTCAATAAGAAACATATAGGTTCAATGAAGCAATAAGCTATCATTAATAAAAGTACCTCATCCCCATTAATAATCATCATAGTAAAAAATACCAGTAGCAATAAGATAAGAATTCATCACTCACTGTGAACTGTCGTCTAGTGCCCCCCACTCAAAAAATAATATACATTATATTCTTCTGTAAACTGGACTATAAACTGTATATTGGACGTGAAGAACAGATAAATGAATAACTACATCTTACAGTCTCTTTTCCATAAACTGAAATGTTTCTAAATACAGAAAGCATTCTGTGTAAACATCACAAAACACATCTGGCACAAAAATAATAATAATTCATAAGTGAACTCCTGTGAGTATTCCCTGCCTGTTTCTACATCACTCCACCACTCATTCAGCTTTATCAGGACGTAGGCCTATATGGTGTATATGTTTATGCTCTATGAAGTCCATGACTTCAGCAGACAGGTTGTATATCTCCCTCGTCCTGCTTGCACGACCTGGTGATGACTGTTCCACAAGTTTGACCAGAATATGGTCAAATGGTATGAAGCACATATCCTTTCCACCTTCCACCTCTTTTGGATAGAATCGTGTGTTGGGCCCATGAGGGTGGAAAAACTCCACTTTCACATCTTGATGAGGTGCATCCACAGTGACAGCCTTTGCTAACCACCAGTTCTGGTCATAAATGACCGCCAGCCAATCTCCGCAATAAACTACATCAGCAGATAGATCTGTCATAGTCCCGTCAGGCCCACTCCTGGTCATTGGCTGTTGCTCACTTTCCTCCTGCTCCATTTCCTCCATCAACATTTCCAAAGGACCTTTCTTCTTTTGCATTGGTATAGGACCATCATCCTCAACCTGTACCCTGGGTGTGTTGGCAATCAACTGGAATATTGTTGGGCAGAAACACTCGCACATCTGTGGCTCACTGCAGAAACAGGACAGTGATCTGCAATGGATCTCAGAGTTGTCGGTGTGACCTGATGGAGTTTCCTTGTTGCCGGTACAGGTTTTAGTGGTTGAGAAAGGAGTGCATCATATGGCATTTCAGCTTCATTAATAATATAGAGCTTAGTACTGCAAAGGCTTCTGCCAACCATCTCATGGAAGATATTGCCATCCACAATGTCATTCCCCCGCAGTATAAGACTGTCTGCAGTCCTTTTCACAGTTCCTCCAATGCCGTCTGGGGCTCCCTTCCCATGTGAGGTGGGGAAGAAGTTCCAGGTTGTTCTCTGGAAACCGATAGTTACGGCTGTAACTACGGTTCTATGAGTCCCGGATGACCGCCAGAGGCGGTGCTTTAGCACTGGCAGGGCATGACATTAAGGATTTTGGGAGATGGCCCTATGGGCCATCTAAGCTAATTTACAGATGGCCCTGAGTCCAATAGAGATGGCCCTGAAAAATGCGCGCGGACGAAATGACACACGAAAGGTTTGGGGGACCTGCAGGTCTTAGATGCTGTCTGGTGCATTCTCTAGAATTATAAGATGAACCACCACAATATTATATTGTACAATTTCAATTTTATTATTCATTTCACTTCTTCTTGTTTGTGTTTGCTTTCAACGACTAATAGTCTTTAGAGAAAGTGTCAATGTCTGACTCGTCTATGTCTGACTCATCTGAGTCGTCAAGAGCTTCAGCCAAGCGCTTCTCGCCAGCAGCCACATTCTCTGCCTCAAGTCCGAGCTCGTCAGATATGGCCTCCTGGCGCACATTCTCCTCCTGCTCGGCTTCCTGATCCATAAGAACCAGGTCTTCATAGAGGTCGTCCCGTATCTCCTGCTCCTGCTCCTTCTGCCACGGGTTGAAGCCAGGGCGACGAGCCCTATTTCCTGAGGTCCACCACTTCTCCACGGCTCCGGCAGCATCAAAGTTGTCCATTGAGGGGCCCTCAATGGAGGAAAACATCAGGCGGCTGAGCTGCTCAGTACCCAGACAGGAACGCCAGTCGTTCTTCACCCTCTTCATGCAGCTGAACCCCCGCTCACACACTGCAGTGTTGACTGCCAGAACAAGGTATATTTCAAACAGTATTGACAGCCCCTTATACTGTTTGCATCTCTCAGTGTCACGAAGGATGCCAGAGAAGATCTGTGGCATTTGAAGTGTGCGGGCTGCTGCATAACTCTTGTAGAGGATGAACTCAGACTTCAGCATTTTAGTTGTAACACTGTGCTCGTCCATCAGGGGCTGATAATGCTCACAGATATCAGCAAAGTCTTGTTTGCCATAGGCAGCCAGATCCTTTCTGTCAGAGGGCCACTGACTGGGGTTGAAGATAGCAAATTTTGAAGGGACACTCCCTTTCTGGAGATCTAGGAATCTTTTCTCCAGGTGCTTGATGAGCACATCTGCAAACACATACACCATGTCAAATTATAATCCCTGTCTCTGGACCACCATAAAAAATCATTTATATCATAACAAATGTGAAATTATATTCCTGTCTCTGGACCACCATAAAAAAAGTATCTATTAAAACATGTTATGCCCATATTTACTTATGAAGAAAATATTTACTTTTGAAGAAAAAATATTGAATATTTACTTTGAAGAAAATATTATTGGGCACATACCTATGACTTTCTTCCGGAGAAAGAGAATCTGCCCTTCGTTGACATACTTGAGTTTAGTCCCTCGGAAGAGGCCGGTTTCTGAGACTGCATCAATGACCTCCTGCATCCCCTCAGTTGGTTGGAACTGCAGGTCCACTAACTTCAGTGAGCATGTCTCCAGGGCTTCCACAGCATCACATACAGTCAGGCTGTCCTTCTGGAAGTTCAGTGACAACTCGGAGAGGGCTTCAAAAGTGTCACGCATGAAATAACTGAAAAGTACATTGTCATAGTCCATGAGGAAGGTGAGGATCCTGTACGCCCTTCCTCGCACCTTTGGGCTTGGCTTCGGTCTTCTCTCAGTGCTTATGAGATCCTGGAAGTAGGTCACGAATACCGCGTAGCTTTCGCACACAATCTGCAATAAAGATAGCAATTTTATATTTTATATGCTGATGAGATTTCATTATCTATTAAATATTTGTTTAGACCTACCTTGTTGGCTTTGTGTATGTATGGGAGAAATCTCGCCCCAGCAAGGTTGGTTGGCTTCAGCACTTTCTCCTCCAAGGCCTCCGCTACCAAACGCAGCTCATGTAAGGCTTTTGGGCTGAACTTATAGTGCTTGTAAAGCCACTTAAGGTTCTGATGAAGTGCCTTGAGCTTGTCAAGCTCCTTGAGGCTGTCAACGAGCCCCCTCTCAGCACGGTGGGCCACACAGTGAAGGGCAATGAGATATGCGATATCTCGTTTGAGGAGGGCCTGGACACCATTGTCTTTCCCGAAGTTAACAGCAGCCCCATCTGCCCCGAACCCCACCAACCTCTTCTTCCAGTCGTCCACTCTACCCCGTGCAAATGCTGTTTTTTTATTTAAAATAGAACATTTATTAAATGTCATCAGCAAATAATATCTTACCTCCCATAATGAGTGCATATAGGCCTTTAGCATTGGCTCGCTTGACGTGTTCAATGCTAAAAAACACATTCTTTGGCCTCTTGGTGGAGTCTAGGTACCGTACGTACACGATTTCTTGTTCCAGGATCGCCTTGTCCGTTGCCCCATCTATCATGACTGAGAAGAATCGGGCACTCTTCACCTCAGCCAGAATAGGGTCATAAATGAACTGGTAGATGTCCACAAAAAATCTAAAAGTAAAAATATCAATTAATTTAATACAGTTGCATGTGGCAGTTGTAACATTTTAAGGTGAAATAAATGCAAGAAGTACCGGTACCAGTAATTCTAAAAATTAGTTGTGAAGAAAAGATATTTACTTTTGAAGAAAATATTTACCGTGCGCAGGCTTTGTCGTGGTGGTAACACAGGGGCATCTTGGCACCGGTCCTCCTGTTCAGGTCCACCAAGACAGGAAAATCTGTAAAGGGCCTCTCACTCTTGACCACAAAGTAGGCCACATGGAAAAGGTTGCTCATGCCAGCACGAAGTTCATCCTGCATCTTGGAGAGGCCACGCAGTATAGGGGCCACCACAGAATTCTCACCATCAATCTTTGCTTGGGAAGCTGCAGCACACATCTCATGCTTCTTGCTTGGATCATGACAATCCAGTAATGTTTTGCGGAACGTACTGTTGCCCTTGTACAGACTGCATGTCCTGAAATTAGGGAAAAATATAAAATATAAATAAGCAATGTGATTTTTGGGGGTTTGGGGCAACATTTTTTCTAAGTCGAGACATGGACAAAAATTGGCCAGAACTCCCCCTGTACATAGGGGTGTTTGGGGCAAGAATATAGGATTTTTTCTAAGTCAAGACCTGAAAATCAAAAGTGCATATACAAAATTGCATAATTATATAATAATAAGTTCATACATACTTATCACTGATGGAAGGGAAATGTCTGCAAGGCTCACAGAACATTTCATTCTTCTCTTCGTCAAATCTCAGCCATGGAAACTGGTCCAGCCAAGCTGGGATGAATGCCCTTGCCCTCTCCTTCCCCTCATAGTCTCTGGCCTTCTGAATTCTCTCTTCTTCTGACTGGGATTCTCTTTTTGATTCTCTTTTTTCGGGGGGGGGCTGCAGCTCAGTCTTTCTCTTCTTTCCAGGTTGTTCACCTTGCTTTGGTGGACTAAGAAACATTGTACACTCTGATTTTAAATTATGTGATCATTATTTATTCAGCATCAGAATCCGTAGCAAACTGAAATTCCCGCGAAAATGGGGTTGCATTCGATTCATTGTCCGGGTAGTATTCAGTTGCGCCACTTATGTGACAGACAAGAATAGTCAATTCTAATGTCTAACACGTAATGTGGAGAAAGAGATGCCCTGTATGGGTTGATTGTGCGTTGATCTGTTGGTAATGCCTCGGGGTTCCGCTGGGCATGTAAATACATGCATAATGCTGCGCTATACTTTGTGGCCTCACCCAGTTGCATAGCGACGCTTATTGTTTAGGTGTCTTTTAATAAGCAGGTAGTCATATCATTAGCTAGAAGTAGCTGGATCTGATCGATATGGACATAAACGCGAGTGAAGTCTAATCTGACGGGAGAGAGAGATCAGCTGCTGCTGACGACTCGACACGCAGCTCTGCATAACCACATGCCGCGGTGAGCGGAACAAAACACACACTTCAGGTTAGAATATCACACGTAGCTATTTTAATTACTTCTCAAACTACTTAAACTAGTTATAGATGTGTTTGGTTTTACTGTCGGGTCACTCATTACTGGATCCGCGAGCTGCATGATACTGGCATAATAGATTGCCCGATCGGGCAACCAGCAGGTGAGGCTTCATGGCCCGAGCTAAATGCTAGATGGGCCATCGGGCCATCCTTAATGTCGAGCGCTGACTGGATATGTCCATCGCGCGCATGCGCAGCTCGAGTACCAATAACAACAAAGTCACCTGTGACCCACGTGACACCGGCTATATCAGCCGGTATTGTCAGAGGATCTGTTCCCCGAATCTTCTCGCGAGCACACAAGAATTCTGAGTGACAGGGAACTCTGGCGGTCATCCGGGACTCATAGGACCGTAGTTACAGCCGTAACTATCGTTCTATTTCGTCCCTACTGACCGCCAGAGGCGGTGCTTTAGCACTGGATGACCTATACCAACAATGTCATGAAGAATCCAAGCCCTTGCTCACCACTGGAAGCAGCGGAGCTCGGCAAAAGGACCACGCCCAAAGAATGGGGAGTGGCGACATTGACCTGATGACAACTGGAGAATGTGCCAGAAGACGCCCACGACGCCGCGGCGCAGATGGCCTCCAGGGGCACCCCTCTCAGGGCAGCCCAATATGTTGAGATGCTCCTTGTAGAGTGGCATCTCAGCCTGGTGGCAGGGGGCGGCCACTGGCCCCGTAAGCCTGTGAGATGGTATCGACAACCCAGTGGGGAAGCCACTGGTTAGAGGGCCTAACCTCCTTTAGTGCCGCCAGGGCAAACTCAAGAGTTGCTCCTCCTGCCGTATACAGGCAGTAGCCTTGATATACGCCCTTTGGGCACCCCCCGGGCACAGCAACTTCGATGTGCCGTACTCCTGAATGTCAAAGCGTGCCAGCTGGGCAGGCTGATTGAAGTGAGTTTGTGGAAGGACCCCGGGCGGGAATGCCACATTTGCCCAAAGGGCAACGCCTGAGAGTCTCACCTCGGGCATGTATTGTTTATGGAGAGGACATGCAACTCCCCGACTCACTTCCCTGAGGCTATGGCAAGCAGAAATGCTGCCTTTGTGGGCAGCCACCTAAGCGCCAGGGGCTCGAAGGGAGGAGGTGATAGGGCATCCGGCAGCAAGGGCAGGTCCCAAGCCGGAGCCCTCGGGGTGCAAGGGGGACGCTGCCGTAAAGCCCCTCTGATAAAGAGGGACACCGACCTGTGGCACCCCGCCGTGGCGCCGTCGACCCAAACATGTTGGGCAGAATCGCAGCCACCTAAATTCAGAGTGGAGTGAGAACGTCCACTATCTAGAAGGGACTGTTGTCTAAGCAACAATGTACATGCTGTCCCCAAGGAACACGCACATTCTTGCCCCCCAGTTGGGGTAGAAAGTGCGTGAGTGCAAGCTGCACGGCCCGAAGCTCTAGCACGTTGACCCGGCGCGCACTCTGCTGGGCAGACCACTGACCCTGAACGGTCCTGCCCTGCCGCACTGCACCCCACCCTGAGAGACATGCACCTATGGTGATGGTCTCCTGGCGGGATGGGATGGCGCCCATGGGCACGCCTACCAGAGATAGGCCCTGCCCCTCCAGCGTGACGGAGAGTGGAGCAATGCTGCGACACCCTGACTTCACTGTGCCTGTGCCACTTGGCGTCCAAGTGAAGGCTGTTCAGCCACATCTGCATGGGGCACAACGACAGCGGGCCTAAGGGCCCAGCGGCCGAGGCAGCTGCCCGTCTGCCCAAGGGCCGGAGGAACTGAATATAAGGCACCCTCTTGCCCGGCCCACGTGGAAGTAGGCATCCCTCGGTTGGGAACCACTCCACCTGTGCGTATGCAGTAGTCAGCATATAGAATGGCAGCACCTTCAGGAATCTGTTGATTCCTCTGAGGTCCAAGATCGGGCGAAATCCGCCGACTTTCTTGCTCACGAGAAAGTATGCCGAGTAAAACCCCCTGGCTAAGCAGAGGGTCTTACTGGGTTGATTGCGTCCTTGGACAAAAGGACGGACAACTCTTGGCCCAGAGGTAGGGCCCCTACCGGATCGCTGACGACTGTCAATTAGACCCAGCCGAAGGCTAGGGGCCGGAGCTGCGGTCCGTACCCCTGGGTTAAGGTGAAAACCACCCAAGGGACGGAAGTACAGACTGCCCAGAAACTGAGCTGCTGCTGGGAAAGCAGCCGCCGACCACCCCCGGAATTTCAGAGCCCAGCCCCCCGGACCCTGGAGCCTCTTGGGGGGGGTTCCGGTAAGGCTCTGGGGCACGAGGCCGCCTGGAAGGCGGGCGACATGGGGCACGAAAGTCATTGGGAGGCGGTTGAGTGGGCCGCTAAGACCTCTGCAGACCACCCCTGTAATCCAGCGGCTGAGTGCGGCTGCTAGAGCGGCCCCTGGGCCTGCTGGGAGTGGGCACAGGTCTGCGAGGACCCGAGTGCTGCTGCCTGGTCTGCCTAGCTTGGGCGGCACACTCCAGTGCCTCCAGGGCAGCTGATCTAAACAGCTCCCCTGGCTCGACTGGTACGCGACGGAGGACTCTCCGTCAACCGGAGGAGGTGCGTCAGCCGAAAGAGGGGCGCCAACCGAAGGAGGGGCGCCAACCGAAGGAGGCGCCTCTTGGCCCTTCAGCCCAGGCTGAAGGGCCAAGAGGCGACCTCATCATGCCCCTATCGGCAGCTAGCCGATCCACTTTAGAGGACAGCCTATTTATAGTCCTTCTATTGGGGGGAGCACACAAAGCCATCGCTCCCTCAAGTCACCGGGAACGGCCGAATTGATCTGGAGGAGTACGTGACAAGGAGAGGTGTCTGTTGGCTGCTGCCAGACGTTCCACCTCAGTGATTCGAGCCACTCTGAGCACCCGAGGCATGCAGCTACAGCTCATGCAGGCGTTTACCGTGAGAACCTCCCTCAGATGCTCAAATTTCGTCCCCACTGACCGCCAGAAGCGGCCGAGGCAGGAGGGGCAGCCAGATGCAGCGTAGCCGGGAGCGGGTGCGGGAACACAGCCTTCACCAGCTACCTGCTTAGTGGAAAGAGTAGAGCGTTGCCGCTACTTGCCGAACAGAAAGAGGGATGTAATTACACCCACGTTACGGCAGAGGGAGCGGGAGCGAGATCACTGCCTTCACCTAGCTGGATTAGTAAATAAGGCAGTTTACCAAGAGCGGGGGCGAAAACACTGCCTTCACTGGCTGAGCTAGAGGCGAGTGCCAGATGCAGCGTAACCGGGAGCGGGTGCGGGAACACAGCCTTCACCAGCTACCTGCTTAACGGAACCAGGCAGTTTGGCGTCTACCAGGAGCGGGGGCAAGAACTGCCTTCACTGGTTAAATTAAGACGAATGCCAGATGCAGCGTAACCGGTAGCGGGTGCGGGAACACAGCCTTCACCAGCTACCTGCTTAACGGAATAAACAAGGCAGTTTAGCGTCTACCAGGAGCGGGGGCGAGAACACTGCCTTCACTGGTTGAGTTAGAGAAGAATGCCAGATGCAGTGTAACCGGGAGCGGGTGCGGGAACACAGCCTTCACCAGCTACCTGCTTAACAGAAAAACAAGGCAGTTTGGCGTCTACCAGGAGCGGGGGCGAGAACTGCCTTCACTGGTTGAGTTAGAGACGAATGCCAGATGCAGTGTAACCGGGAGCGGGTGCGGGAACACAGCCTTCACCGGCTACCTGCTTAACGAAGAAACAAGGCAGTTCCGCGTCTACCAGGAGCGGGGGCGAGAACACTGCCTTCACTGGTCGAGTTAGAGACGAATGCCAGATGCAGCGTAACCGGGAGCGGGTGCGGGAACACAGCCTTCACCAGCTACCTGCTTAACAGAAAAAACAAGGCGGTTTGGCGTCTACCAGGAGCGGGGGCGAGAACTGCCTTCACTGGTTGAGTTAGAGACGAATGCCAGGGAACACAGCCTTCACCGGCTACCTGCTGAACGGGAAGAGTAGAGCGGTGCTACTACTCGCCGAACAGAAAAAGGGATGTAGCTACATCCGCATTACCGGTAGTGGGAGCGGGAGCGGGAGCACTGCCTTCACCTAGCTGGGTAAAATAAAGAAGCTAACAGTATACGCAAGACGTTAGCCGAGCGGCTGCTGCTAACGATCAAGCGAGATCAAGTCAAATAACACACATGTTTAAGACCAGATAACTAGCTTCTAAAGAATAGAATAGCACAGAGCCGTAGTTACAGCAGTAACCATGGTCAGGGCTCACACGGCATCTAACCGTAGTTACAGTAGTAACTATGGCCAGTACTTACACGGCTTAGAACTAGGGGTGCAACAACTAATCGACTTAATCGATTAAAATCGATTACCAAATTAGTTGCCAACTAATTCAGTCGTCGATTCGTTGGTGACGTCATCACGTGCGTTTTACGCGCCGTTAAGCTACAACGTTATCGGTACTGGAGACATTTAAAAAATATATGTCATGTATTATTGATACAAAAACATTATATCGCAGTCTTAGTGTGGCCTGCTCGTTTATAATATGTAAAAAGACAAACAAATGCGTCTATGATGTATTTTCGATCAGACGAGATCTCTCTCCCTGGTCTGTGTGGGAGGGGGCGGGGCAGTTTACACACACGCGGCTGCTACATGCAGCAACACACTGCGGTGGCGGAGAGAACGCTGCTCCGAGGTGTGGTTAAACTGTACCCGTCTCGATGCTCGTTGCAAAGTGCAATAAGTGTTTAGCATGTAAGGGCGGTAACACGAGCAGTTTGTCTAAACATTTAGCAAAAGTGCTCCACATCCAGACGGAGGAATGCACCGGGTTGGACTGTCTTTCTAGCAGCTCTGTAGCCCCGTCCACGAGTAACGTTTTCACGTCAGGTGTTATGTATGCTAGCAGCAACACACAGAGCTAACTCAATTATACAAACATGGGGTAATGATTTGAGGAAACTGAATTAGTTAGTTTGTTAAAGTTTCAGCTATTCTGTTCACAGTTCTGTTATCACATTATTTATTATTTGCTAAAACACTGTTGTTTCTTTTGATGTGAAATATTATTTATTTAATTTAAATGAAAAGCAATGTTCATTTTGTAAACAATTTGTTTAGTTAATTTAATAATATGTATTTTTTAATCAAGTATTCATCTTTATTGTCTTCATTGTTAGTTTCCACATGCCTAAAACAACCTCAAGCTACATCTAAAAGTTGATGGCTAAATAAGAGCGCTTGAGAAATTGTGCAAGGCATAATAGTCCGAATAGTCGATTAATCGTTTCATTAATCGATAGATTAATCGACTATCAAATTAGTCGTTTGTTGCAGCCCTACTTAGAACCGTAGTTACAGTCGTAACTCTGGCCAGTACTTGCACGGCTTGGATACTTACACAGCATAGAGCCGTAGTTACAGTAGTAACTCTGGCCAGTACTTGCACGGCTTGGAACCGTAGTTACAGTAGTAACTATGGCCAGTACTTACATGGTTTAGAACCGTAGTTACAGTAGTAACTATGGCCAGTACTTACACGGCATAGAGCCGTAGTTACGGTATTGCCTATGGCCAGTACGTGCACGGCTTGGAACCGTAGTTACAGTAGTAACTATGGCCAGTACTTACGGCTTAACCCCGTAGTTACAGTATTAACTATTGCCAGTACTTACACAGC
This sequence comes from Pseudochaenichthys georgianus, assembly GCF_902827115.2. Lineage (NCBI taxonomy): Eukaryota > Metazoa > Chordata > Actinopteri > Perciformes > Channichthyidae > Pseudochaenichthys > Pseudochaenichthys georgianus. The sequence continues at coordinate 20,532,136 of NC_047506.1, forward strand.
TTGGAACCGTAGTTACAGTAGTAATTATGGCCAGTACTTACGGCTTAGGACCTTAGTTACAATAGTAACTGTGGCCGGTGCCTAAAAGTGTCAGCCAACGGCTGCCCACTAGACAATATAATATTGGGAGGATGAAATCCTCCTTAATGGCCATACATGCAGAGCACACGGCACACACAGTGAAGATTGTTCTCTGCATATCGTCCTAGTGCTAGGAGTCTAGTACTAGGAGCAGTAAATACCACGATATAGCGCTACTGCAACCATACCATGCGTTTACCGGGAGCAGCAGCGAGAGCACTGCCCTCACTGGCTGAGTTAAATAATGAAGCTTAACCGTACATGCAAGGTGTTAGCCAAGCGGCTGCTGCTAACAATCAAGCAACCAAGTCAGAACACAATGTTAAGACCAGATAATTAGCTTCTAAGAAGAGAACAGCCCGCATAGAACCGTGTCTGGTTACAGTAGTAACCGCACATGCCGAGCACACAGCACCCGCCGTGAAGATGTTCTCTGCATATCATCCTAGTGCTAGGAGTCTAGTACTAGGAGCAGTAATACAACGAACTAGCGCTACTGCAATCAAACCCTATGCTACAGGGAGCGGGAGCACTGCCCTGAGTTAATAGTTAAGCTCAACAGCAAGGTGTTAGCCAAGCGGCTGCTGCTAACAATCAAGCGACCAAGTCAGAACACAAATGTTAAGACCAGATAATAGCTTCTAGAAAATAGAAAGTACTTACCTTACTTTCTGCATCTAAACGAAAAACGGGTTTAAAGTATGACACTCTTGGCTTTCCATACTAAATCGAATGAGGGACGCAGCCAAAGCTGGGACTCAAATGCTAATGATAGCTCGGGCACAACGCCACAAGCAGAACTTTCAAAAGAGCATAAGGGCAGCTTTATGCGAGAGGAAGCGGGAACACTGTCGTCACCAGAAAGTCTAAGCCACAACAATAAGACGGTAATCAGGACAACTTGGCTGGGAGCGGGTGTGGAAACACAGCCGTCACCAGCAACAAGCTGACACCAACCTGTCTGTCGAGGCTCTGCACAGCCGGCGCAGCTCCTGGAGGACGCGTCTAACGACCCGTAGCTCCGACTGTCAGTCACGAAGCTCCCCGCGGCCAGCTGTTTGCAGAGAAATCCCTCAGATCAAACGTTCAAACCTGAACGCTGTAGGCTACGAAAACGTAGCCACGGTACCCTCGCGCAGCGAGAAGATGAAAAGGAACAGATCCTCTGACAATACCGGCTGATATAGCCGGTGTCACGTGGGTCACAGGTGACTTTGTTGTTATTGGTACTCGAGCTGCGCATGCGCGCGATGGACATATCCAGTGCTAAAGCACCGCCTCTGGCGGTCAGTAGGGACGAAATAGAACTAGTGTTGGAGGGACACTGCAGAGAAGAAAAAAGTTGTTCTTGTTTTTGTACTGCTTGCTGGGGCCATCTGACCAAAAGTGAATAGTATCAACTTTTGGAAACTTTAAACGAATATCTCTCAGGACTGGTTCCATGTGAGTCCAAATGGCAGACGCATCTTGTCGCTTGGATTCTGATACTGTGCAAAATCCTGTCTTCTCTTCTTTTGTGTAGTACATGCCAGTGTGCAGGTTGAGCTGTGGGAGGTTCTGACAAAAATGGCATGACTGTACCTCAGAACTATACTTGCATTTCCATGCCTCAGAAAAGTCTGCATGCACAATTACTGTGCTATCATTGCAGTTCTCTATCATGCTCCTGTATTCTCTGGACTGGTTCTGAACCGAGCACACATGTGTTGTTGTTTCACTCTTCAGTTTGTCTTCATATAGTTGGATGAGCTCTGCCAGCGTGCAACTGTGCATTACAAGTCTTGTGTTGAAGTGGAGCCCATCTGCTGTTTGGTCCTGAACTCGTTCCCATTGCTGCCATTCAACATTGGTCTGCTCTTGCTGTGGTGTGGGAAGTGTATGTTTGTAGAGACACCGTGTGCAGGAGCGCAGAAGACATGCCTCGCTTGTCTGTGAACAGCAGACAAGTTCAAAACTATCCTCCAATTTGTTAAACTTAACAACACCATTTTCTCTTAGGACTTCAAGCATCAGCTTAGCATTTTCATGGTACTGGCATTGGCATGTCTTGCGATCTGATGGTCTTGGTGCTGTGACATAGAACGGACGTAAGGCACAGAATGATGAGTAACTGAGTTTCATTATTGGTTCCTTCTTGATGAACTCCTTGTGGAGGTTCAATACTGTATCAGTCAGAATCATTCTCTGATGCTTTATTTTCTTCCGTGTTATTGTGTCCTGTTTGTCAGTCGTCATTCGTAGTGTACTGCAGTCTGAGTTATTGTTTGAATGTATGCAGGTTTTTTGTCAGTAAGCCTCCTCTTCCGCAGTGTGTTATATGTTACGCCAAACTGCCTTGTCTGGTGAATTAGACGATATTTCTTCAGAACCTTGCCTGACAGAGTCAAGTTCTTGTTCTTGTGAGGAGACTTGTTTTGATTCAGTTCATGAATGAGTGCATTGTGGAACAGCAGAGTTTTCTTGATTGAGGGGTTTTTGAGTTGGCTTCCCCGTAGCAGCTGCTCTGTTTTTTTTCTTGGTGATTCTTGTGTTTTTTTAATTCCTAGTTTGTTCTCGTACCCAATGCTTTTTCAGCGTATCTTGCTCTTGTTTTCTTTCTTTCCCTTTCTCCTGCTATAGCCTGCCTACTCCGAGCTGGCTCGTGTATGGCATGATCCACTGGACTATCTGGGGGAGTTACTGGGTGATCTGAGCCCTTTCTCTTACATTCTCTTGATTTCTGTTGTCTACGTTTCCAAGCCTTTCTCTGACTTCTCTTTTCCCTTTCATTCATGTCATTGACAGTTGTTAGCTTCCCTTCCTCCACCCTCTTCTTCCATCTTTGTCTTTCCGTTCTGAGGTATTCCTCTTTTAACTCTGCCTCACTGTGTATTTTCTCTCTCCGCCTTTTTTGATATTCCCCGTTTCTTCTCCTTCTCTCCTCCACAGATAGCTGCTGCCTAGCCATAACTTCCTAAAATACATAAAGTCAAAGTTGAGTGTAATGACTATATAAGCTGCATTTCATCTAAAGCGGGAGTGACTTATTGAACACATTGACTTAAGAGTTTAAGGTTTGACGGTTACCACTGACACATTTTACTTTTTACAGACCCCAGTGAAAATTCAGCCTCCTATAAGGTATAGTCAGAGTAGTCTTACCAATACCAGATGACAAATTCAAGTGTGGAATATATTGTTTTAACATATATTTGGTTAAATGATGTCATGCCATTTTCATTTGGCTTTAGTCATTGGAGATGCATAGCTTACAAGGGATATTGTAGGTGTGCTATGTAGGTAGGTAGTAGGTGCACTATGTGCATACCCCATGACGTAAGCTAAATGAACATGGCATAATAGTGAATTTAGAAAGAGAGAAGGCACACCTCATCCCCTAGGATTGAGCGATAGGCCGATGGTATATATATATATGGTTCATCAATGGTGGTAGTAGCATGCAGTGTATTGTTATTGTGGTAAAGAAATATACTTTAGCCTCCCTTGAGTACAATTTGGAGGTTTTTGTCACCACCATACTGTCGTCGACAGTATCAGAAAATCTGACGGTGGTAATGTCTGACGGTGGTGATAAAAACCTACTCTTTTACATGATATGCATGAGTTGTTCACATTAGCCATCTTGTTTCCCCTCTGTTGCTAGCTACCTCAGACCTCGTCTTAAAAAGTATACATTTATGTCATAATCTAATCTAATATTTTCTATACAAAAGAGACGGTGTTGACATGTTATGGTTGTGACAGTAGCAGTCAGATACATTTTTTACAAGTTTTAGAGAAAATAGCAAACTTACAGGAGCTTGAGTGATCTTGAAGCATGCAGTAAAGCTGAAGGTTTGAAAAGGGGGTCCTAAGGAATGTAGCTGACCTTGTAGTTGCCTGGTTTGATTGCTTTTTATAAATATCTGACAGTGGTGACGAATATGTGGGACGCATTTTGAGCAACTACAAAATATTGGTAAATATTGTTCAAAATTCACTGTTTGTAGTTTTTAATACATATTACAATGTACTCTTTCATTTTAAGAATATTATTCTATTAAATTATTACTTTTTGTTTTTTTAATCAATAAAACTAAAACTATGAAAGAACCATACATTTGTGCAAAAGACCCTCTGATTATAACCTTGATTCTTTTTATTCATGAAAATGTTATTCATTTCCAACAGAATTATCACTTTTCTTAGTGGGACATGTTTTTGGCAAAGTTTCAAGAATCAGTGAGCTGCAAAAGCAGAACTTTTCTTAAAATGTGAATCCACCCTGAATCCTTACCAGAGGCCTGTACTACGAAGCCGGATTTTCGCTTAGCGTAAACTCTGGGTTTCCGGTCCTACGACGCTGGTTCTCTTCTTACCGGGGTAGATCTCCATGGTAACTTATGCTGAACGGCCAGTGGCGGTTCTAGACCAATTTGACTGGGGGGGCCAGGCTGGGGCCAGTTATTTTCTGAGGGGGGCACAATAAATGCAGGACGAAAAAGACAAAGACAGTATGAAGTAATTGCGCATAAGAAAACAATGCAATACAGTTATTGGTATTTGTTTCAGTACACATATTTATTTCAGATACTTCTAGTCACAGTTTTTACACTCTAATGCAGGGGTCTCCAACCTTTTTAAGGATGAGAGATACTTTCAAAAAATAAAACAAGTCGTGAGCTACTTTTACTCCTCTTTTTATAGTTTTATGCAGTTTATATAATTATTAATAATTTTAACATTATTATATGCTTACCTTTAACCTTCGTGTGCTGCCATTCACAGGATAAGAGGTCAACTCAGTGAAAGCACCGCCTGCTGACCAATCAGAGCTCAGTGTGCAGAGTTTAAAGCTATCCCGTCATATTACAGGATAAAGGAAATACAGAAAAGCTGCCGTTGCAGGAAAGACGGCGGGCAAAAATCAACCGACTGTGTGAACGTGAACATTTATAGAATATTACCTCCCATCTTCAAAGCGATCAGACTAATATAACATTAGCGTTAAGAAAGCTTAATTAAATATCTGCCACAACATAAGTAACCGGATCAAAGTAACATTACGTACGCGGCACTGTGAGTGCAGACGTCGATGTGTCCCATTATCAATATATTTCCTTATCTGAGTCAGCTTCTTGAGCCGTATCTGGCCGTGCAACACTTACTGTGTCACATACTGTATGCAGAAGTATTATTTTTAAGCAACACATTAAGTTGACGAAACACTCGAGTCGAATGTAATTAAAGTCAGATCCACTCGTGTCTTAGACGGGGAAGTGATATCATAAACCTATTAGTGTATGCATTCAAACACTTTTTCTGTTACCAGCTGTATTCATTACATTACATTGCATTTAGCTGACGCTTTTATCCAAAGCGACTTACAATAAGTACATTCGACCAGGAAGACACAACCTTGAAGAAAACAGAATCATATAAGTACATCAGGTTTCATAGAGCCAAACATTTCAAGTGCTACTCAACTGGCTATAGATAAGACAGTCCTTTATTAGTATATAAGTGCTCTGTTAGCAGTTCTTTGTTAGTAGTTCTATCGCTCGAAGTGGAGTCGAAAGAGATGAGTTTTCAGTCTGCGCCGGAAGATGTGCAGGCTTTCTGCTGTCCTGATGTCAATGGGGAGCTCATTCCACCATTTTGGAGCCAGGATAGCAAACCACGTGTTTTTGCTGATGGGAACTTGGGTCCCCCTCGCAGTGCGGGTGCAGCGAGCTGTTTGGCTGATGCAGAGCGGAGTGCACGTGCTGGGGTGTACGGTTTAACCATGTCCTGGATGTAGGAAGGGCCAGATCCATTCGCAGCATGGTATGCAAGTACCAGTGTCTTGAAGTGGATTCTAGCAGTTACTGGAAGCCAGTGGAGGGAGCGGAGGAGCGGAGCGGTGTGGGAAAATGTAGGAAGGTTGAAGACCAGACGAGCCGCTGCATTCTGGATGAGCTGCAGAGGTCGGATGGCACATGCAGGTAGACCAGCCAGGAGGGAGTTGCAGTAGTCTAGGCGTGAGATGACGAGAGCTTGGACCAGAACCTGCGTGGCTTTCTGGGTCAGCTGGGGACGTATCTTCCTGATGTTGTAAAGCGTGTATCTGCAGCAACGGGTTGTAGCAGCGATGTTTGCAGTGAAGGACAGTTTGTTATCTAGGATCACACCCAGATTCCTTGCAGTCTGAGTCGGGGAAACAACAGATGTGCCGATGTTGATTGTCAGGTCAAGAGTTGGACAATCTTTTCCCGGAAGGAAAAGCAGTTCAGTCTTGTCAAGGTTGAGCTTGAGGTGATGAGCAGACATCCACTGAGAGATGTCAGCTAGACAAGCAGAGATGCGTGCGACGACCTGGGTCTCTGAGCGGGGAAAGGACAGAATTAATTGGGTGTCGTCAGCGTAGCAGTGGTATGAAAAACCGTGCGGGCTAATGACTGATCCGAGCGAGTTTGTGTACAGGGAGAAGAGGAGGGGACCAAGAACAGAGCCCTGAGGGACCCCTGTAGTTAATTGACAAGGGTCGGACTCGGACCCTCTCCAAGTTACCCTGTAGGTACGGTCTTTGAGGTATGAGGTGAGGAGGGAAAGTGCAGAGCCTGAAACTCCAAGTTCTTGGAGAGTGCAAAGGAGGATCTGATGGTTCACCGTGTCGAATGCAGCAGACAGGTCCAAAAGGATGATGATGACAGAGGAGAGGGATGCAGTTCCTCAGTGACAGCAATGAGAGCAGTTTCTGTGGAGTGACCTGCCTTGAAGCCAGACTGGTGCGGATCCAGAAGGTTGTTCTGATGGAGATAACAGGAGAGTTGTTTAAAGACAGCGCGTTCAAGTGTTTTAGACAGGAACGGGAGGAGAGAGACAGGCCTGTAGTTTATAACATCAGACGGGTTGAGAGTGGGTTTCTTTAGGAGAGGGTTTACTCTTGCCTCCTTAAGACTATTTGGAAAGTGACCAGAAGTTAGAGAAGTGTTGATGACATGGGTGAGAAACGGTAGAATATCAGGAGCGATAGTCTGAAGGAGGTTTGAAGGGATAGGGTCCAGGTGCAACTATGTGGCTTTTATCCTGGATAAAGTGTTTAAGTCATGGATGTTTAAAGTTTAACTTCTTCATATTTTGTCTAATATTATAGTTTTCTTTTCATTCAGGAAGTATGACGCTGCACTGTCAGTACGCTTGTCCATGTTTGTGATTGGTCAAATGTTGCTAACCCTGCCCCTTTCATGTGAACGCACACTCAGCTGGACAGAGAAACCCTGGCTTGAGTTACCAAGTTGATAACCAGTGTCGTAAGACTTCTTAGTTAAGTTAGTTAAGCCAGATAACTCAAACATATCCAGGGTATGTTGAACTGGATTCGTAGTACAGGCCTCAAATCTATTGTTGATTTTTTTTAGCTGAGGCTGAAAAACAAAATGTCCCTGAAGGAATCCTTGAGGTGTCTCATTTGTCTTTTCTTGTTTACTGGTCTGAGAGGATCCTTCCCTCCTCAAATTACTCCCCCAGATCTCTGGAGAGAGTTCATGTAATGCCTAACATTATGAGTCATTTCCATGTGTTGAAAGTTGTATATTTTCTTTCAGTCACACTATTTTATGTGCAATTAGTTACATGTTGGGTTGGTGAAGCACCTGGAGATGCCTCAGTTTTTTTCTTTAAATCTGGATTCCCTGTGTTATTTGGAAACTGTGTTTACTCATTTGCCTGATCTGTATCACTTACATGCAATTCTCTCTTCAAATGGGCTTTGTTTCTGTCATGAATACAGTAAGAGAAGTGACCTATTGTATCCCTCTTTTTTCTCAAGCAAACCATGGTTTATTTTAGTATCTTACTTGCTCAGAGTACTGTAATTGAGTGTCACGTTGCATTATGATCCCACACAGCCCCGATAAGTATTAATGCAGATGGTGGATCCATAACTGCATATACAGTAGTGTGCTGCTATACACAATCCGTTTCCTCTACACAATCAACATGTGTTTTTAATTGTCATATAAAGTGTTTTGTCATCACAGTGCAGCTTTAGATTAAATGCAGGCCTGTTTGTGGTTCAGAATACCAACATGAAAAGACTGAACCAGACAGAAATGACTCACAGGGATGAAAAACTTTCAGAACATTTTTATTTCAGGCTCAAACACAGCTACTGTGAGTGTTAAACAACAACAAATGGACCACTAACACAGTATCTTAATACAGCTGGTAAACTATTAGTAAATATGTTGAACATGGAGTATTTTGAATAACTAAACATCTTTGGGCATGACTTTCCATATTTCAGTATTTCATAATTGAGGTCAGTGGGGTTCAAACCCAGAGCTCTGCTATTTTCCTATCCTGCCTGCTGATGGAATAAGTTGCAGTTGGGAATGGAGTAACAAGTTATCCTGGAACAATTCATCTGTAACCATTTTGATAATTGATAGTTTACATTGGTGCATTCTTGTATCTTTGTATTTATGTATTAAAGAGCATTGGCCACTGTCCTATTATATTACGTATGTATCCTCTGTTTATTTTATTATACATAAGAGATGCATTCAAATGAGGTACTATGTGGTTAATGGTCACATGATTGGTTGTGTTTTAGCCATGACTTCAACATGTGGTCACAGATTTTTATGGATGAATTTACTGTAACATCAAGTTATATTTCCCGTGGGTTTATGTTTCAGGTCGTATCCTTTCTGTTGTTAATGTTCATTTTATCAGACAGGGTTCTGACTGGCACTCGACTTCTATAAAAACCACTCGGTTATCCACTTTGATGTTTTTTTCCACTCTCCTGGTCCCTGCTGCAGCAACGATTACCTGACCACCCGACCTCAAAGTGTTGTCATTGTATCATTATGTGCGTTAGGTTTGGGATGAACCATGACGGGATGGGGAATGCCTGCGGGCCCCGCAGCCAGGAGACCGCCAAGCTGATGGCCGACCACATCACCATGAAGACCAACCCATTCATCTGGTCTGCCTGTAGCCGGGACTACATCACCAGCTTCCTGGAGTGAGTCAGCCTATCAGATATGTGCACCACCACAAATCATTTTGAGGTTTGAGAAATAAAAAAAAAGACTTGGTTGTCAGAGTAACATTTTCGATGGTCAGAAAAGACAGACACAGGTAGAAACATCGATTTCAATTTAATTATCTACTTTGGTTTTTTCTCATAATTCATAATCATCATAAATACAACAGTTCAATTATATTGAACTCTCCCTCCTTGTTGTCTGTGCTTTAGCTCAGGTATGGGCTCTTGTCTGAACAACGTCCCCCCGAAGCAGGAGTTTGTGTACCCCACCACAGCACCGGGTCAGGCCTACGACGCAGACGAACAGTGCCGCTTCCAGTACGGAGTCAGATCTCGACAATGTAAATATGCGGTAAGTGCTCTGGTATAGTTCCTTACTTTACATTAATGCTTGCTCTCAAGTCAGTGAAGAACAATATGTTTACCTATTGATCTTAAGCAAGTGTAAGGTCTAACACCATTTTAGTGCAATACTCTAAATTAGTCATGCACTGTAGAGATAGAGATTTTTAAAAACTCTTTATTTTTTTGACGATACAATTCTTCAGCCACCCAAGTCAAAGCACATCTTGAAGTCTTAATTCTAGACTACTGCAGTTGCTGTTTCAGTTTTTAAGACTGACTTTCATCACTTGTCCAACAGCCTTTGCCAGTTGTACCATTAAAAAGACCAGATGAAAGCTCTTTGATGATAAACATATGTATTCTTATTCTTTATGATGGTACCAGGCTGACTTAATCCTTTTCTAATAAAGGATTTCATCTTAATTAAAGTTGTTTACCTTGCTTCTCACATCTTATTTGTATTCCTCCACCTCTCTCCTTCAAGTTGGTCTCTTTGACATCGTGAAACTTCTTGGAATACATTTGTTGAATTGCATCCACTTTATTGCTTGGTCAACTTTTATGGTGCCAGATTCAGCGGGAATGGACATCTGGAACGGGGTGTATACAGCTTTATAGACTCATTACTATTGTTACTATATGGTCAGAGCATATGTACTCAATAAAATATATCCCATGTGTTATAGGCATCACTGTAGAGAGAGCAGGAGGAGGATGAGTGTGTCTGCTCTTGTGTCCTCATAATGAGCTTGTAAAGAAACACTCACTGACAAGTTCTCTCTCTTTTTCATGTTTTTATTCTTCTTTCACTCACACGCAGGAAGTCTGCAGTGAACTTTGGTGCATGAGCAAGAGCAACCGTTGCATCACCAGCAGCATCCCCGCTGCAGAGGGCACCATCTGTCAGACCAACACCATCGAGAAAGGGGTAAATACTTACATTATTATTTGAGGGCAGAAGGGGGCCTGTTGCCTGCACAAAGTGCATATGTGCAATATATGTATCCATTATTACAGCTCCGTGGGATGGCAGTAAGACGATATGGGTCCCTTCTTATTGTGCATCCATGGGTAAAGATAAACGCAACTCACATTGGTTTCTCAAACAGCATCTCTGTAAACTACGTGTATTCACTGAATTTCACTCTCTGCCTTTAACGGCTCGTTGTAGCTCCAATAGCTCCAGCCCCCACCCTCCCTGTGAGCAGTGTGCTCTGATTGGTCGGGACATGTAACATGAACGTGCCGGGCGGCGTGGTCCCGTGGGTTAGATGCGCGTTCATAATGCAGAGGGAAATAACTCTCAGAATAACGTTATTAGCACATTATTACAACTTGAGGAACGAATGTTTTTAATAAGGGCTATACAAGTGTTCATACTGGGTAGTTTATTTAGTTTAAAAAAAATTATCCAACGATTTACAGACCACTCTTTCCCCATGTAAGTCAATGGGAAAAAGTGTTTCCGGGTGTCACTACCCGATCCGTCACCCTGCCCGATCGGTTCTGCGCATGTGCGAGAGGGTCCGCCATGTTGGACAACTCCGGACAGCAACACCAGATGGACACTTGACACAGTGGCTTTTAGCAAAGCTCCAAAATAAAACTCGAGAGATGAGTTATTGTTATTACAACGTGACTTCACTATTATTTAACAACTCTTTTTATTGGGTTCTTTTATTTGGGGTTAAGTACATTGTCAGAATAAGTGAGGAATGAATTTAACTTCTGTTAGACAGCCATATGCCATACATTTTTGCATACATTCACAGTAAATATGTATTCAGTATGATAGCTGTCTAACAGAAGTTAAATCTATTTCTCATTTATTCTGACAATGTACTTAACCCCAAATAAAAGAACCCAATAAAAAGAGTTGTTAAATAATAGTGAAGTCACGTTGTAATAACAATAACTCATCTCTCTCGGTTTTTCTTTTTGAGCTTTGCTAAAAGCCACTGTGTCAAGTGTCCATCTGGTGTTGCCGTCCGGAGTTGTCCAACATGGCGGACCCTCTCGCACATGCGCAGAACCGATCGGGCAGGGTGACGGATCGGGTAGTGACACCGGGCCTGGCAACCAAATGGAAGTGTAGTAACGCCGTTTGGCCACCATGAATATTTTCATCTGAGTCCGGCGCACTTCCTGGGGGCTTGCCCTGTCAGGGAGAAAATCCAGAGTCCACAATCCAGAAAATCCGGAATTTCTTTATCCAAGGGTATCATAAAAACCCAGCCTGTGTAATATAACACTGCTTAAAACATTGCAAATGTATCTTCAACACATGTGCATCAAATATCATAACTGTGCAGTGCTAAATTATCAATGCAAATATACAACACATTTAGATACCATAATATGGAAAACTTTTGCATTGTAAATGAAAGATTCATTCTAAATGCACTACTAAAAACACACTGACTTCAATAACCATGAAATCATGAAATGTAGATCAAGATAAGCATTTACAGTTTAAACATTATTGCTCAAAACATTGTAGTAAACGAAATAAATGTCTAGTGCTTGTTAGCACTGTATAGTAATACACAATATATAGCTACTGTAACTATCAACCATAACTCTTTGCTAAATGTAACTGAACTCTCAAAAGAGCTAGGTGGCTAACACACCACGATGCCGCAGCATGCAGGCAGCAACTAGCATGTAGCGTGTTGCTTCACTCACCGAGGAAAACAAAATAGCAATCAAAACTCCCGCTTTCCAAAGCAGCTCCAATCTCCAACAACAGCCCCAGAGATTGGTCCACCGCCGTCCCGGTAAAACTGTTAATTTGCGCTGTTTTGTGCATATAATGCTCACACGTGTCTCTGTTCTTCCAGCTTGACGCTGCTCCCTCACACACACGTCTTCAACGTGCTCTCACTACTAACCTGTGTGAGGAGGCGGGACTTGGCGGATTTTTGTCCAACAGCAATCAATGAGCATAGTTCTTAAATGTTGACCATTGAACTAAAATATACTATAAAATAACTAGATAAATCATAAATAATTATTAACAAACAAAATAAAAGAACCTTGTAACCTTGGTTTATCCAGTGGGTTACACCAACAAACACTCAAATCTTATTTTAAAGGTGGGGTAGGTAAGTTTCAGAAACCGGCTCGAGATACACTTTTTGTTATATTCCATGGAATGCTCTTAACATCCCGATAGCAATGAATATCTTAAGTGCTTTGACAAAAAATCCATAAAAAAATGTCATTTGTAGAAGCCGTAATACTGTAAAAAGTACAACCAATCGATTGGATGGCCTACCTGCCTGTCAGCCTTCCATCGGGGCATAAACTTATCTCGTGCCCTCATTGGTCATGTGCGCGTTCGTGTGTGTTGGAGGAGGGTCTCTATAAGGAAATGGCAGATTTTTTGGTGTATTTTCAAATTCTAGCGATCTCGAGCCGGTTTCTCAAACTTACCTACCCCACCTTTAAAGACTTCCATAAAAGCCTTGAATGTACAATGGGAAAAAATAGGTATTCAGTACGGCATTTTTAATTCAAATAGCTTTATTCGTATGACCACAATGACATACAGCATCTCTGACACATCTTGGCGTGTTTTGTGTCTAAAGCATGATGACCCAAAAAATATAAACATGCTCAACCCTTTTTAAAAGAGAAAATATCTGTTTTAACAAAGTAAATACAACTGTTCTTAAAGTATCCTGTGTAGTATTAAATTCACTTAACAAACTTTAAAATGTTCCTAACTTCATTGTTTACATGCGAAGTCCATGTACCTGAAGATATGTATAAAAAATGTGAATTTGAATTGCAGTGGTGCTACAAAAGGGTGTGTGTGCTGTACGGGACTCGTCCGGAGGGCGTGGATGGGGGCTGGGGTCTGTGGTCGCCCTGGGAGGAGTGCAGTAGGACGTGTGGAGGAGGGGTCTCCTCGTCCATCAGACACTGTGACAACCCCAGGTAAGGCTCTAGGGTTGCCAACCGTCCCGTATTAGCCGGGACGTGCGTGCGTGTGCGTGCGTGTGTGTGTGTGCGTGCGTGCGCGCGCGCGCCACGTTCTCACTCCCATCCCATCACATATTGACGGACGGTCAGGGCCCCTCCCCGTCGCTATATTACGTACAGGGTACCCCTTGCCCGTCAGGCTTCTACGGGCAGGGCGTCCCATAGACCTTCATTGCGGACAGTGAACCCCTTGACCGTCAGGCTTCTACGGGCAGGGCGTCCCATAGACCTTCATAGACCACGTGATCAACAACGATGGCCGACCTTCGTGTTATTCTCGGTGGAAAATACCTATATTAAGGTTCATTTGGCCATTAAAATGCGTTTTGATGTCATTTTATGCGAGTAATGACTTTTTATTTCTGATTATTTGTGCAGTACATGTACATGATGTTTAGTTTGCTAGTTATGACGAAGATTACTTCATGAATGCTAACGTTTTTTTGGTGGAAATGTGTTTTTTCACAGCAAAGTCACCCTCTGTACTTGGACTTATTGGGAGAATCTAAAGGCAAAAACATCCCAAATATTCATTTAGGTCTTTATTTTAGACCTTTAGTGTTGCCGTCTGTGAGGAAAATACATGGGGCTCAGAGCCTCGTATTTTTAAAATCTTTTTTTCAAAATAACACACTTTTATTTACTCACCAATAACACACAATTATCCTTGCTTTTAGTTATTGGTTTAATTCCATAATCTCGGTCTTTTTTGGCGTTCGTCAGGAACTGAATTTCAAAATAAAAATAACCGGAAACAGACGTAAGCATTTCGAGCGATTACCCAAGATCCTCAGCTACGCTGATTGGATGTTTTAGCCGCAATGCATGCTGGGATTTGGTGTTTATATTATATGAAATCCGGAAAACATTTTAAAAGAATAAAATAATACTTAATTCCGAGTGCTCTTGCTTTTCTCTTTGAAAGTCATCACATAACGGCATTGTAATACACGGTTCGGCTGCATTCAATATTACAGATCTGCCGTAGTTCTTTATGTATAGAGCCCTGATGAGAAGACCTTTGGAAAAACTGAAGAAATGCCGCCGAAACTGAATACTTGACGTGGATCATAAATATATCAACAATTAAAAAACATCTTCAATTTCTCTTCACACAATACGTCTCCTTGCAGTATCAACACTAATTCGGCTGACTTTTACATTTGATATAATTCATAGATAGGTTATATTTACACCATAACGGTGCACAGCTGATATAAAAGGACTTGTAGTTTTTGAAAGATATTACTGATTTGAATTGGATTGAATTTTGAATGTAAGAATGTAAATACTGAGTCTGAAATAGTATACTAATATGCTGTAAAATTATGTGAAAGCATGAATAAAACTACACATCTTCAGATGTTGTACATACAAGTGTCTGTGTGTACCTTGTGTGCACCGCCTAGTGGTTAAAGCACGTTATTGAATTATTGTTTTTATGTGTTATATTTGATTAAAAAAATATTAAGAGTACATATACTTTCATAGGGGGAAAGTAGAAGGTCTGTGATAGAAATATAGAATATAAAAAATCAAGAAGATACTATAAGTGATCTCTACAATAAAACAGTTTAGTGCAGGATGTACAAAGATATTAATAGGAGGAGGTGCAAAACAGAAAAACGAATTAACCTTTATTTAAACATTAAATAACAGATTAATATCTTCTTTTAAATAAGAAAAAAACTTTGGGGGTATCTATCTACAGATACATATTAAGCCTGACAAAGTACTTAACGTCTAATATATTGCTTTCCTGCAATGTTAACTATGTTGAAGCACTTATTTTAACTGATATTATACATATGGATTATACTCTTATGTATGTAGATAGAATAAGAAATGTGCAGAATATGACAGTTTAATGGTGGAGGTACACACATATTGATAGATGTCTTGTAATGCACTGTTGAGGGAACTGTGACCCACGTTTTTCATTCATTGCATAACTACACCGTAGTTGTGTATATGATATGTCAATAAACCTTTAAAATCTTGAAATCTTGAAAGGGATGTGCAAAATAGCCATAATATACAGTCTTTAATTAACTATTAGTAGAGAATAACGAGTAATTAATATACTTTATTACTCGTTTCCATTCATGTCAATTGCAGATACATGTTTAGTCTTCTCAAGCACCAACTATCAAATATCTCTCCTGATTGTTGGCAATTGACAATCACCTTCCCTGAATTTTACTGAGGTGTAACTAAAGTCTGATTTAAGGGTTGTTTATATTTCACATCATTAATCAGAATCTGCAAAGTAACTCAAATAAGTGTAGTGGAGTAAAAATACCAGGTTAACCTCTGAATTGTAGTGGAGTAGAATTACAAAGTATCAATGAGCTGTCATGTGGGTATATTAATGCTATATATTGATGCTGCACATTATGGACAGCGATTTTCACCCATTTATTAATTATATGTTTTACCAATGTGTTTAATACTGGCAAACGTTCAGTAGAGACATCCCATAGAACATTTTGCGAAACACAATAGTGTAGTGTGTAGTTCTGGGGGGGCGTTCTATTCCAGTTTTGGATAGTCTGGCGTGGTTTCGTTCCATTTCACACAGCTGTTTGACGCTCTGCGTAACCTTACGGGGACTGTAGTCCTAAACGATAGCTGGGGATTATGGGTAGTGTAGTGTCTTCGGCCATCCTAAACTCAGAAATGTTGACAATCGCAATGATGCTCGAAATGTCCCTTTTTATAGGCCTACGTCTGTTTCCGGTTATTTTTATTTTGAAATTCAGTTCCTGACGAACGCCAAAAAAGACCGAGATTATGGAATTAAACCAATAAATAAAAGCAAGGATAATTGTGTGTTATTGGTGTGTAAATAACAGTGTGTTATTTTGAAAAGAATAACAAATTAGAAGGAAAAAAAGATTTTAAAAATACGAGGCTCTGAGCCCCATGTATTTTCCTCACAGACGGCAACACTAAAGGTCTAAAATAAAGACCTAAATGAATATTTGGGATGTTTTTGCCTTTAGATTCTCCCAATAAGTCCAAGTACAGAGGGTGACTTTGCTGTGAAAAAACACATTTCCACCAAAAAAACGTTAGCATTCATGAAGTAATCTTCGTCATAACTAGCAAACTAAACATCATGTACATGTACTGCACAAATAATCAGAAATAAAAACTCATTACTCGCATAAAATGACATCAAAACGCATTTTAATGGCCAAATGAACCTTAAAATAGGCATTTTCCACCGAGAATAACACGAAGGTCGGCCATTGTTGTTGATCACGTGGTCTGGGAGCTGTTGCAGCATCCATAGCAACCATGAATGTGTACACATTCATGAAGTAATCTTCGTCATAACTAGCAAACTAAACATCATGTACATGTACTGCACAAATAATCAGTAATAAAAACTCATTACTCGCATAAAATGACATCAAAACGCATTTTAATGGCCAAATGAAACTTAAAATAGGCATTATGAAGGTCCATGGGACGCCCTGCCCGTAGAAGCCTGATGGGCAAGGGGTCCGCTGTGTCCGCAATGAAGGTCTATGGGACGCCCTGCCCGTAGAAGCCTGACGGGCAAGGGGTACCCTATACGTAATATAGCGACGGGGAGGGGCCCTGACCGTCCGTCAATATATGACTCTGTGCTGTGTGTGTGTGCTGTGTGTGTGTGTGTGTGTGTGTGTGTGTGTGTGTGTGTGTGTGTGTGTGTGTGTGTGTGTGTGTGTGTGTGTGTGTGTGTGTGTGTGTGTGTGTGTGTGTGTGTGTGTGTGTGTGTGTGTGTGTGTGTGTGTGTGTGTGTGTGTGTGTGTGTGTGTGTGTGTGTGTGTGTGTGTGTGTGTGTGTGTGTGTGTGTGTGTGTGTGTGTGTGTGTGTGTGTGTGTGTGTGGCTGACAGGTACATAAGCTAGGGGACCAACATGTAGCTCATTGATGGAAAACAACTGCAGTAATTAAGCAGCAAAACACTTTATCTATCAGGATTTGAAAATATTATAGGGATTTATTTATTATATTTCCAGCTTTTATATTATCTTCTGTAACACACATAATGTGAATATATGTAGTAGGACTTCTTTGTGCACATGGATGCCAATATTTGGTTCCTGAATATGCATCAGAAATGAGTCATTTTTCAGCAGAATTTGCATAGTTGCATTCTTGATCTTTGTGAGTCTTGCATCGGTTTTTGGTAGAATTAACACATGCTCTTAAAATGTGTTTAATATATTTGTTTGCATATTCGGGTGGTAGACATATTATAAGATTTGTTTTTCAGGGTTTTTTCTCACATTAGATGCACAATCAGTTTATGCATGCTGATCACTGATGTGGAACCACTGCATTTCATTTGCAGCTATGTGACTAAACTGAGTATATGTGGTGTCTTTGCAGTCCTAAAGAAGATAAAAAAAAATGGTGAAATTAATATGATAAAAGACAGAAAGAGAAAACCTTCCTCTACCATCTGTGCTGTGTTCCCAGTGCTGCTGGCTGACTGACTCACTAGTGTCGAGTGTGTGTGTGTGTGTGTGTGTGTGTGTGTGTGTGTGTGTGTGTGTGTGTGTGTGTGTGTGTGTGTGTGTGTGTGTGTGTGTGTGTGTGTGTGTGTGTGTGTGTGTGTGTGTGTGTGTGTGTGTGTGTGTGTGTGTGTGTGTGTGTGTGTGTGTGTGTGTGTGTGTGTGTGTGTGTGTGTGTGTGTGTGTGTGTGTGATTTTCTCCGGCGGGCGCGGCATCATTGTTTGTGTGGCATGTGAGCCTGTTCAGTCGTGTGGGAAAATGAGCGCTGCCGGTGGAGGAGGTGATAATGAAAGAGGAGAAGAGAGAGAGGATGTGGTTCTGGGCCCTGGCCCTTCTAAAAAGAAAAGACTTGTGTCTTACAACAAACAGTGGGAAAAAAACACAGTTGGGTAAAGCCCGTGAGTGGAGATCTGTCTCGGGTCTTCTGCACCTTGTGTCGGAGGGAGTTTTCAATAGGTCACGGTGGAGAAAACGACCTGAAACAAGACAAAGTTGCTGCATGTGAGGTAACATCAGTGTATCACACAGTTAAGCATGGTTTGAGTTATAACAGCATGGACTGCAGTAATAAGCTGGCAAGTGCCATGTTTAGTGATTCGAACACTGCAAAGAAAATGCAATGTGGAAGAACAAAGGCTGAGATGATAACAGCCAATGTGCTTGGCCCCAAAACTGTTCGGGATAATCTGAAAGAGCTGTGTCCTCCTCCCACCGAGGTCGCAGCAGGTGAGGAGGTGGAGTAACTAAAAAAGTAACTAAATCCGCCAGAAACCCGAAAATCTTTGCGTGCACGCGCGCGGGGGACACATGCATGTGTCCCGTTTCTCCATTTCTGGAAGTTGGCAACCCTATAAGGCTCTCAACTGTGACCCCTCTCAAATGCTTTATTTTTGGGGTTTAAGATGAACTTGGATATATAGCGGATCTGTTGCAGATATTACATTGTCAAGTATCAACTTGAAAGGACTGATCCACATTCCAGACTGTTTGTAGTTCCTCTTGTTATGAAATACAATTAAAACCCTTTCTTGATATATATATATTAGGGCTGTCAAACGATTAAAAATTGTAATCAGATTAATCACAGTTTACAAATTAATTAATCATGATTAATCACCATTCGAACTATGTCCAAAATATGCCATTTATTTATGTATATTGTTGTGGGAATGGAAAGATAAACGAAAGAAGGCGGATATATCCATTTAACATACAGTATCTATGTTTATTATAAAAATGTTCTGCATGTCAAAATGAAAGACAACCCACACACCTATCAATCATCAAACCGTGGGGTCTTAATTCATTACGTGTTGATTTCTATCAACGGGGGAGTACTTCAGGAAAGTCGACAGAGGGGGGGGGGGCTAGTGGAGTACTTCGTGACCACAGAGTGTGAACATTGTGATCAGCTGTTTTAGCGCAGTTCTCCAGTGAAGAGGGGAGTCTCCCTCCGCAGCCGGTTGGCGTAGTTTTGGCACAGTTCCGTTGTACAGACCGACGTTAACAGCAGCCCTGTCTGTGCACACGGAGACCGACTCTGTCGTCCGGTGATCTAACCGCCTTCTGGAAAAACTTCACAAGTACGTCGGTACGCAAATGCGCTTTGTGACACAAGTGACGGTACGCATTTCAGATTACGCACATAACCTGCGTACCAGTTATGTGCACCCCTGTACCAGAGCCATATTATTACTATTATATGGCTCTGCCCTGTACTCCAGCAAAAGTATTCTGCGTCGGGACTTCCTGCAACAACACCACGCCGTTATCAAAGATGTTCTATTGAGAAGACGATCACTACGTGACAAAAGTTTTCAAAACCGTGGCTACTGAAATCAGTCTTACTAACTGCTGTCTGTGCAATTTACTCCGCGCGAGTTGGCAGACTTTATTTTGCTTACTTTAACATCATTTTTCATGGTGGGGCTAAGCCATTTCTTGGTATGGGTGTAGCCTACGCCAGCCATACCCTGGCGCTGCCACTGGTGGCACGTATGGGGCGGGCCATTCTGCACATGCGTTAAATGCGTTAAATATTTTAACGCAATTAATTCAAAAAATTAATTACCGCCGTTAACGCGATAATTTTGACAGCACTAATATATATAGTTAAAAGTTTTGAGGAATCTTGGTTTAAACATGTGTTCACTTACGATTAAGAAAAATATGTCACAATACAGCCTCATGCTACCTTGGAAATAGAAGAATGATCATTTACCTGCCAAAGGACACTTGAGAACTCAGATAAACCCACTTATTACTATAAACATATAAAATCACAGCACAAAGCTCCACGGCTCACATTAATTTACAGGCTACAGTGCCACTTTTTGTGTGTGTATAAAACAACTCCGATGAGTCATCACCAAACCACTGGCAGACTTGCTTTCGAATCGCAGTCACCATATCCCTCATCTTGAATTGATTAAACTGAGAATAAATTGATTCAAATCTGAGGCCAACGGTTTTCTTTCTTATCATTTTTGAGAATCATTTGCACATTTGTTTTGGCTCCATTCGGTTCAATTTGCTGAAAGTTGAGCTGAGGTGCTGGCTCGAGATTTCTTCTCTGGCGTTTTAAAATATGTTTTTATGTAGAGGTGTTGTCGTGCCAGTCTGTAATAGACAATAAAGCAATAAAAGGTACAGACAGTGAGATTGAACACACTGATGCAGGCAGACAAAGCAGGGATCAGGAGCCAGTGTTGTGTGGGGAAGTGATGGAGGTTAGAGCTTTTAAATTGTACTCAGATGTGACTGACTTTGTGTTGTAGGCCAACTATCGGTGGAAAGTATTGTCTGGGGGAGAGAAAGCGCTTCAGGTCCTGCAATATTGATGTGAGTATAGCTGCTCTTCATCGCCGTCATGGTCAACATACTATAATCTAAAACATGAATATAATTTATTCAATGTGTGTGTGTGGTACTTTGCATGGGACTCTGCTGTGTGTGTGTGTGTGTGTGTGTGTGTGTGTGTGTGTGTGTGTGTGTGTGTGTGTGTGTGTGTTGTGTGTGTGTGTGTGTGTGTGTGTGTGTGTGTGTGTGTGTGTGTGTGTGTGTGTGTGTGTGTGTGTGTGTGTGTGTGTGTGTGTGTGTGTGTGTGTGTGTGTGTGTGTGTGTGTGTGTGTGTGTGTGTGTGTGTGTGTGTGTGTGTGTGTGTGTGTGTGTGTGTGTGTGTGTGTGTGTGTGTGTTACAGGAATGCCCTGCAGGCTCTCGGGATTTCCGGGTTATTCAGTGCGCAGATTTTGACAGTGTTCCTTTCCGGGGAAAGTTTTACACCTGGAAGCCATACAGAGGGGGTAAGTGTGTGTGTGTGTGTGTGTGTGTGTGTGTGTGTGTGTGTGTGTGTGTGTGTGTGTGTGTGTGTGTGTGTGTGTGTGTGTGTGTGTGTGTGTGTGTGTGTGTGTGTGTGTGTGTGTGTGTGGTGTGTGTGTGTGTGTGTGTGTGTGGTGTGTGTGTGTGTGTGTGTGTGTGTGTGTGTGTGTGTGTGTGTGTGTGTGTGTGTGTGTGTGTGTGTGTGTGTGTGTGTGTGTGTGTGTGTGTGTGTGTGTGTGTGTGTGTGTGTGTGTGTGTGTGTGTGTGTGTGTGTGTGTGTGTGTGTGTGTGTGTGTGTGTGTGTGTGTGTGTGTGTGTGTGTGTGTGTGTGTGTGTGTGTGTGTGTACCTCTTTGCCCTTAACATCTCCCCCTGCTCTATTGAGTGTTTTAAAGCTCATTGTTTGGGTTTTACATCCACCTTTAAAATATAGGAGTTCAAGGGAAAATCTAAAGTAGTTTCAGTAGTAGGTTCACAATCAGATAAAACAGAAAGATTTGGGCTGAAAGCAAGGGTTGACGGGACACGATCAGCAGTCATGAGTTGGAAGGGGTGTGTGTGCGTGTGTTCGTGTGTTCGTGGAGAGAGAGAGGTGAAAGTGAATTGAAGCTGCAGACTGCTTCTTGTCTGGCCTGCAGATGCTGGCTGCAGAGCGCCATGCATTCCCAAAATGCTTTGCGAGAATTCCTCGCTCCTGATGAGCACTGTGCTGGACGCAAAAGAGAAATAGCGACATAACTGCCTTTAATCTATCCCTCCAATAACCTAATGGCTTACAGAGATGGCCGGCCAGCAAAATCCAACTTCAGGCAACAAGTGCTCCTTTCATCAAGTCAGCTGATTTTACAATGGAAATCCCTTGCAGCTGTTAAAATAGGAACAGTGCCATAGACTCTGCCCTGCGTTAAGGCCATATCCCACCGCCCAGCCCCTCTGCAGCCCTCTCACTCTCCTCACATTCTCATGTTAGCTTACCTCCTTTCACTTTTACCCTCTCATTCCACGAAGACAGCTTCCTTTTCTTCTTCTTGCTTTTTGACTTTGTCCTTACTGCTCTGGTCTCTCCTCCTCTCACTTTATTTAGTTCACCATTATGCAATCTCTCTCTGGTGACATTGAGAACAGAGGCAGCCTTTCTCTCTCCGCTCATGCAGTCAAAGACAGTTCATTAAAAAAGGTCTGTTGTTTAAGCTGTTTTTTTTTTAACAAACATGCTGTCACACATTGCTGTTCTCAGTCCAACAGCTTTTACGTTCAACCTTCACACTCCATAAAGCACACCCTACCGCGAGCCGCGCTTGCCCTGCCAAAGCTAGGCACCATGGGAATGGTAGTTTTCCATGGTCTGACCACTTCATCGTCTACAGGTCATCTCAGTACATTCTCTCTCTCCCTTTTTCTCCATTCCAGTACATATTGTACCTGCTACAGCGCTGCCAACGCAAACAAGCACAGCCCAAATTGATGTCAACAGCCACTCAAATAGTGGAGCTGTTGGAGAGCCGCACGGATGAATGAAGGATATATACAACATGGCCAGACAAGACCTCAGAGTGTGTTAGTGCGGGCGTGTGTGTGAGAAAATATGGTATAGTCTTGCAAGTGCAAATCACTCTTAACTGTGTGGGTTTGTGTTATGAATTGTGTTTAGTTATGGATATCCTTTGTCACAGAGCATTTACAAATCACTAGAGATCTGAAAAAACACAAATATAGTGATTTGTCTTCTATGATGGAACATTTTAAATATCTTTGAACTGTTTGGAAATATAAGTACATATAATTTTGTATGGTTTGAAAACACAAGTTGTTACGGTGGCCCTGAAGTGCAAGACACCACAGCATTTCAGAAAACACAACAGCATTTCACAAAACGCCGCAGCATTTCACAAAACGCCACAGCATTTCACAAAACGCCACAGCATTTCACAAAACGCCACAGCATTTCACAAAACACAACAGCATTTCACAAAACGCCACAGCTTTTCACAAAACGCCACAGCATTTCACAAAACACAACAGCATTTCACAAAACGCCGCAGCATTTCACAAAACGCCACAGCATTTCACAAAACGCCACAGCATTTCACAAAACACAACAGCATTTCACAAAACGCCACAGCATTTCACAAAACGCCACAGCATTTCACAAAACGCCGCAGCATTTCACAAAACGCCGCAGCATTTCACAAAACGCCGTAGCATTTCACAAAACGCCGTAGCATTTCACAAAACGCAACAGCATTTCACAAAACGCCATAGCATTTCACAAAACGCAACAGCATTTCACAAAACGCCGCAGCATTTCACAAAAGGCCACAGCATTTCAGAAAACGCCGCAGCATTTCACAAAACGCAACAGCATTTCACAAAACGCAACAGCATTTCACAAAACGCAACAGCATTTCACAAAACGCCACAGCATTTCACAAAAGGCCACAGCATTTAAAAAAAAAAAAACAGCATTTCACAAAACGCCACAGCATTTCACAAAACACAACAGCATTTCAGAAAACACCACAGCATTTCACATTGGACGGAAAGGGTATTCCTTAGGGAGAACACTTCTTGTTTGTGATTGGACAGAGCCAGCCATAGAAGCACTGCTATGATTGGTTGTTTTTGCTGCCAGTCAAGAAATGACGCTGCGTGATTGGCCCAACACATCAGCCGTTAGCTGTTAGCACACACTCAGAGCTCACAGCTCCTCATATCTGTTCAGAAACTGGACAAAAGTTAAACATATACAAAACACAGACTGTCTGTCATTTTGAATACAGTCGCTGCTTTATTTATTTAATAATAGCTACAGGTTAGTTTAGCCTGATCGATCCGATTCCGATAGGATTTACATGGAGATACGGCCCGCCCCCTCTCCAGCGTCTTGTTTGAATGACAGGAGTAAACACAGAATTAATGCTTTATTAATTCATGGTTTTTAAGGGGCTTATCTCCATGTAAATACTATGGTAGACCACCCAATATTCGCATCGCTCTAATCGCTCGAGTTTCACCGCGGCTGTCAGCTGTGTTTGCTCCTGTCATTCAAACAAGAGGCGCTGGAGAGGGGGCGGGGCGTATCTCCATGTAAATCCTATGGGAGATACCAACTACAACAAAATGAACATATTTGACCGTGATTTAATTGTAATACACGTTTCAAAGTGATGCCGAAGTAACTACATACTGACAACGGTTAGTAAAAACCATGAATTAACGCTTTGACAAGTCTGCAGATAAGACGGCAGGCGAAAAGCTTTTAAAATGCGTGTTTTCTGAATGGAATCGGACCCATCAGGCTAAACTAACCTGTTGCTGCTCCGTCCACACTCACAACAACGTCATACAGACATAAATAAAGCAGCGACTGTATTCGCCATGACATAGACAGTCTGTGGTTTGTACATGTTTAACTTGTGTCCAGTTTCTGAACAGATATGAGGAGCTGTGAGCTCTGAGTGTGTGCTAACGGCTGATGTGTTGGGACCGGTTGGGACCAAGCGGCAAACTCTGGGGAACAGCCGGGAACTAGCCAATACGGAAGTGCCACACACTGCAGTTCATACATGGGCCGCTTGGGACTGGCTGCAGAAAGGAGCAATTTCCATAGACCCCCATGTTAAAATGCCCAACTTTACAGCAGAAAAAAACATGTTTCCACCCATGGATGCAATGAATATTAGATTCCACCTTCATGATTATGAATCTGTGAGTGAATTGTTTTCTAACATGACCCTTTTATTTATATTATGTCTTAAAGTGTTTGCATAAATTAGGGCGTGGTCACGTTGATGGACACGTACATGCCTCACTGTCAGCTAACAGCAACTTGTCCACTCTGCTAGGCTACAACCATAGAGGCTACAACGTTAGTTAGTTAGTCATAGTACTGTACTTTACCCTTTAGCTTTAGCCGTGTTCGTGGTGATTGTGCCTTTTAGGGAATATTGTTACAAATACCAGACAATTAAAATGTCGTGCTGTGCGCTTGAATGTAGTAACAGAACTTCCAAGAAGTCTAAAATGATAATATTATACATGTTAACCCCGTTCGCAGGTGTTTGTGTGCTTGGTAGCTTAGCTTGTTACTTATTAGCCAGCTAAGGACCTAACCCTTTATGCATACATATTAGGGCTGTCAGTCGATTAAAATATTTAATCGCGATTAATCGCATGATTGTCCATAGTTAAAGGTGGGGTAGGTAAGTTTGAGAAACCGGCTCGAGATCGCTAGAATTTAGAACAACCGGAGAAAATCTGCTACTTCCTTATAGAGCCCCTCCTCCAACACACACGAACGCGCACATGACCAATGAGGGCACGAGATAAGTTTGTGCCCCGATGGAAGGCTGACAGGCAGGTAGGCCATCCAATCGATTGGTTGTACTTTTTACAGTATTACGGCTTCTACAGATGACATTTTTTTATGGATTTTTTGTCAAAGCACTTAAGATATTCATTGCTATCGGGATGTTAAGAGCATTCCATGAAATATAACAAAAAGTGTATCTCGAGCCGGTTTCTGAAACTTACCTACCCCACCTTTAATCGCGATTAATCGCAAATTAATCGCACATTTTTATCTGTTCTAAATGTACCTTAGAGGAATATTTGCACGCACGTGCGATCGTTGGAGCTATGTGCAACTAAAGGCATATGCTCGAACGGGAACTGCCTGAACGCTGCAATCATGTTGCGCGCACTATCCGTGCTGAGTGTGCTGACTTTTCGTACAATGTCCCACTGTCTGGCTGCCTGCATAAAGTCAAGTGCTCGGCGCAGTTGTGGCGAAATGTTGCTCCTCTGTTTTCATTTATACAGCTCCTTATATCCGTTAGCGCAGCTAGCTAGCACCAGATGCTAACAACAAAAATGCACGTAAGGTCTCTCTCTCGCTCGCTCGGGCCACACAAACACACACCCTCCCGGTCCTCCCGATGGCCAGTCGGTGCCTGCCGGTGAGCGTGGAACTGTGGTCTGCCACAAGCGGGCAGCAGGAGCGGGGCTGTCAGCATCAGCTTGTAGATGGTATTTTAAACTCGATGCGCTCTGAAACAACGGGGCGGCCGAGGAAAACAAATACACATGCGTTAATCGCGTTAAAATAATTAGTGGCGTTAATTTTTTTTTGCGTTAACGCGTTATTAACGCGTTAACTTGACAGCCCTATATACATTTTAGTTTATGATGCAGCCTTGGGTAAGACTTTTATAGTCTATGGCTATGACGCCCATAATGCTAAACGGGAGCAAATGTTAATAGGGGACCCAATTATCCAAGTGGTGGCCGCCGGAGCTAACGGAGCCGCAGGGGGCTAGCTCCAGCCGGCGTCCCGGAGCTAGCCCACTGCGGCTCCGTTAGGTCCGGGCGGTGGAGTCCGTCTTTTCTCAACGTGTGAATGACAAGCATTAAGAATAACAAAATATAGCTAATTCTCTTGCAAAAGAGCCGCTCGAAAGTCCCTGCTCTCTAGCAGGGACTTTCGAGGGGGTAAAAAGGTTAGCATGAACTAATTTTAGTACCGGCTCTTTTTGGTGTGAACGCGATCATGAACTAAGTTAATGCGCCTAATCACAGCAATGCTTCTCTGGCTGGTTCTGTCCACGTCCAATCACAAACAAGAAGTGTTCTCCCTAAAGGAATATCCTTTCCGTCCAATGTGAAAAGCTGTGGCGTTTTCTGAAATGCTGTAGTGTTTTGTGAAATGCTGTGGTGTTTTCTGAAATGCTGTGGTGTCTTGCACTTCAGGGCCACCGTAAGTTGTTTTAGTATGATGTGCTTTTTCACTGGTATGTATCATATTGGACAATAACAATCATGACCTAAACATTATAGTGGTTACAAAATGATTTATAGATTCACATTTAGCTACTTGTTCTCTGTTGGTCAGCACTGGAAATTCGTTTTTGGTAAATTGGCCTTGCTGCAGAATTGAGTGCTGCCTTAGTAACAAATTCTGCTCTGTTTGGCATATTTTCAGTAGCTCAGACTAACTTTTTACAGGACTTCAGTGGGCTGTATAAAAGATATTATTTGAAGTGCATCAGAGAGATAGAGCCCATTTACTGATGCTTTATCATTTACATACACGTCACCTCAAGTTTAATTTATAAGCTTTTCTGGACTTGAGTAACATTTAAATTATAACTATATGGAAATTGAAAGAGCAACATTTAAATGATAACTTCTTAAATTAAACTTACATTTTCAGCCTTATCAAAGGGATCTAAAAGTATCAAATATAATCTATTTTTCATTATGTTATAGTATTGGAGAACTGTCATTTGTCCTATACTGTATGCCTTTGCCCACATAAACCAGTGCACAAAAAAGTGGGTTGTCACTGGAGTCTGGACCTGGCATTTGGTGCAATTTACTTTCAATTTTTATGTTTTGGTAAACAATACAACAGCATAGACTAAGAAAATAGGGAACGCCAAAGAACGTTTTGGCCAGAGAACTTGTGCGTGCCATTTGTGGAAATCTTGAAATACATGTCTTTCAATTGAACACTTTTCCCCTGTGACCGTGTGCGTGTTTATAATATTTAGATTTGTGCAGACATACACTACATGTGCATGTGTATCGTACTTGCATCGGGACCTGTGCATGCAGCTTTAATAGAATGGGTTGATGTCCATGTTTGTGTGCTATAAATCCGGTATACTGATACTGTGGTATGCTCCCTGTGTGTATGTCTGTGTGTAGGTGGGGTGAAGCCCTGTTCTCTCAACTGTCTGGCAGAAGGATACAACTTCTACACGGAGCGTGCTCCAGCCGTGGTGGACGGCACGCCTTGCCGAGACGACTCTTTGGATGTGTGTGTAAATGGAGAGTGTAAGGTGAGATAAGGCTTTTCCGTGTGTTTGTAAGTCTTCATGTAAGCGTTTAATTGAAATAAATTAGAGCCATTAGACATCTGCATGTGAGCAGACAGTTGAAGCTGAAGCAGCAGAATAGAGGATCAACAAACGAATGAGATAATGTTGTTTATACTCGCTCTTCAAACCCTGGATTGCCGCCACTGTGTTGTCTAAACAATGACTGCGGATGATCATCACAATCAGCTGCTTAACTGAGAAATTGTTTTAACTTTGGCAGTGATCTCCCATTCCCATCAACCAATGCTCTCTCTTAATCTCGGCTGTTAATGAAAACAAAACATCTAGCTGCTCATCTTAAAGTGAAGACCACCTGGAGGCCCAAAAGGTTCCTGGAACCCGTTTTGGCAGCCTCATGGTCCATTTGTTAAGGGATGTAGACCAAATGAATGGTAATAGCGTGCAGCTAAAATTGATCCACTTGTTGTTTATTTTGGATGTAGCATTTTCCAAAAGTTGAATCTTTCAATGGAAAAGGAAAAAATGTGAGGACAGAAGAAAGAAAAAAATTCTGATTTCCAGCGTGTTGTCTTGTGGTTGTCTGAGTGCCAACACAAATAGTTTTCACCTCCCTTTGTCCTGGCTCTTACCCCCCATGATCTGGCTTATTGACGGGTCTCAAAGGTTATGTAAGGGAGGCTGAACTCATCCAAGAGGAGAGTTTTGTTTATCAACATCTCCTCTCTGTTCTCTCCTCCTGCACCGATCTCTCTGATTTCCCCCATGCTTTGCTCTGTTCTGATCTGAAAGAACTCAGTGACCCTCCTGCTCAGGTCTGTCTGCACTGCAGGCACGCTTTATTCACTGCAGTTGTTCTCTTTCTCTTTTTCTCTTCTCCGTTCTGACTCTCTTCATCCATTCCTACCCCTGTTTCAGTTTACTCACTTTTCTTCTGACTTATTCCACTCGGTCATACTTCCCATTATTCTTCTCCATCATGTCACCTGTCATATGTTTT
Organism: Pseudochaenichthys georgianus; assembly: GCF_902827115.2. Taxonomy (NCBI): domain Eukaryota; kingdom Metazoa; phylum Chordata; class Actinopteri; order Perciformes; family Channichthyidae; genus Pseudochaenichthys; species Pseudochaenichthys georgianus. The sequence goes on from NC_047506.1 coordinate 20,561,233, forward strand.
ACATACACATTTTAAATGAAAATCTAACTTAAAAAACACTAAGGATAAATATCTTCCTTTTGGTTTCAGTTTTATGATTGCGGTCTGACAATGATAAGACGGGAGAAACAGAATGAAGTGTTGGAGATAGGAAAAGGACCCGAGAACAGATCTAGTTGTACAAAATCTGCTGCTGCAGACGAAAGGCACATGAGTCAGAGCACCTTTTCCCCAGATCTTTTGGACAAAATATACAGTGCCAGATTTACTACATGTATGATAATGGTGTTCTGCTAACATGTGGCACAGCTTTCAGTCGACTCCTGGACTGCACCTGTTGTTATAAGGCTTCTAAAGATGAGTGAAGTAGAGCTCTTAATTTAAGAGGTGGGATTTGTTTTATGGTCATTTTTATTAAAGAAGGGAAAATGCACATAAATATAAATGAGCACCTATTAACCGTGCTCGGTATTTTGTCAAAAAACCTCATTAAAAAAACTACTACTAAAATTACTTTGTCTAACTCTCTCTATAAACATCTTTAGCATATATCTGATATGAATCAAAAAGATGGTTCTAGTATGCAGTAAATGCCAAACCAAATGCAAAGTTAAATAAACGCTAACATTTTAGGTGGAGTCTGTAGTGACTTTACACTTGTAAAGTATTTAATAAATACAAACCACAACATCCCTACACTTTTTGTTCATTAATTGTGGTGTGGAAGTTCATTTTTTAAAGCATATATTTCAGCATCACAAAAACCCATATATATAAGCCTTCTAATAGTCTAGAGACCTTTATGTTTAAAAACGTCTTACTACCCACAATAAAAAGCCACCAGCCGATACTCATGAGTTGAATCTCAGTTTCAACCCTGGCTTTAGTTTTGAAATGTGATCTAATCAGTGTAAAAGTAATAATAAACATAGGTTTCATTATCCCTCTCTACAATAAACAACTGCCATATGAATATATGAGTGTGAGCGCTGTTACCATTCATTGTCTACCCTTTTGTTTAGGTTTGGTTCCCTGTTAAAGAGTTTGAGTGAAACCACCTGCTTCACTCATCATGAAACTTATTTATGTCGACAGCTATGAGTTTAGCAACCTCAGATCATTAAGTCTACACAGGATCAAAAAACACATCTGGTCTTACCATCTGATAATTCTGTGTTTTGGAAAAGTGGTCTTGAAGACATAAGAGGTAATCCCTCAGCCCGCCCCCCGATCAATCAATCAATGTTTATTTATATAGCCCAATATCACAAATGTTACATTTGTCTCAGTGGTCTTCACAGTGTGTACAGAATATCAGTATGACAATACGACACCCTCTGTCCTTAGACCCTCACATCGTACAGGGAAAAACTTCCGAAGAAAACCCACAGTTTAAAGGGAAAAATGGGAGAAACCTCAGGGGAGCAACAGAGGAGGGATCCCTCTCCCAGGACGGACAGACATGCCGTGTGTAAATTGAAAGATAATACATTTGCAACATAGGTAGTCCAAATGTTTGGAAATGCGACACCTCTCCACTTACTGACTGTGCCCCATGACCCTGACTGACCCTTTAGCTCACTTGTTTCTCCCTTCTTGCAGCACGTAGGCTGTGATCGAGTCCTCGGCTCGGACGTGCGCGAGGATCGCTGCCGGATCTGCGGAGGGCACGGCAGCAGCTGTGACTCTGTGGAGGGACTCTTCAACGACTCGCTGCCCGAAGGAGGTACAGAACTCAAACACTCAAGCACCAGCCAACTCATACATGTACATTTTTTTAAATGCTGCCACAGAGATTTCTGCACATATAGATTAAGATGATTTCATGGCCGAGGGAAGCTTTGATAAATATTGAAATACCTCTGCTCCTGAGAGTCAGATTAAATGAACGGGATGCTTTTACCGTGAGAAGTTATTCATTCTATTCGTTTTGTGCACAATCAACATTTGGATTTGAATGCTCTGGACAGTAAATGCATCTTGGAAAGCTGCCTTGCCATGTGAGTTAGGATACCCCAGACATTCAAAGTGTATCACATACAGTGGGGCAAAAAAGTATTTAGTCAGCCACCAATTGTGCAAGTTCTCCCACTTACAAAGATGAGAGAGGCCTGTAATTTTCATCCTAGGTATACCTCAACTATGAGAGACAAAATGAGGGGGAAACCGGCTGGCCCGGACAACTTAGAACCTTTCTTTTTAAAGATAGCTGCAGATTTTATTGCTCCACCTCTTACTTCTCTTTTTAACCTCTCCCTCAGCACAAATACAATTCCAAAAGTATGGAAGTCTGCTTATGTCTTGCCTTTACTGAAAGGAGGGGATGCAACTATTTTAAATAACTATACAGCCAATCTCTAAATTGTCAGTTCTGGCTAAGGTTCTTGAACGCCTAGTGAGTGAACAGGTAAAGTTTTTACGTACAAATGACATCCTGTCTAAACATCAGTCAGGCTTCAGAAAGAAACACAGCACCATCACTGCCACAATGAAAGTGGTGAATGACATTACTAGTATCTTAGATAATAAGCAGAGTTGTGCAGCTCTGTTTATTGACCTTTCCAAAGCGTTTGACACCGTTGATCATCGCATCTTAAAGCAGAGGCTAGCCAGTATTTGGGTTCAGAAAAGCGCTATATAAAATTAGTTTATTATTATTATTATTATTATTGGCATATCCAGCCATGCAGTGGGGTGGTTTGTGAACTACCTCTCTGAAAGGTCCCAATGTGTTCATTTTGATGGACTGTCTTCCGAGTGGTTAAACATTTCTAATGGTGTACCACAAGGTTCTGTTTTAGGACCACTTTTATTCTCCATATATATTAACAGCGTAGTAGATAATGTGGATGAAGCTACTTTACATTTTTATGCGGATAATACTGTGATGTATTGTGCAGGTCCCACCATTAAGGAGGCTGTTGTTAAATTACAGGCTGTTTTTAACACTATTCAGACTCAGTTCTCTGAATTAAAGCTTCTTTTAAATGTGGATAAAACCAAGGTAATGCTCTTTTCAAAATCAAAAAAGACACCAGAGCCTGTTTTAGATATTGTAACTACGCAAGGAACAACACTTGAAGTTGTTGCCTGTTACAAATACCTTGGTATCTGGCTTGATGATTGTCTCTCTTTTAAACTTCATGTCAATAACCTGCTAAAAAAACTGAGGGTTAGGCTAGGGTTCTTTTTCAGAAACAAGTCCTGTTTCTCGCTTGAGGCCAGGAAAAGGCTAGTCACTGTGACCTTTTTACCTGTGCTGGACTATGGGGATCTGGTCTATATGAATGCACCTGCCAATTGCCTGGTCAAGTTAGATGCTGCGTATCACAGTGCACTGAGATTTGTGACAAACTGTAAAGCGTTAACCCATCACTGTACCCTGTATGCAAGGGCTGGTTTGCTTTCACTAACTGTACGGAGGCTCAGTCACTGGTACATTTTTATATACAAAGCCATGTTAGGGAAACTTCCATCTTATATCTGCTCCCTGATCTCACGGAGAATTGTAAGTGGCTACTGCCTGAGATCGAATGCTGTGGTTTTATTAAATGTGCCAACTGCTAGGACTGTCTTAGGGAAGACAGCTTTTAGATGCGCAGCTCCTCTGTCTTGGAATAGTCTGCAAATTAAATGGAAACTGAACAATCTGGTGCCACTAAATGTTTTTAAAGCTCGGTTGGATGCTACTCAATCGGAAGCTATTGGTACCTGTTTATGTGGATAATTTTGTAAATGATGCTGTATGATGTCCTTTTGTTGTTTTTATGTTTCATGTGGAACTACTTGAGCAGGTCTCCCTTGGAAAAGAGATCAATGATCTCAATGGGATTTATCTGTATAAATAAAGGTTTGAAATGAAAAATATCCGACCATTTACAGTTGACGCAGCCCAGGCTTAAAGTTGGCATTACAGATAATAACAATCGCTTGTCTTATCCATCTTTGCGTACATTAGTTTCTTCATGACATTTCTTATTATTGTGTTACATAATAACCAACGCCTATACATTGTTCTATAGTAGTTGTTAGTTCAACTGTCTCATTGTCTGTAAATATAGACTTAGAATAGGGTTGACAGGAAGATATAATTTTATATTATCTGCATATAAACAATGTAATACGTCCACCAATGACATGACCAATGGTAATCTTATACAAAGAGAAAGATAAAGGGCCTTGAATTAACCCTTCAGGTTTCTTCATCTAAAATGAAGCTACCAAGTCTTACAAAAACATGTCCGCCAAAAATATAAACCATTAAAGAGCCAAGTTGCTTATCAGTGCATGGTTAAAGAGTCAATTGAATACATTGTTGTAACAATTAAGTGGCAAAACAGCTTTAAGGTCAATCAGGGTTACGATTTAAGTAAAGGCCAGCATGGGTTACTAAGTAGAATTTGACAAAATTAATTCGGAGAAGTAAAAATACTCCCTGAAAAACTCTTAACCCATAAATATACGCATATACAATACCATACGCTGTATATGCATACATATATTTATCCAGCAGCTACCCAGGGACACGTGGCAGGCAGATTTAGGTGAGGTCGGACCAGTGTGGCTTGAGGTCCAGCTGCTTTTGGATCTATTCTCGGTTTGATTTCTCCCCGCAACACCGACTTCAGAGTTTCTCACCCAACTGTCAACTCACCCCCTTCCAGGATTCCTCGGAAGGGACGCACCCTGAGCCGGCAGCTGTGTTCTGCACCGCAGTGGCCAGGCCAGCCGGTCAACCCCAGCTGAGGTCGCAACTATGTGCCAAATATCTGACATTACTGTTACCCTTAAAAAAAATCCATTAGGAGAGCTGAAGTCAAAGTGTAGGTTGCTGAGTCACGTGTTTCATGATCTGGGGATAGTATTTACGGTCAGTGTTTTTATTAAAGGGGGTTTTACAGGTTTACCTGTATTCCTCATGTCAATTACACTGATGTCCTAAAACAGTGAAGTGCTCCTTTAATCAGCTGCAGTCCCAGCATGCATTGCAGTTGTTGCCATCAGTGCAAACTTAAAGCAAAAGCGCCAAATATAGATTTAAGTTTTTTTTAACAAAGACAATATGCATCCGTTTGGTTTTGCGAGTCTTGGTTTATTCCAAAACAATGGTTATTAATGTGCTGCTATCTCAGCTTCTGGGACAGCTTTCCCCTCAAGATTTTGAAACCTGGCTGCTGGGATTTTCTCCCCTTCAGTTGCAAAAGCATGAGTGATGTCCACACTGGTGTTAGGCAATGAGGCCTGGCTTTCATTTATCCCAAAGGTGTTAGCTGATGTTGAATTCAGGGTCCAAGCTGAAAAGATAGTAGTGTCTATAGGTTTGGCCATCTAATTACAATGTTTGCCAATACAAACTTAAGTAAAAAGAGGTCACTTAAAGGTGGGTAGGTAAGTTTCAGAAACCGGCTCGAGTGCACTAAAATTTGAAAGTACACAGCCGAAAAGAATCCGCCCCTTCCTTCAGACTTCCTTACAGAGCACCTCCTCCAACACACATGAATGTGCACATGACGTCAGCAGACTGGTGAAAGTGGCCGCCTGTTGCTGGCGAGTCATTGAAGTACTGCTGCAATGCACGCCCAATGACGGCACGCCCAATGAGGGCACGAGATACATTTGTGCGTGCACGAGATGGAAGGCTGACAGACAGGGCGGCAATTGTACTTTTTACAGTATTACGGCTTCCACAGATCCAATTTTTTTATGGGTTTTTTGTCAAAGCACTTAAGATATTCATTGCTATCGGGATGTTAAGAGCATTCCATGGAATATAACAAAAAATGTATCTCGAGCCAGTTTCTGAAACTTACCTACCCCACCTTTAAGTTTACAGTTGACTAACCTGTCAGAAGTCCTAAAAGTAGGAACTCCGTTTGACTTGGTCACAACTTCCGTACAGCTTGTTTTCATCTCGAGGCAAACTGAAACTATAGGTTACTTACGTAACCCCAGTCCTCAGAGTAACATGAAGTGAGATTTCTCACTATGGGATGCGCCTCATCGCGGAGCAAACAGAAGCATCAATCTCATTACGCCAATCCTGATTGGCTGGTGATCTTGACGTCAGCGTCAGGGAATTCACCCCCTATAAGTAGCTTGCGCCACGACGCATGCGTCATTCAAAATAAGCACCTCTTCTCGCTTCATGACAGCTTCATGTCACACTGTATTCAGATTGTACCACTCACGGGCCAGGCCCATAGAGCCAAGCGCTCTGGGTGTGGGTGAAAGATCGCCCCCCCCGCTTGGGACAGTATGTCCCTGCGTAGTGGGAGCTGCCATGGCTGCCCGCACAGCAGCTGATATATTTCCGCTAGCCAGTACATAGCTGGCCAGTGCGGAGCTATCAGAGTAAGTGTGTGGCGTTGCTCTCTCACTCTGGCCAGAGTTGGAGGTATCAGAGCCAGGGGTGGGAACGCGTACAGAAGGCCCGGGGGCCAATCGTGCGCGAGTGCATCCACGCCTAACGGTGCATTTAGATCGCGCATCGAAAAGAACAGCTGACACTGAGCGTTGTCTTTAGATGCGAACAGATCCACCGCGGCTCTGCCGTAACGCACCCACAGCTGGCTCACAATCCTTGGATGTAGAATCCAGTCTGCATAAAGTGGTATACCTCTGGACAGTAGATCTGCCCCGAGGTTCATCACTCCCGGTACGTGCGTCGCTCTCAGAGAGAGGAGACGTCTACCGCTCCATAGGATCAGTTTGCGCGCCAGTGTGTAACTGGAGAGAACGCAAACCCCCTTGGCGGTTAATATACGATATTGTGGTCGTGTTGTCTGTCCTCACGAGGACATGATGTCCCCTGAGGAAAGGCAGAAAGCGTTTTAGGGTGAGAAACACCGCTAAAAGCTCCAGGTAATTTATGTGCGCCCGCTGGAGGTCTCTGCTCCAGAGACCCCTCACCGGGCGACCTTCATAAATACCTCCCCAACCTGTCAGACATGCGTCCGTGGTGACCACTTTCCGTGAAAGGACAGCACCCATAGGCACACCTCGTACTAGAAAAGTCGGGTGCAGCCAGTGGCGCAGTGCCATTACGCATTTCACAGTAACCATCACTCATTTAGTTTTAGGGCGGCCACCCAGCGCTGAAACTCCCTCATGTGTAAGCGTCCCAGTCGTACGACCAGGATGGCTGACGCCATGAGCCCCAGCAATCGCAGGCATGATCTGAAGAGAACATGTTTGCGCAGCTGGAAAAGAGCGAGACAAGCTCTGAAAGCTTTCATTCTTTCCGCTGGCAAGCGAGCTGAAAAGGGCACCGAGTTCAGGCGTAAACCCAGGAAGAGTATAGACTGCGCGGGGCACAACATGCTCTTCTCTGTGTTTATTATGAAACCCAGGTTGAGCAGGTGCTTAACGAGGACATTTGTCTGCGTAACAGCCTCCTGCTCCAACTGTGCGAGAAGCAGCCAGTCGTCCAGGTAGGTCGCCAGGCGAATACCCTGTTGTCTTAACGGGGCTTCCGTACATCGTACAAACACCCTTGGACTGAGAGACAGACCAAAGGGGAGTACTCTGTATTCATAACAGATCCCCTGAAATGCGAATCTCAGATATTTCCTGTGTGGGTAATATACTGGGATGTGAAAATACGCATCTTTCAGGTCGACTGATGTAAACCAGTCGTCTTGTCGCACGAGCCGCAGCAGAGATGTGTGAGTGAGCATTCTGAACTTATATCTTTTTAGTAGGGCTGTCAAGTTAACGCGTTAATAACTCGTTAACGCAAAAAAAATGTAACGCCACTAATTATTTTAACGCGATTACGCATGTGTATTTTTTTTCCACGGCCGCCCCGTAGTTTCAGAGCGCATCGAGTTTAAAATACCATCGACAAGCTGATGCTGACAGCCCCGCTGATGCTGACAGCCCCGCTCCTGCCGCCCGCTTGTGGCAGACCACACTTCCACGCTCACAGGCAGGCACCGACTGGCTATTGGGAGGACCGGGAGGGTGTGTGTATGTGTGGCGCGAGCGAGAGAGATACCTTACGTGCATTGTTGTTGTTAGCATCTGGTGCTAGCTAGCTGCGCTAACGGATAGAAGGAGATGTTTAAATGAAAACAGAGGAGCGACATTTCCCCACAACTGCGCCGAGCACTTGACTTTATGCAGGCAGCCAGACAGTGGGACATTGTACGAAAAGTCAGCACACTAAGCTCGGATAGTGTGCAACATGATTGCAGCGTCCAGGCAGCTCCCGTTCGAGTATATGCCTTGAGTTGCACATAGCTCCAACGATCCATCACACACACACACACACACACACACACACACACACACACACACACACACACACACACACACACACACACACACACACACACACACACACACACACACACACACACACACACACACACACACACACACACACACCATTTGTATTGTATTATTGTATGAGAGAGGTTCCAGGTTGAATTGAGGCGAATATTTGTAATGTTCAGAGGTTGTTGTGTTTAACATTCATGAGAATATTTGTCATTGTTCAAATGATAATAAACATTTGCATAAAGCATATTTGTCCACTCATATGTTGATAACAGTATTAAAAACTTGAAAAATATTCCTTTAAGGTACATTTAGAACAGATAAAAAATGTGCGATTAATTTGCGATTAATCGTGATTAACTATGGACAATCATGCGATTAATCGCGATTAAATATTTTAATCGACTGACAGCCCTACTTTTTAGATATTTGTTCAGAGCCCTCAAATCAAGTATTGGCCGAATTCCGTTCCCTCCCCGTTTGGGAACGAGGAAGTACTTGGAATAGAAGCCGCCCTGACTCTGCTCGGCGGGTACAATAGATATAGCCCTCTTTTCCAGGAGTGAGAGAATCTCACCTGGGGGTGACAGCGAATTGGAGTCTGTAGCCCCGTGTTACTGTCTTGAAAACCCAAGCAGATGATGTGAGCATCTTCCACTGCAATGCTCCTTAGAGCCAGTGGAGATGTCACGGCTCCTCCTCTCTGAGTCTCTATTTGTTGTGTTATGGGGCCCTCTAGTGTCTGAACACAGTGGTGCCCCTTTTCGACAACCCCAGTCGGCACTGCGCATGCGCGTGACGGTGGTGCCTTCACAGACCCGCCTGTAATCCGCCTTTTGAGAGATGCCGTAGCTGCTCTCAGAAGGGGAACAGTTGACGGGCTGTTTATTGGTTTTATTGTTTTTCTTTTAATTTTTTTGAGCTGCGCCCTCGGCCTGAAGCCTGGATGCGTCAGCGGCAAATGTTTTATGACAGAAAAATAAACAAATGTGTGACATATGTTTGTGCGGACTTGAGGATGGTGTTGAGGCATCTCTCGAGGCGGCGGGAACACATTTAGAGCTGGGGAACCGTGGACTTCCAGCTCTGTCACAGAGGGGAGAAGGAGGGGCTGTCACGCCACTCGCTTCTTCTTCCTCGACTGCTGGCCAAAATTCTGGGTTGGCTGCGCCTGAGCTGCAGCCGGAACTGGAGATTTTCTAGGCCAGCTCGCCCTCGTCTCCAGCCTGGCTGGGGACTCGGGGCGGGCTGCGACCTCTGCGTCTTCGGTGTTTTAAACCGAGCAGGGTTCGAGGCAGCTTGGGCGAAGGACTGCTGCTGCGAAGGACTGCTGCTGCGAAGGCAGCGGCTGGACCCTTCGAGGGAGGCAGAGGTGGAGTACCTCGTCCTCCTTCTTTTTCGACTCGCATCTCCTCTGCATGGAGGCGAGAGCGGAGCCGAAAATCCCCTCGGGAACGATGGACATGTCAAGCACATCCTCCTTTTCCCGGTCTGGGAGGTTGGTGAGGTTGAGCCATCTCGCTCTTTCCTGCACCACCATGATCCCCATTACCTTGCCCGTGGCCTGGACAGCGCAGCGCTGGACACGGAGACAAATGTCCGTGACCGCTGCCATCTCGTCCAGAGTGGCTGCCCCCGGGTTACCCGACAGGTCCTCGCAGAGCTCCGCTTGGTAAGCGGTTAGCAGCGAGGACGCATTCAGGGCCCTGGCGGACAACGCTGCGGCTTTGTAGGACCGTTCAGTCATTGTCGACTGAAATCGGTCCGACTTTGCTGGCAGCGTGGGGTTCCTGCTTGGTGACGGGCCCAACCTCGGTAGGAGGTGGGCCGCTACCAGCGGTTCCATGGGCGGTATGCGGAGCAGGCCGAGCTTCTCCATTCCGTCACAGTCTAGGGAGGAGGCACCCTGGATTGGGACCTTGTTGCTGGACACCTCATCCAACATCTCCGGGAAGACCGGAAGGAGTTGCCTCTTCGTCCGCGCTGCTTGGGGAAAATGTTTCCCTTCGTAGCGGGACCTGGAGGTCTCCTTGGCCATTTCAGGCCACGGGATGTCGAGTCTGGCCGCGGCGCGTTTACACATGGCCTGCAGGTCCATGCTCAGACAGGGCGAAGCTGGTGTGTCATCGCCCGGGAGAGCAGCCTGAGCCGATGACATGAAGGTGTCCTCTTCCTGTTCATCCGACTCGGACAGGAGGAACACCGAGGCGTCCTCTTCGTCCTCATCGTAGTCCAGCTCGAGGACATCCTCCGCGGGTGAGACCATGGTGAGGTCTAACCGGGAGCCCCAGCTCGGTAAAGCGTGGGGTCCCGTTCCCGCGTGTCTTGCCGTCACCGGGTCCCGGCCTGCCAGGGCGCGGGATTCCGGTTCTGCAGCCATCGCAGATAATGAGCCCCAGACCGACACGGAGAGGGTTCACTCTCTGCGGCGGACGCCCCCGCGTCTTGACTGCCGGCCGGCAGGTCAGTGGACATGGGGGGGTCTTGCTCCGAGAGGCTAGCTTGGCATGCTAGCCGTCGGCGGAGGCTCTTCACGGTGAAGCGGACACAATGTCCGCACGAGCCGGGGTTGTCGATAGCGCCTCGGGCATGTTCCAGCCCGAGGCAGGACGAGCAGACCTGGTGTGTGTCTGTGCCCGAGATCTTCAACCCGCAGCCGCAGAGTCGAGCCACCGAGTCGAGCCACCGAGTCCCTGACTCCTCTGGTGTGAGGGAGAGAGGCGTCCATCTTGTTCGCCTCGTGGCGTGGAGAGGACCCGCTCTCAACAGGTAGGATGGGAGAAAAAGATGTTACCACCCTGTCCTTAATCCGGAGAAAAGGACGGTGTGGGTCTTTTATTCCCGGAGAATACTGACTGGTGTGACAGTATGCTCCTTTAATCCTTTCCTCCTCCATGGGGAAGAGAAAAGAAAAAGCTTCCTCGCTGCCGTGGTGTCGATAGTGAGGGAGCGAGCTAGCAACAGGTGTGTTTCTAGCTTGAAAAAATCAGACCTACCTTACTTTCCGGGGAAAGAGAACCGCGAGAGCGCCCGTCGACCGAAATGGTTATATTTGGGTTCAGTCTGTGGACCGTTAAGCTTGTCCGGCTACTATGTGCTCTGAAGCGAGAAGAGGTGTTTGAATGACGCATGCGTCGTGGCGCAAGCTACTTATAGGGGGTGAATTCCCTGACGTTGACGTCAAGATCACCAGCCAATCAGGATTGGCGTAATGAGATTGATGCTTCTGTTTGCTCCGCGATGAGGCGCATCGGCTCCCATAGTGAGACATCGAACGGAGTGTTATGAATGAGAACTCCAGAGCCAGTCAAACATCTCTGGAGGTTTATTCTGGATACAGAAAGATTTCTGAATCACTTAGTCATGTCTATAACAAGCTTTTGATTACGCTGAACTCCCAAAGCCTTTAGCCAGTGCTCTGCTCAAGGCATTTCAATGTGGTCTGGGATTAAGCCATTGAACCTACACTTTAAAATGGAGGGAAAAGGACATAAATGACTTTTTTGATAGACAATGCAATATTTAGTCTATTCTCTGTGCTCTTGGCTCCAATCCAACAATGTCTCTTAAAAACTATTTCCATCTGTCCAGCCTGTGTCTCTGGTAGGCAGTAAAGTGTACCACACAGGTTCCCAATTATTAACAGATCAAACCTTTCTCACACTTTTGCTCTCCCAGTCTTTGTGGCCATCAAACTCCAAATCTGTTGCTCTAACCTTTGTCGCCTCCATCCAGAAACCCAGAGCAGGGTCAATCCGACCTGCAGAGCTCCATATGGAGGTCACAAGCCAAACCTCTCCTTTTGTGGTCAAAGCTTTGGTAGGAATCATTGAATTCGTTTTTATTATTTTTGTGTGCCTACAGTTATTTACAGGGCTGCACTGACTGTATAAGGTTGGTTTTCTCTGCAGAGGTGAGATGAGCGTAAAAAGAAAAAGGACAAGAAACTAAACCAGATGGCAGGACGAGATGAAGAGGGGAGAAGCCGGCTCTTGGCTCAGTTCTTTCTCTAGCAGAGAGCCGAGCTGAGGCCGGCTGCCCAGGAATGCAGCTGGAATCTGAAGCCTCTGCTTAGTCCATTGGCGTCCCGCAGAGCTTAAAACTGCTTATGCATTGTTATCCCCTTCTTTAGCTTTTTGACTTTGTGTGTCTCAGGTTATGAAGAAGTGGTCAGAATTCCTAAAGGCTCAGTGTTCATCCACATACAAGAGCTCAACATCTCCCTCAACTACCTTGGTAAGATTATATTCAAGCTTATGTTTAGTGTTATTGCCTGTACATGTGATGAGTTAGAGAAATATACATAATATCTATGATAGAAAACTACAAAGCTGTTAAAATACTAAGCAAAGTACTTCATTTATCCAAAAGGAAATTGTTTTACAGCAGGTGAAATCCAAAGTTGTAAAGCATGCAAATAAACACAATATAAGCAAAATAAAATGATGATAAAATGATCAGGAATCGTTATAGGTTTTTATCTGAATGTCTTAACTTTACTCTGAATACTCCTGCCTTCCTACCATTTATTTCTTCCTTCGTATTGTCCCTCTCCTCTGGTTCCCAGTGCTAAAAAGTAAAGGGGACCAGTACTTCATCAATGGGAAGCTGACCATTGACACGCCGCGTAGTTTTCATGTCGGCGGGACCATCTTCCACTACAGGCGGCCCACTGACGGACCAGAAACTCTTGAAGCTCTGGGGCCAACAAACATGACCCTGATTGTCATGGTAAGAATGAATCAAAAATTCCGTGTTAAAAAATTGGGATCTTGAAAAAGTTTAACCATCATGTATTTTAAACGTTTGAATGTTCAGGTGCTGGTGCGTGAGGAGAACCCGGGGGTCCACTATCGCTTCAACCCCCCGATGAACAGGGAACCTCTGACAGGCTTTGCCTGGCACTACACCTCCTGGTCCCGCTGCTCAGCCCTCTGCGCTGGAGGTACACACACACACACACACACACACACACACACACACACACACACACACACACACACACACACATGCAGGATTAAACCCATTCATAAGTGTCCAATGTCAAAGTAAGGGTAAAAGGGCAAAAAAAGTAGAGTCCCTATTGAGGCATTTGGGCAGATCACCGACTCTGACATTGGAGATATCACACATTGCTAATTTCCTTTTCTCTCACTGACCTTTTTTAGTTTACGAACAAATGTTCTCCTCTGAGAAGTAAATGGAGTCCTAAAGGAGACAGCCTGTTAAATTGTGTCACTTTTTTTATGAATGACAGTTTTACATCAACACTAAGGCAACACTGTCTATGGCAATAAACTGAGAGGAAGTAAGAGATAAAAAAATGCTGTTGGACCAGATTTCTTTTCACATTGTCTTCCATACTGAAGCTTTGCTAGCACTATCATAGATCTTGGATTACCCGGGCCTTTCCCACATAACTAATCTCAGCACTGTGGCAGGGTTCAAAACAACTAACTTGGAGATGCTAACGTATCCACTCACTTTATAATGCCTATGTGTGTCATGTTGTCACAGGTGTGCAGACACAGCAGGTGGTGTGTAGGAAGCAGGCACATCATTCAGTCGTCTACAATCACTTCTGTGACAAGAAGATCAAACCTAAAGAGAGGGAAAGATCCTGCAACACTGAGCCATGCTCCCCATCGTGAGTAGTCTCCTGCTGATAAGACTTTCTTCATGTGAAATTAGAAATACATATTTCTCTATTTGTTCATAACTTTTTACCTGATAAAAGCATTTGAATATGTGTGTGATTGTTCAGCGTTCATTCTACAATCACTCTTTTGACGGTGAAATAACTCCTCAAAAGACGCAAATTTTATCTTAATTCAGGATTAGACTCCTTTTTTGTCAAATTTCCTTTAAGGTACTTAAAATGTTGTCTTTATTAAGTGTTAACCGTTCATAAACACGTATTTGTGTATTGTAATTGTATCAGTATCATGTCTTCACTATATTATGCAATGCAATAAGGAAAATGTAAACAAAAAGCTCCCTCTCTGCTGTAGCTGGTGGACAGGAGATTGGACGGAGTGCAGTCGCAGCTGTAACAGCGGCCTGCGTACCCGGGAGGTGTTCTGTAAAAGGCGGCTCTCTGTGACGGAGGAGAAGGTCCTGGACGACTCCGCCTGCGCGACGCCGCGGCCCCCTTTCACTGAGCCCTGCAGCAACCACAGCTGCCCCCCAGAGTGGCTGGCCCTGGACTGGTCAGAGGTAACGGGGATTCAATCTTACATGTTTTAGTAGCATTTAAGTCTTTCTCTTATATGAAGTTTGTCCAGTTGAAACCTTAGAGACATCAGCGCAGTAAAGCCATGCAATATGCAACAGAATCGCAGAGCAGACCACAACATTACAGTTGTTGCATTCTTAACAAACATAATATTGTTACATTTGTCATGTGGGGAATCCCTCACATGTTTTTAATGTTGAACCTTAGTTTTGGGAAGACAGTAGGAGTTTAAATATGTCTTTTATGCCTTTGCAGACTTGTAAAATATATTTTGAAGATCTGCTGGTTTCAGCTTTTATCTGGTGTTTGTGTAATGTAGCAATGACACACACAGAAAAGGAATTTGTCCAGCGAACTTTCCAGGAACTGATCAGGCTCTTGACTTTGTTTCCAATAGAGCAGCTGCCCTCTTCTGAGTGGATTACAAAAGCTTCTTTCGCATGATTTTTGATTGCAATGACCCGCTGTTGCACCCTCCCATCGACTCCAAATCCCTGTCCCTTCATCAACCCCTCTGTTCACAGTGTACGCCCAGCTGTGGTCCTGGCTACAGGCACCGTGTGGTATTGTGTAAGAGCGGGGAGAGCGGAGACAACCTGCCAGAGTCCAAGTGCCCCAAACATGGCCGACCGACCTCCAGGGTGCGCTGTAACCTGCAGCGCTGCCCCCCCCCTCACTGGGTGACCGGTCCCTGGGGAGAGGTAAGACAGGCTTTTGCTTCAGTCTTTTTAATATTCAGTATTTTGTAGTATTTTGACTTAAAGATGATCCCCAATGTGTTAGTGTTCTGCCAGGTGTGGTCTGGGTCAGGAGAAACGCATGGTGCAGTGTCTGACTCCCACCGGCCACCCGTCCAATGAGTGTCTGGAACATCAGCGGCCCGCAGCCATGCAGCAGTGCAAGAGCAAATGTGACCTCAATCTGGCCATCAGCACAGACAACCCTGAAGGTCAGAGGTCAAATCATCGCTCCTCTTCATGTGCCATAGAAAAAACATTATAGAAAGATTTACTACTAAAATTAAAAATATAGTTTTTAATTTTTTTTATTTTAAAGGTCTCCTATAGTGCACTTCTCTATGTCTTGTATACATAAATACGTGTCCCCGGTGTGTCAGGTAACTCACTAAGTGTCAGAAAACAAAACCCTACATCTAAAAAAACGGGGGTACAGAATGTTTCAGAAATAATCCTTTATGTGGTTTTGAACATGATATGGCGATTAATCACGGCAGCATTTAGCATTTAGAGTTTCTGGGTAGAATTCTCCTGATCAGATACTCAGCATAATTTTTTTTTCTTTTATTAAAGTTTTAGACCCAGAAACAGCATTTCAATCAGGAGAGACGTGATGTATGAAATACATGTTTATTACCGGGACTCATATTATGAATGAAATAGTGATTGACAGATTATTACGAGTGAATGAAATGGTGTTTGGCGATTAGGCCCAGGTTTGCAGGGTAATCATTCAGGAGGGGAAAAACCGCTCCGATGAAACCCACCGGGGTCTAGACACTAGTGGTGGTGATAAGTAGTTCGGTCCGGTCTGAAGGGAGAAGGTTTTAGCTTGGCCCTATATGAGGAGACAGGAGGCCAAGGGGTGGAGGAGGGTTGCACGTTGTCACCTGAAATGACAACTGACGGAGAGGGAAGAGCAGATTTAAAGGGGTTAGCGGGTGCAATGATAGGCTTGTGAAAATGGGGGGAAGTGATTGGTTAGCTGGGGAGTGACGCCCCCGGTCACTTATTGAGAGAGGAGAGAGCATTGAAATGACGTGTAACAGACAGAGGATATTGGTCTTCCTGATTGAACTTGCGCTAAGCTTAATTTCTCTAACAGGGCTGGAACAGAGGGATATGAGGGATGTCTAAAATGCATGATCTGTTTGGTATTTTGAGCAAAACACATCATAGACATGTTTTTTATATATTTTTATCGGAGACTCATAATATATGCCTAACAATAGCATGATAGGAGATCTTTAAATTGTACATTTCTTATCACATTGAGCCTGATTCCATCAAGCACAAGATGTATAAGTCTGAACAATATAAGTGATAACATTCTTACATTTAATTCTTAATAATAAAATGTAATTTCCATGCATTAATTACTAACTGCTTCATGTTTGTCTTCCCCGCAGAGTGTAAAGATGTGAACACTGTGGCCTACTGCCCCCTGGTGCTCAGGTTCAAGTTCTGCAGCCGGCCATATTTCAGACAAATGTGCTGCAAGACGTGCCAGGGACACTGACCTGGACACAGCCTCCATTCTCTGGGCCCTGTACTCTCACAGTAGCCTGACCCCCTCCCACTGAGCCTTTACAGCAGCCCTCACAACTGGGACGCTGTCGAACGAACATCTAGTCCCGTTACTGTTAAAGAGGGACCTTTTCTTTCAGCCAGAATCCAGCACAAACCTCTCCGAGCCGAGCTGGGCCGAAACAGCCCTGGCTGAGTTTTACATTCCACTGGAGGGAGGGGGGGGGGGGGCTGCTGAACCCCGCAGAGAGAGAGAGAGAGAGAGAGAGAGAGAGAGAGAGAGAGAGAGAGAGAGAGAGAGAGAGAGAGAGAGAGAGAGAGAGAGAGAGAGAGAGAGAGAGAGAGAGAGAGAGAGAGAGAGAGAGAGAGAGAGAGACTTCCCTCCATCGTCTGTCTTTCTATGATCCCTCTGTTGTAATATTTTGGTGCTACTATATTTTTCTTTGGCCGCAGGCCTGGTCACCGTACTCTCTTAAAACCTGTATCTTAACAGGTGATTTTTGTTTTGTTACGAGTTTAAAAGAAATCCACTTTGTAAAGAACATGATTTTTCCTGATATCTTCCCTCATGAAAAAGAATATCTCGTGCTATAAAATGAAAGATCTGTTTCTATGTTATCATTACATAACAGTTGTTACCTGACCACATTGTTTAAATGCCATTGTTTAACGCCAGATCAACGTATTCATAAAGTCCTGGCTGTTATGTAGCTGAAGTATGAGCAGAGTTTGATTTGCAAAGTGTCAACAGTCAGAGGATTTGTGTGTTTTGTTTGTTTTGATTTGTATTTGTGAAAGCTATAGATGTGTCATTGCAGTGAACCAGCCGTAGTCTTGCCATTTTGAAAAGTTTGCTAAAAATATTATCACCTCTACAGTAAAACAGAGCTGCACGGGGCAAACAGTGACTCTGCCTTCACTATTTGATGATGTGAGACAGGACATTTTCAGATTATAGGATGTTCTTTTGTGGCTGCCGACTGTGGGGCTTGTGCAGTAACTTTTATTGTTAGTGCAATGTTCAGATCACAGTGAGACACAGTAGAGTCAGCTCTGCCAGCAGGAACAGGCCCAGAGGGAGGAGTGAAGACATCTGACTGCACTTACTTTCAAACTGCATTTTATAGTATTAGTGCTAATTTGAGAATGGATTAATTCACCCGTAAAATATCAGATGTCTTTGTGGCACAGATATGATGAATTAAGGACTGTTTGAAACCATCATTTATGTCCCTATGAAAAGATTTCTGCCACATAAAAAAAAACTACAGCCATCTTAAATTAGGGTGATAATAGGTGATTTCGTTTGACCACATGGGGACAGCATAAGCAACATTGACATAGCAATTTTTATATTATTAGGTGAACATGTTAGCCACCAGTTGCTTATTTCTGCCCACCAGACAAGTTTAAGAACAATATTGACTCTTTTTTTAGTTCTGTTTTAGGTCTCTAAATCCAGAGGGAAATATCTGACCCTTTAGCTGCTCAATGATCCACTATGTTCACAAGCTACTCACTTACTGCGTTTCTGCTGTTTAATGCTAAGATAAGACGTTCTCACTGGGGTTTTCTGAGCTTTTTCATTAAAAATAGTTACCTGCAGTAGAAACAAATATGCAATGAATGAACCAAGTCAAGCAAGACAGCTAACTGTGAAAACTCAATCCAAAGCTTTTTAAAGAAACCATTATCATCCTCATTTCATATATTGAAAGAAATCAGTTATAACTGATTTATCGAATTACACTAACTGTATGAGCTGGATGCTAAAATATTAAAAGAAAACCTGTCAGCTTGTCCTTCTAAAGATAGTATTGTGACCATTGTACCCTAAAGGTCACTGTTTTACTGCTGTTCTAAAGGAAACTAATCACCTGACCCACATTTTTGCTGCCCTAATCTTAATGACGTATTTTATTTTTTTAAATGCAGTTTCAGCGGTTTCTTTATCCTTAAAACTGTCAGAAATGCTGTGTCATCACTGTGACGTCCACTGTGCTCTGAAAGCAGCTCTGTTTAACACATGTCTCATCATTTCATGATAGAATCTACAGTTTGTCTTTATGGGGATTTGCTGCGATGCTGTTCCTTTCCTTTTTTCTTGTGGTGCTTTGGTTTGGATTGGTGCTATAAGTTCACTGTTGTTGTCGTTTCTATCATTTTAACAATTGTGCTTTAAATGTTTTTGTAATAATACCAATATTCAGAGTTGTAATAGGTGGGTACCACATTTGGCTTTTTTGTTCATTGGTGTCGGAATATAAAAGTTTAATTTACACTCCCTGACTTTGTTAAAGTGGCCAGTAATGCCTCAAAATCTCCAAATGTAGCTCACCTTGCAGATCATAAACTTATTTCAAATACTGTAACAATTTCTAAAGGGCCACTGTACAAGATATTGGCATTCCCAAGCTCTTAACAATTTGAGCCTTATAATAAAACCTATTTTGGCAGCATTTAAAAAAACATTTGTGTTTCAAACACCTAAAGAAATGTTGGTTTCTCAGATTGTCTCCCCCATAAATATTTGGTTCAGGAATGAACATAACCCGCTTGTAGCCATGTCTGTTGCTACCTGTGCCTAATATGAAGGTTCACACTGAGAAACGAGCCTGTTTTATCCGAGTTAAGAGGGACAATACCGGTATTTGTTGTTTTGTTTTGTCACATGCTAATTATACCATGACATGTACTGTATGTTGTTGAATACTATAGGTTATGAATCCATTTGTCCTCCATGTACATGCTTTTAAAAGTACATATTAAATTGATTAAACATGGTGCATTGTTCATTAAAAAAAAAAGAAGAAATGTGGTCATTTGATATTTCTGCCCTCAATGTACTTGTACTTAAATGGCACATTACAGCATCCAGACAGAGGTTGAGATCATCAGTGATCTATTTCTGGATCCGACAGACTTCATGGAAAAGATGAAGCAAGAACTTCTTCCTTTTGTCTGATGACACTGAGACATCCTCGTCCATCGGATGAAAAATAAAAGGGGTGAGTTGATTTTGTGTGTGTAACATATACTGCATGTGAACACGTGTGTCCCTGTAACGTTTTTTAGATTCATGCTGTCTTCTATCCTCATTGACAAAGAGTATGAAAACAATATCGAAAAGACAAAAAATGTAAACAAAAGATACTTGAGGACCAAAGACGCAAAAAAAAACTACAAGATATAAAAACGGACTTCCGGTAGTGATGTTGTAGGAGAAAGTCGCACGGAGGAGGTCTTCCGGTTGCACTTCAACTTTAACTTTAATATATCTGTGTAAATACCACAATTCATTCGGGAAAGTGACGGATTACAGTTATAACTTCAAGTCAGTCGTGAAATGAGTGGTTCTAAATCTAAAGCGAGCAATACGCCGAACTGCCCTGCTGCTCGTGGCGGTGCAACTCCTGTAGCTAGCAAAATTGCTAAAATGGCGGCAGCTAGCTCCGGCGCTAGCGACACACCAGACACCTTTTCAATGAGCCAGCTGGTTTCTGAACTGGAGAAGCAACGGGCCTCGCTCCGGAAAGACATGTCTGAGTTAATCCAGGAGTCTGTCAAACCTTTGCAGAGCTCGGTGGACGCGCTCCGCGAGACGGTGAATCAATTTAATAAACGCCTCGTTGCTGCAGAGACCCTGGCGGGGGATAACTTTGAGCGCATAACAAGCACGGAACAAACAGTGGAAACACTACTGACCCAGAATAAGTCTCTTCTAGATCGCCTCGACGACATGGAAAACCGGTCCCGCAGAGTCAACCTCCGGATAATAAATATACCCGAGGGCAGTGAAAAAGGCCGGGACCCGACCGAGTTCATATCCGACCTGCTGATGGGAAGCCTCGGCCCCGATGTCCTCTCCAAACCCCCGGAGCTCGAGAGAGCACATCGCACACTAGCTCCCAGATCTGGACCGGGAGGTAGACCCAGGCCTTTTGTGATATGCTTTCATCGTTTTCAAGAGAGGGAGAAGGTGCTTCGCTGGACCAGACAACACGAGCTTAAGTACCGCGACACAACGCTGCGAGTGTACCCAGACGTCAGCGCCATCACTGCAAAGAAACGAGCTGCTTTCAACAAAATCAAGCAAGCCCTCTACCAGAAAGGAGTGAAATTCAGGCTTCTCTTCCCCGCTCGCTTGCAAGTCTCGTTTGAGGATGGAACGTTCACTTTTGAGACTCCGGAGGACGCGCACGCATTCTACAACGAGCGGGTGATGGGCAAAGAGTAGGGGGCAGTATGGTGTTCCTGGCGGCCACCCTCTACTGAGGGTTTCCCCAAAAGACTGTATTCCTCCGTCTGCTTGGACGAAAGGCCCTGACACACCAAGCAGTCACCAGAGGACTAGCCGACGCTGACGTCGGCTGTTGCCTGGCCGTGTTCTCCTGCGTTTTGGCCATGTGTCGCACGGGAACACACCTCACCGACTTCAGTGCATGAGTGGCAATAACTCTCCTTACCAGCAGGCGGCGGTAGTGTGTATTTGTCATTCAAAAGAGGCAACAACCGGAAGACAGAGAAGAAGAAGAGTATCTTTTCTCCGTAATATCATACAGAGCTGGCCTCTCCTGGATCAAGGTGATGAGCAGGTCTTCGTTTGCATCATTCCAGATCGCCATGATGAGATGAAAATGAATAGCAGTCTGTGTGTGCCTTCTTAAATCGTTTGTTTACGTCCCTCACTTCCGCTTCGCTTCTCATGCACTGATTTGCTAGCTGAACAGCCAATCAGAGTGATTATTTGGTCCGACTGCCAGACCCGATGCATGGCCGATTCAACATGTTGAATCGGCCATGCATCGGGTCTGGCAGTCCAAATAAGGCGTGTCACGGTCGACAGTGCGGGACACACCAACCTGACTACGGCGCCGCGTATGCCCTACGGCCTCTGACTCCCAAAATCGGGTTGGTGTGTCAGGGCCTTAAGCCGTCTGCTCCTGCTACTGCATGCTGCCCCGTGTACTCACTGCTATGCGGTCACCTTGCAAGAGCGCCGTGGTGACCATGGAAACGGGTCGGCGCGTGAGTTGTGTTTACTCTCCGTATGTTCCGGGAGCGACGTGTATAGACTCCATGTATTTGTCTTTGTTATGATGGGGACTTTGTTTACTTCCAATTGCAAGGTGTGGTCGCCGCATGTGATTTTATCACCATTTTTTCCCCCTCTTTTGATTACGATGGTAAACATGTTATGTTTCTTCCAATGTGACGGTTAGGCTATCCTATATCAGGCACTTTATTTAATTATTGCTATTATTACCTCTTTTTGTTTGCTTTTATCTCTTGCCATATGCTATCCTGCAGTAGAGTTTCTTAAGTGGGATGTTTTTGAGGTAATTGTTTAGGCAAACTTATTGACGGCTTGTTTAAAGTTGAGGACTAATGTTGCTTCAATGTAATCATATATGTTCTTTAAAATGTGGGATATTTTTTTTTTTTTTTTTCATATTGTTTAACCGGTTGACCTCCGAATAAGAGTAGGTTATGGAAGCAGAAAGGGATACCCTGTTGGGAGTGAAGATGTGGTCGCGCTTGGTTTGTATAAGGGAATGGGGGGGGTGGGAGGGTTGTTGTTTTTTTTTTGTGTGTTTTTCTTGTTTTTTCCCCTTTTCCTTTGGCTCGGGAGTCACGTCAGCCATGGGAGAGTTAGTGCCCCTCGTCTCCTTATGATATGACGACTCAGGGTAAGAATCTTCGCTTTATCTCTTGGAACCTGAAGGGTGCCAATCAGCCCATCAAACGTAATAAGGTAATGACTCATTTAAAGCAACTTAGGGGTGATATTTTCTTTTTACAAGAAACCCACCTTTGTTCCTCAGAGATTGGCCTTCTCAAGCGACCTTGGATAAGGGATGTATTTCACTCTAAATTCCCAGTTAGGGCAAGAGGTGCGGCTATCCTTATACACAAGAATGTCCCATTTGAGTTATCAAACTCCATTGAGGACCCAAATGGTCGATTTGTAATTATTTCTGGTAGACTGTGTAGTATGCCGGTGGTTATGGCCTGTGCTTATGCTCCAACATGGGATGATGATACATTTATTAAACATTTTTTCTCCTCACTCCCTAAAGTTGATGACCATTACTTAATTATCGGCGGTGATTTCAATTTAACTCAAAACCCCTCCCTAGACAGGTCTTCCTCTAAGCCCCTGGCGTTATCCAAGTCAGCTAAAGTCCTTGACACATATAAATCTAGTTTAGGTTTATTCGACCCATGGAGAGTCAAATCCCATTCAGTCGAAGCCTTTTCATTTTTTTCACACGTCCATCATTCGTACTCGGATAGATTTTTTTCTCTTGGATAATTACTTTCGATCAGAGGTCCACTCATGTGATTACCATAGTATTGTTATCTCAGATCATGCCCCCGTATCTATTGATATTAGCTTTCCTAGTCGCGTCCCCTCATCCAGACAATGGAGACTTAACTCCTCCCTACTAGCCCACACTTCCTTTAAAGAATTCCTCCATACGCAGATCTCCTTGTTCTTCGATACTAATGATTCTCCAGAGATCTCTAGACGCACGCTATGGGAAGCATGCAAGGCGTTTATGCGTGGCCAAATCATCTCCTATGTCTCAAACCTAAGGAAGGCAGAAAGGCGAGTGTCGGAGGCGCTCACTAAGGAGGTATTTAGAATTGATCAGTTGTATGCTTCAGCTCCTACCCCTGCTCTTTATAAGGAACGCCTTCAACTTCAGTCCAAATTTGATTTAATGTCCACATGTAAGACTCAGAAGCAGTTATTCCTCGCTAGACAACGTTTCTTTGAGACTGGGGACAAAGCGGGAAGACTATTAGCACACCAGGCTCGTGCAGCTACACTATCCAGATTGATCCCCAAGATCAAATCTACTTTAGGTGAAGTTTCCTCGGACCCGACAGAGATCAATAAGATATTTTGTTCTTTCTACACTAACCTCTATTCCTCCCAATGTCCTCCAGATGTTTGGGATGGAGATAATCCTCTAGATAGGACAGTTTTCCCCAAAATAAATGAGGATTTGTGTAAGGAGCTGGGAAGTCCAATCTCTATCAAGGAAGTACAGGAGGCAATTATGTCACTTCAGAACGGTAAAACTCCAGGCCCTGACGGGTTCTCTGTTGAATTTTTTAAGTTACTCCCTGGCATAATTGCACCAGCCCTTCAGAGAATGTATAATGAGTCTTTTGCTGAGGGCCGCCTGCCTCCCACCCTGTCGGAGGCCTCCATTTCTCTTCTGCTTAAGAGTGATAAAGACCCTCTTATGTGTGGTAGCTATAGGCCCATCTCCCTCTTAAATGTTGACTTAAAGATCCTGTCAAAGATCCTAGCCCAACGCCTACAACGGGTCCTACCAAGTATAATATCTACCGACCAAACAGGTTTCATGCTTGGAAGACACTCATTTCATAACACAAGGAGGCGCTTGAATATCATTGGCTTATCTAGTTCATGCAGTC
Organism: Pseudochaenichthys georgianus; assembly: GCF_902827115.2. Classification (NCBI taxonomy): domain Eukaryota; kingdom Metazoa; phylum Chordata; class Actinopteri; order Perciformes; family Channichthyidae; genus Pseudochaenichthys; species Pseudochaenichthys georgianus. The sequence continues at coordinate 20,585,446 of NC_047506.1, forward strand.
CGGAATTGATTATTTCACTAGATGCGGAGAAGGCTTTCGACAGGGTGGAATGGAGCTTCCTTTTTTTTGTGTTGCAGAAATTTGGTTTCAATTCAGAATTTATATCTTGGGTCAAATTGCTTTATGCCTGCCCAGTTGCCTCAGTCCACACAAACGGTCTCCAGTCTGCCCCATTTCCCCTTTATCGAGGTACCAGACAGGGCTGCCCTCTCTCCCCCCTCTTATTTGCCATAGCTATCGAGCCTTTAGCAATCTGGCTGCGTCAGGAGGGTGGATTTGAGGGTATCACCAGAGCTGGGAAAGTTCATAAATTATCGTTATACGCCGACGACCTCCTTTTATACATGTCTAATCCAGCTGCCTCTCTTCCCGTGGTTCTAGACATCCTCGACAAATTTGGGTCCTATTCAGGCTATAAACTTAACCTCCACAAGAGCGAAGTTTTCCCCATCAATTCTACAGCTAAAAGTATACCCCCAGCTTTTTTCCCTTTCAAATATTCTACAGACGGGTTTAAATATTTGGGGGTGCATATTACTGACTCAATTGATCGCCTTTTCTCCAAAAATTTCTCTCCTCTCCTTGAGAGGTGTAAACTGGACTTTGTCAGATGGTCTGCACTCCCATTATCCCTAGTGGGTCGTGTTAATTTGGTTAAAATGGTTGTTTTACCCAAGTTTCTATATCTATTCTCACATATCCCCATCCTTATTAAGAAGTCTTTTTTCAAATTGCTCGATCAACTAATAAGCTCTTTCCTCTGGGGCAAAAAAAATCCACGCATCAGAAGATCAGTGCTACAGCTCCCAAGGGCTCTTGGAGGCTTGGCATTGCCCAATCTCCTACACTATTACTGGTCCTGTAATATTCATAAACTTTTATACTGGTTTAACAATGCTGCAGACGGCTTACGCCCTACGTGGGTGGATATGGAACTTGCATCATCTAAACTCTCTCTTCACTCCCTGGTTTGCTCCCAACTCCCTCTGTCTATCTCCAACTTCACCTCAAATCCAGTGGTAACTAACACCATTAGAATTTGGATTCAATTTAGGAAGAGCCTAGGCCTCCATAGGGCCTCAGATCTCTCCCCCATTGTAAATAATCACCTATTTCTGCCCTCTTGCACCGATATGGCCTTTCGGACTTGGTTTGACAAAGGGTTAACCACATTTAGGGACCTCTACAACCAGGGGACTTTTATGTCCTTCCCGGAGCTCTCGAAGAAATTCCACCTGCCTAGAACCCACCTATTTCGTTTTTTTCAGACGAGGCATTTTGTCCAGAATCAGAATCCCAAATTCCCGAGTCGTCCCCCAGAAACCCTGGTTGACTTGTTAGTGGCGCTTGATCCCGAACAAAAGCGGCTAATTTCTAGCATTTACAGCCTTATCAGTTCTGCTATTGACAGCCCAGCGACCGGCCCCAGGGATTCTTGGGAGCAGGAGCTTGGAATCACACTGCCCGATGATTATTGGCGACAAGTTTTACGGTTGGTTCACTCCTCTTCAATCTGTGCAAGGCACGGCCTCATACAGTGTAAAGTGGTGCACAAAGTTCACTACACTAGCTTGAGGCTTTCTCGGATTTACCCCAATGTAACTGACTCTTGTAATAGGTGCAAACAATCCCCAGCCAATCATTCCCATATGTTCTGTCTCTGCCCTAGGCTCACCACATTCTGGTCCGATGTCTTCAAAACTCTTAGCACAGCATATAATACTACTATCCTTTCAGATCCTCTCTTGGTCTTGTTTGGTGCCCCCCTGCAGCCTGTTACCTCTAAAGTTATTCAGACTGTTCTAGCCTTTGCCACCCTGTTAGCCAGGCGACTTATACTCCTCAATTGGAAACACGCTCAACCTCCATCTCATAGCAGGTGGGTGAAAGAAATGTTACTGTCCATTAAACTCGAAAAGCTTAGGTTTTCCCTCAACTGTTCCTTAAGTTCTTTTGAAAAAACGTGGAGACCTTTCTTAAATCATATTGAATCTCTGACATCCCTGCCTGACTGTGACGACTGAGCCACCCCCCCCCCCCCTCTTTTTTTTTTTTTTTTAAATTATTATTTTTTATTTTCATACTTATGTATTTGTTATATGTATTTTGTACTGTTTTCATTTTGTGTACTGAGAAGTGTTCTCCTTTGGGTGGGATTGTGGGAGGGATAAAACGACGGGGGGAAATGGATGAATGGAAGTTATCTGTGACACTGCTCTGTTGTTTTGTTGGTGTATTTGCTTCCAATAAAAAGAAAAAAAAGATATAAAAACCACCAGAAACACGAGGTGTAAAACAGCTGAACAACCTCAGACAGATGCAAAAAGTGTGTGTGTGTGTGTGTGTGTGTGTGTGTGTGTGTGTGTGTGTGTGTGTGTGTGTGTGTGTGTGTGTGTGTGTGTGTGTGTGTGTGTGTGTGTGTGTGTGTGTGTGTGTGTGTGTGTGTGTGTGTGTGTGTGTGTGTGTGTGTGTGTGTGTGTGTGTGTGTGTGTGTGTGTGTGTGCGCACTAGTGGGAGTTAGAAATAGCTATTCATTGATATATATGGTTTTCATTTATTACTCTAAATAAAAAAAACATCTAACTATTAATAATGTACAGTTTATTATAATGAAGAAACAGTTCTTAAAATGCGTCTTTTTCCAAATATGGTCTGCCATTCAAGAGTCTCTCTCTCTCCTTCCTGAGTAGGACCAGATCCACATCGATCTACAGAAGGAGTTGCACTCCCACACAAAAACATTCTCAGGCAAAAAGACGTACAAAAATGTGAACCACATAGTTGACACCACCTCTCACACACACACACACACATGTTTAAAACACACACACTCCTGTCAGCACGGTGCACTTTCCACCTCTGGGTGAAGCTGCTTTATGATGGGCGTTGGAAGCAGCAGCCTGTGTCTGAAAACACAATCACAACATGAAGAAACCACAGCCTGGGTGGAGCCGGCAGCTCACAACTGAAACACCATCATTTGGCAACAGATAATTATCACTTTAGGTTTGTTGATACCATCCACCATCAGCTGCTGCTGGCCAGACGAATTAGAGCTACTAATTGTTTTACCTTCAGACCTGCTGAAACAGACACAGTGAGGTCGTTGTTTTATGTTGCTCAAATGACTTTATACAAGATAAAATAGAAATACAGAAGTAGCTTCTTCTGTGTGTGTGTGTGTGTGTGTGTGTGTGTTTTTGTGAGTGTGCAGTTCTTGTTTCACACATTGCATCTGTGGGAGTATGAGGAAGTAACTGTTTGATTCTTGCAGTGGATGTTTTGCAGGTCGCAGGCTGCTTTTGGCTCGGACCGTCTGCCTGCCTGTGGAGGCTGCAGTCTGAGGAGCTCAACCTGTGGATTATAACCACAGACGCACAAACTCTCAAGATTGGACACCTGAGGAGGAGAGGAGGCCCGCTGGAACAATGGTACGGTACCACACCTTCATTCATTTGCTTTGTCACACACACACACACACACCTATAGGGAGCTGTATTATGTGTGTACGTTACAATAACCAGAACCAGTTAAGATAACATACATATATCATTTCACTACAAATGCTTTTCTTTTTATAAGGCGAAGACGATTTTTTAAGTCTGTTTTCTGGCTTTTAAAATGACAACAGCTCACAGTTACCTGCATTTCATACATCACTTTATATCTGACAAGACATAAGAGGGTATTTCACGCTCTAAGTTCAGTTGTGATATGATAAAGGATATGATAGTGTGTCTTAAAAGGTAATCTCTTCAGAGAAACATCAGCAGCAGAGTGAGTTTCCTCTTTTTCCCTTTCCTTTAAAACAAAAGGCAGCTCAAATAGATAGAGCTTATCATTTGTTCTCAAGAACCAATTTCCTTTCCACAGTAGGTGCATATAAAGCAAGACACACATCTAAAAGATACTAAATCAAATTTAAGATTTAAAATAATGTTGATTTTGACTCATTTCATTAGGAGCTATACAGAGAGCAAGTCCACATAACATGTAGGTGTTTGTGTTAAAGTTTTGAGAGAAAAATTACAATATACAGTGGAGTTATCGAGCTGTACTATAATCTCAGTTTAGTAGATTTATCTCACAGGGTGTTGCAAACAGCTTTGGCAGCCCCTCCTGTGAGCAGCAGGCCGTTGCAGGAAGAGAACCAGTAGCATGTACAAAGTTTGTCGAGTTTCACAAGAGGCAGAGATGAGGTGCGAGAGGAGGAAGTGGACTACAGGAGATGCCTGCAGTTTCTGTCACAATACTTCCTCCTGACACACAGAGCGGCCCTCAGACATCATAACTCACACAGCTCTATTGCTAAGGTCATGACATGCTGCCAACTGTCTTTAAAATCTCTTAAATTAATCTCAATGAGTAGTTTCAAAAGTGAAAATGTAGAGATGAGTTTAACTTCCTGTGTTTTCTCTCCAACCTTTACCACCTTCATGTTTTAAATTATTATCCTTTCAAAATAAGAGTCATAATTAAATGCAGGTGCATAGAGCTGAGGAAGCCACATGTAATTACATCTGCTGCCAGGAAGTGTGACGGGTGTTAAAGGGTCAGCTTGCACGGCATTTACTTTTTAATTTTGTATGACTATGCAGAAAGTTCCTGTTTGTTGCGGCGAGGTTTTTGAGATCAGGGCTGGTGTATCTTCTGCCATTCACCACAAAAAGACAAAGTTGACTGGCGTTTTGTCTGTGGTTCTCAATGCATCAGAATGTTGCCTCTCAACTCCACAGCTCTCTAGAAACTGTCCAATATCTAAAAAGCAGAAAAAGGTTTCTCAATGGAAACTTGTCACAGTGACGTCAGTGGTTCTTCACAAATGTCAGAAGAACGATACACCTTCCGCCCGCCAGCTACACACCTGTTCAATTTGGTGTATGCATCTTGTATGGTAGTGGTGGTGGGGACAACATCTGTACACAGACAGAAAAATAAACACCTGGCTAACAACTAAAAACCTCTTCTGTGTTAGTTCCTACTGGCGGTGTCTTGAGGAGCACATTTTGCCATGATGACAAACACACAGACTTGCAAAGTGAAACAATACAAGCGTTGATGTAGTGGCTGGTAATTATCCACAATTCACACTGTGGCTATGTGAGACGTTGACCATGAGTATACAGTATCTTGAGTTTTTCCCATATACACTGATTGATAGCATTTCTGCTTTTGGTTTCTTAGGTTTTATTTAGATGAACACTCATGACTTCCGTCTGAATTTCCCTCAAGGATGTTTAAATTATAGAAATAAAAAACCCTCTTTAGTAAGCTAAAGCTTTCTCTGACATATTTAGTATCTTAAAACCTCCATGTTTGCACAACTTTGTACCAACATTTCATATTTAGGATTTCTTCTTTTGTATGATAATTTCAGAAGTTAAAGTATTTTTATAGGCAGATGTGTGGGTTCATACTGTAAACTGTTCTTTAATCTTCTGTTAGTTATAAGAAATGTAGGAAAAGGAAGTGAACAAAAACGTATTTAGTGGGGTTATATAGTCATTGTAATCCTATTGTTGTGTCTGAATAAACACTAAAGAGAAGCAATTAGTTATGATTGGCAGCTCTGTCCTTTGTAATGTCACGTGACTGCCAGGCTGAGGTGCAACATTTGAAGGGTACCTGTATTAGTTTCCCTGTGATCAGTAATGTAGGTTGAAGCCGAGACCACAGCCCAACCACCATGCCAGAGACTAAACAGACTTCACACATCAAACAGCCCAAAATCTTTAGGGAAAACCTAAACACAACAAGTCAACAGGAAACATGTCTGGGGAAGCCTGATCATAACAACACAACAATGATTAATCCTAGCCTGTCCTTGTGATCAGGTATTAATACATGTTAACATATGGTCAGACACAGCACAAAGTTTGGCGGTGCTTCTTTAAAAATGTCCATCTTAGTTAGCTCACCTCATCTGTAACCTGTTACTTGGCAACAAGCACCAGCTTCCTGTAATGGCGACCACAGTTTGTTACGTTTTTAAAAGCCACAAACACGTCATCATTAACCTTCTTTATTACAGACGTTAAAGTGCCCGCTCTGTTTCTGTCTGTTTGTCTATCTTTCTTTCTTTCTTTTTGTTTGTTCCTTATTTGTTTGTTTTTTGTTGTTCATGTGTTGTTTGCTTGTAAGTTCCTTTTTATTTTGCTTATTTATTTATTGTACGTCTGTATTTTAATGTATTCTCTCTGTATTTCTTTATTTGATTTAGTTTGTTTCTGTTTTGTTTGTTCTAATTTGTTATTTATTTCATTTTCATTTCCTTTTTGTTTTGTTTTTTTACCTTTTTATTTTTTCCTTGGTTCCTTTTTTTCTTGTTCTTTCATAGATTATAAAGCATATAATGTCTCAAGTAGGTCAAGCCCCGAAAAATAGTGGATTCACCCCAGCCTTTTCACTTTCTATAAAAACCAAGCTTTTTTACAAACGACAGAAAGCTAAAAAATAAGAATTAATTCACAATGAAAGTGGCACCTCAACAACATGATGAACGTGTGTATCTCTTTCTCTGGTGTGTTTCAGGCGAAGTACCACTGGCAGAGTCAAAATGTGAAGCAAAGCGGCGTGGACGACATGGTGCTGCTATCCAAAATCACTGAGGACGCCATCGTGGACAACCTCAAGAAAAGATACATGGACGACTACATATTTGTATCCTGCAAGCTCACGTTTACATTTTAATTTTGTCATATTGTTCTATTTTGTTTTTAATTCTGGTCCGTCTTATAATAGCTAACTTATAATAGTTATAGCTGTCACAAATATTGATTTTGAATTTCAAATGTTTTAATACAGGGAAATTAGGAAGATAATCAGCAGCTACAGCCTAAGCTGGCGTCAGAGTTTAAAAAAGAAACGAACAAACTCTTGGTGACATACAGTATCTGTAAGCGAGAAGTACTGATGTGACGTTAAGCCATTATGTGTCAATAATATAAATCAGATCCAGGCCCCATGCCTAGGATAACTTTTTATCTCTCAAAATCACCGGAAAAACAAATCCTAATATGGTAAAAAAAAACATCCATCTCCACTGGAATATGCTGACACAAAACAAAAATGCACACTACTGTAGAAACGAACTACATGTATGTATACATATAAATACATAAACATATAAGGGCATAAATAAAATGAAACTCTTCCCCTTTTGCATTCACCAAATGACTCAACAGCTCACTTCCGTCTTCTTAAAGCACAGCTGAATTTCAAACCCATATTTAGAGTCAGGAAACCAAATTCACATCAACTCCACAAGCAAGAGCAGCTGGCATCACCTCAGATATTAATTCTCTGCAGCATTAAGTCATGATTACAATGGACTACCAATGTTTTTAGAATGACTATTATTGAATCATCAATCATTAACTACCTATCGGCCATTTACATTTTAAGTCAACATGTAACTCTTCTGTTGTAGCTCATATGTTGCAGCTGATAGCTGTTTGTGCTTATCATTCAATTGTATTTTAATTTATCTGAAAAGCTCTTTAGTCCACTGGTTTTGTTGGTAAATATACAGTATACAAGTTCCTGAACTTCGCTGCTCAGACGTACATCGGCCCTGTGCTGATATCAATCAACCCGTTCAAACAGATGCCGTATTTCACTGACCGAGAGGTCGAACTCTACCAAGGAGCTGTGAGTAAAAGAGGCATTTCATCACCAATATCCTGTTAATACGGGTTGTTTTTGTTAATCTTATTATCTTTCTGTCTGTGTGTGTCTGTAGGCCCAATATGAAAACCCCCCACACATCTACGCCTTGTCTGACTACATGTACAGAAACATGATGATCGATGCAGAGAATCAGTGTGTCATCATTAGGTGAGCAGCTTTGCCTCTTAGGGTTTTTATTGGCTGTCTCAGTATTGGTAGTTTGAGTAATATGTAGTTGATTTGTGTTGTGTGGCTTATTTTCTTATTTTGTGTTAGCGGTGAGAGTGGTGCAGGAAAGACGGTGGCAGCCAAATACATCATGGGTTACATTTCCAAAGTATCTGGAGGAGGATCAAAAGTGCAGGTAGAGACAGAAAGCAATGACTCTAGACCTCTTTAAATATCCATCAGCGCGAAGTAGAGGTATTTCTGTCGTGTCTCACACTGAGTCACTGTTTGTGTGTCTGTTTCAGCATGTAAAAGACATTATCCTACAGTCAAATCCTCTGCTGGAAGCCTTCGGTAACGCCAAGACCGTCCGCAACAACAACTCCAGTCGTTTTGTAAGTATGACCTTTAGTGGAACACCTACTGTAGACATTACCTATAGCTCTTGTAGGCAATGTATTTATAGAAGTATTGTATATTTACCCCACACATCACCGACAGTCTTGGCCAGTGGAATAATATGTTTTGTTTGTCCGTCCTTATGTCCCATTCTCTAGAAACGCCCTGAAGGAACTTATAATCCTGTAATGAGATTTATATATGACAAATATTCAGTAGCCAATTTGTCAAAGCAAAAATGAATTTAGTTTCAGCTAACAGCCGCTGAGGTTTGGTGCTTACAAAAATACATTTCATTGCAACCCCTATTTTTTCTCAGCAGTGGTCCTGATGCATACATTTCACACCTATAAACCACATCAGTGTGCACATCAATTTGTAACGTTTCCTTGTCACAGTTGAAGCAGCGGTGTTCAGGTCAATGCAGTTCAATGTATGCAGAATACCTTAAGGTTATGCAGATGTAGTAATGATGGAAGTCACAGTTTATATCTGAAAATAAATGCTGCATTTGTTGAGAACTGTCCCATTCTGACAGCAGTTGTTTAGGACATCTTAATTATATCTATGTTAAATGTATTTGCTTGTATTTTTGTCTACAATAAAGTTTTGTGTCAGGATGGGAACACAATGAGTTGCTTAACCTTTGCCCCTGTTAATTTGATTGGATTTCTCTACTGACAGCCAGTTTGTTGCCTTCGTTTTTTGCATCCACCAGGGGAAATACTTTGAGATTCAGTTCAGCAGAGGAGGAGAGCCAGACGGCGGCAAAATCTCAAACTTCCTGCTGGAGAAGTCGAGGGTGGTGAACCAGAATGAAAACGAGAGAAACTTCCACATTTACTATCAGGTCAGGAGTCACAGCCACTTTGAAATGACTAAAGAAACCTCCTTCTTTTGAAACTCGTATTCCCCAAATGTTAGTGCATGATACCTTAGGTGTTCACATTTACCTGCTCTTCTTCCTGCACTGTTGTCCTGTAGATGATAGAGGGCGCAAACACTCAGCAGAAAGAGGCCCTGGGCATCATGACGCCAGACTATTACTACTATCTCAACCAGTCTGGGACCTACAAGGTGGACGGGACCAATGACAGCAAAGACTTCCAAGAGACTATGGTACGTATATTTATATACTGTAGACACACAGCAGTGGTCTGGACCCTCTGAGGGGTCACAAGATAAAAAAAAAATCTTACTTTTCTCTTATGGTTCTTTCTAATTTATAACTACATTGTTTACATCTTTTGGCATATAAATGTGTATTCAAAATAAGCAATCTGTGGCGTTTGGAGGGGAATATCCCCCTTTGATGTTCAGACTAATAGATCCTATGCTCGCTGTGACGCGGATTTGCATGCATTATCCTAAGGGACCAGATGCAAAAAAAAAGGATGATAATGGCCTTAATAAACAACGAATCATTTAGAAACTAAAATTATTAAGATCAAATTGCCTTATTTTGATTAATTAATAGCTCAGAGCCACTTTATGGCCCTCATGTTAGTATTGAGTATATCAAGTTCCAAAACAAAGCTTCAGTTGGCCATTGCAATTAAAGCATAAGACTTTGTGATTTACCCTGTAGTCTATGAAGGCATAAAATTCCCCAATCAAAAAAAGCAAAATATGTTTTTAATCATCAAATGAAACAGACTTTAAAGGGGACCTATTATGCAAAATGCACTTTTGTATGTCTTTTATACATAAATATGTGTCCCCGGTGTATCAAGGAACTCACGCAGCGTCAAAAAATAAAACCCTCTCTCTTTTCCTCCGTACCCAAATCTCTAAAAACGGGTGTACAATGGAGGTGATCCAGATTTGCGGCCGATATGACGTCAAATCAGCGGCGGACCCACAGCACTATCAGAAACGTTGCTATCAGAAACAATGCCCAACTGTTTTGGACTTAATATGGTCGGTGTTTACATTAGCATCGCTAACACTCAGAGCTAACCTGTACTGGAGAGAGCATGTGTGTGAAGAAGCAGGAAATGAAAAGGAACTGGCAAGAGAGAATTTTTATTTATTTTATTTAGCCTTTATTTAAACAGGTGAAAATTTCATTGAGACACAGGGTCTCATTCTCAAGAGAGACCTGTTTATACGGGTTTATACCCAGAATCAGCACTTTTGTAACAGGAAGTGAAATAGAGGGATATGAGGCATGGCTAGAATGGGTGATCTGTTTGGTTTTTTGACCAAAACACTTCATAGACATGTTTTTTATATTTTTTTATTTATCTGAGACCTATGCTATTGCCTAAAAATAGCATGATAGGTGACCTTTAATATAGTTTTGACAGTCAAATATTTCATCTTAATCTCATCCATACTTATAATAATTATATTAATACATTGGATTTTTCTAGCGCTTTTCCTAATGTTCAAAGACGCTTATTACTTGTTTGTAAATTGCGAAAAACTGCTGCCTTCACTGTCTGTTTTGGTGTCTCTGGTTTCCAGGAGGCCATGCAGGTGATTGGGATACCAGGAGACATCCAGGCTCAGGTTCTGCAGATCGTCGCAGGCATCCTCCACCTGGGAAACATCACCTTTATAGAGGCAGGCAACTATGGGCAGGTGGAGAGCACAGACTGTGAGTCACATGCATTTACTCATCCATGCAGCTGCACAAACATTCCCACCCGGCATATAAGATGTCCCATGTTCTCCCCGAGGGATATGAGCAAATTAGAGCTCACAATGAAAAATCAGTCCCATGGCGCACACCCTGCTAATTAATAGAGTTGGTGAACATCAGTACGGCCTTGTTTATCTTCTCCTTTATTTGCTGCCTGGGGATTCCCTGCACAATAGATAATTGGTGTTTACATCTGCTAGCATCGTGCAATTAAATCTACTGCAGATTTAATTCAGTTAGGTTTTACATTTACTGCGGAAAGATACAAGGCTGCACATAATTACCTATTTTTGTATTGAATATTGTGATAACGATATTACTTACGAAATTAATTAATTAAATAAACATAATAAATGGTATTCAGTTTTGCAATGCTTTCAGTATTCTGCTTAAATGCTAGACTTTTTTAGAAATAAAAAAAGGAAGTTATATATCTAAAACATTTTTTATTGAAAATTGAACTGAAACAAAACACACCAAGAAAGAAAAGAACAATACATTCACATTTTTAACTGCAGTTTTCTACTGATTCGCCCCTTCAACTAACTACAAAAATATCTGACTTCAATATTGCATCATTACCGATGTGTTTAATACACAAGAAAAGCCATATACAGACAATGCAGTCCCTCAATCTCAAAGCTGCCACATCTGCATCTTTATTATAAGCCATGTAGGCATAATTGATAAGCTTTGTTTATTAAAATCTTTGGCTATTCTTTGTTTCAGTGCTTGCATTCCCCGCCTATCTGCTTGGCATCGACCCCAACCGTCTGCAGGACAAGCTGATCAGCCGCAAGTGGGACGGGAAGGGAGAGTCCATCAAAGTGACTCTGAACCAGGAGCAGGCCACCTACACCCGAGACGCCCTCGCCAAAGCCCTCTACGCACGCCTCTTTGACTACCTGGTGGAGGTATTTAAACCTTTTATCTCAGTATCAACAGATGAAATGACAGGAGAAAACAATCCTCCTTTTACAGAGATACCAATGCAAGTTGAGATACTGTAAATGCATTTTAATTTAATATTTCCCTTCTGGCTTTACCCTGTCTGTTTTCTCCAGGCCGTAAATAAAGCCATTCAAAAACCATGTGAAGAATTCAGCACCGGAGTACTTGACATTTATGGCTTTGAGATATTCCAGGTTTGTCCTCTTACAGCTAACAGTTTCATAATATTGAAAGACAGCCACTGAAAAGAACATATGTTAGTTTAAAAGATGGTGCAGCACAGCAGGATTTGTTTTACTGTGGTGATAATCTCACATTGACGTGTTTTTCCCTCCTCGCAGAAAAACGGCTTTGAGCAGTTCTGTATCAACTTTGTCAACGAGAAACTGCAGCAGATCTTTATTGAACTGACTCTGAAGGCTGAGCAGGTAGCTGAACTGCTTTTGTTGCATTCCTAACCTCTGGCACATCTCTTAATTTGCCTTCTTGTCTCTTGACATATGCACTATGTATCAGGGTTGGGTTTAATTGTGTCTGAATATGGTAGTAAATTATTTAAATATAATCTCTTGAAAATATTTCAGTTTTCATTTAAACTTTTCTCTTTCTTATGTCTTATTTTCTCTCAGGAAGAGTACGTTCAGGAGGGCATCAAATGGACTCCCATCGAGTACTTCAACAACAAGATTGTGTGCGACCTGATTGAAAATAAATTGGTAAGCTCTTAACTGGATCCCCATAACAAAGTAATACTAATAAGTAATACATTTACTAATAAGCAAATATACGGTATACAGGCTTTACACTGATGAGTTTGAGGTGGTTCAAACAAGAAAACATGCATTTCTTCTGCACTCAAGTGCTTTGCCTGAAAATAAAAATGGTGTCTATGACTCAGAAAGAAAAGCGGCAACCACAAGGTCCGAAACATAAAATACAATCATCTTGTGTAATATACTATGTTTAATCTGTATTTTTATTCAACTGCTTTTGGTACTTATAGACTTGCAAATGTATTTTGCATGTTTTACCCATTTTTTTTTACCCATATTTTAAATGGGACATTGTCTTCTTCTTTTATTATTTATTTAACATCAAATTATGACACTTTAAACTCTATGTTTGCATTAAGGATATTTATTTTTATTTTCCCCTTATTTTTATAAGACACTTCCAAATGTGTAATATCAGTTGCAAGTGGTAGATTAATTCACACCATTCCCTCCTTGCAGAACCCTCCAGGCATAATGAGCGTTCTGGATGACGTGTGCGCCACCATGCACGCCAAAGGAGAGGGTGCAGACGGCACGCTGCTGCAGAAACTGCAGGCCGCCGTGGGAACGCACGAACATTTCAACAGCTGGAACTCTGGTTTCGTCGTACATCACTACGCTGGCAAGGTAGGAGCCTGACTCTCCTGGAGCATAAATACTACATATTTTACTACTTACTAATTTAACTTAATTAAACACATAGGTCCATATCAGTATGGAAATAGTAATAAATACATATGCAAGGATAACAACAAACAGATACAATCATCAATCAGTCTGCTGTGCTTAAATCACATGCAGATACCTCATGTTGAACTTAAGTCATTTTATATCCGTTAAAGCCATTCAAATTATATTGTTAAAGCAATTATTTGCACATACATTGTACATGAAAGCAAAGCATGAAAGATGGGCACTATTCACAAACTTATAACTTGCACTTCTGAATGCATCATTAAACCTGAATAGACAAGAAGATAGTGTATTTTTTATATTTGAAACGGCACTATTGCTTGTGTAGTTGATGGCAGATGTGTTGGTCATGTGTTGTATGACCCAATTAAACTGAAAGCACATCTGGATTCAAAGCTGTATAGGAAATAACCTAAAGATGTTCTCTACTAAATAATAATGGTTGCCTGCTTTATAAAGTCTACCCTGCAGTTCTAACATTGCGTCCTCTCAGGTGTCGTACGATATCAAAGGCTTCTGTGAGAGGAACCGGGATGTGCTGTTCCCCGACCTCATCGAGCTCATGCAAAGCAGTGAATAGTAAGTCTCTCGCACTTTCTGGTGCTTCCACTCTTGGTTTGTTTAGTAAATGCATTAAAATAAAGAAATTGAATTTCTCTTTGCAGTCACTTCATCTGTAGCTTGTTCCCTGAAAAACTCAACACAGATAAGAAAAGCAGGCCGACCACAGCCAGCTCCAAGATCAAGGTGAGAGTTTAAGCTGAAAGTTTAACCTAAGAATGAACTTAAAGTTCAAATGTTTGGGTGTAACATTGCATTCCTGTTGCTTTCGACAGAAACAAGCCAATGATCTGGTGAGCACGCTGATGAAATGTACTCCACACTATATCCGCTGCATCAAACCCAATGAAACAAAAAGACCCAAAGACTGGGAGGAGAGCAGGTCAGCACCCTCACTGTGACAAACATTAACCCCTTAAACTAAGGGTAAACACTTTTTCTTCAGTTCTATGAATGGTGGCATTACTTTTGTTTTTCAGGGGGAGGCATCAGGTTGAATATCTCGGACTGCGGGAAAACATTCGTGTAAGAAGGGCTGGATTTGCGTACCGCAGACCCTTCAATAAGTTTCTGATGAGGTGAGTTTAATCCCTTTAAATAGGTACGACTGTTTCTGCATGTTTCTACTGAAAGAAGAACACAACCCAAATACAAAGTCTCTCAAAATAAATGTTGGTTGGTGTTATAGGGTTGCCAATTACAGGGTCTTTGCAGTCCGCTGTGACCTGATAAAGGTGGTATGGCAAATATGTGACATGACAGCATGACATGAGTAAAGTGTGTATATGAGTTTAGAGTTTCTACATATTGGAAATAAACTGATGCTATTATGGAAATACACAAAGGCAAACCTAATTCAAAATATAACATTTATCCATGATGAACTTGCACATACGTATAAGTTATACAACAAATGTAAATGCTGCCTGTTACATAAAAACAATATGACTTGCTTAGGTAAGATGCATTTTATATTCTCAGAAACTATAACATTTATATAGTAAGAATGTAACTTTATAACAAAAATCACACAAACTAGCTTGACACATTTGAACTTTGAGTTCTGGATGACTTTCCAGCAGCAGTAATATCAATAAACACTTCCCCACCTCCCCTTCAGTATTTGTGTTCATAAAGCATTGTGTGTGTGTGTGTGTTTTTTTTTTCTTTCGTGTGCAGGTATGCCATTCTGACAGCGGAGACGTGGCCATGTTGGAGGGGTCCGGAGCAGCAGGGGGTCCTTCACCTCCTCCGCTCCGTCAACATGGATACTGACCAATACCAGATGGGCCGCAACAAGGTCTTTGTGAAGAACCCTGAATCGGTAACAAATGGTTTATACATTTCAGTCTGGGTTGGGTTTTTCTTTTGTATTGATCAGTACATCTACTCTCGTCCTGTACTTAGATGCACATCTTAATTCATGGGAAATGATTGTACTTCATGCTCCAATACATTTATTTGAGACTTTACTTACTTTACAAATCGACTCTGTTCTGAGTTTTTCACTAGGCGCTTAAAGGTTATTGTTAAGCTTTCAGGTCCTCATCTTTTCCCTGTTGTGGTTCATTTGCACTGCTCTCATTGTGTTGTTTGGGTTAGGGTGAGCAGACAGACACAATTGTAAACTATCTGGTTGACATAATTTAGGGTTTAGCAGCTTAAGAGCCATATATATATATATATATATATATATATATATATGTGTTAAAGACCAAATACAGAGCTAAATAAAGTGGATAATGGACTAACATTCATCGCAATGACACAAATACAAATATGAATTAAGTTAATCTAGAAATATGGAGGTGTAAATAAGCAGATTGCAAACTAGTTTTCCATCTCATTTTATAAGGTGGTGCTGTGTAAGTGTTTTGTTTCTGCTGCCAAAACATAGCCTTTTCAGGTATAAGTAAAGAATCGTAAAACGTTCTCATCCACGTATTGATCTGCATGTGTTGAAATAAAGCTCTTCAAAGGACCGGCTGATATATTTCTGTGAGCAGAATCAGAATCATAACTCCTTTATCCGTCCCGTCCCACAAAGGGGACATTTGCATTGTTACAGCAGTATAAATAGAGACTTAAAATCAAAATAACACACTATTAGATAAAAAGGCATGCACAAAGTATTTAAAATAAAAACGTACCGAAGTACATGTAAACATAAAGGAGACGCTCATTTTACAAATGGATCGTTCTAATTGTTAGACACAACATTGCTTTAATCCAAATAGATTATGACACATCCTAAAATACATGATACATTTAACCTCCTTCCTCTTGCTTTATGCTCCACAGCTTTTCCTTCTAGAGGAGATGAGGGAGAGGAAGTTCGACACTTTTGCCAGGATCATTCAAAAATCCTGGAGGAGATACATCGCCAGGAAGAAGTATGAGCAGATGAGAGAGGAGGGTAAGTGACAAATGAAACACCATTACTATGTTTTTACCAAACAGATGGAGCTGTGATTCTTAATGTTCTTCCCTTTCTTGCGACACAGCCTCAGACATCCTGTACAACTCGAAGGAGCGAAGGAGGAACAGCATCAACAGAAACTTTGTGGGAGACTACCTCGGCCTGGAGCAGAGGCCTGAGCTGCGGCAGTTCCTCGCCAAGAGGGAGCGCGTTGACTTCGCCGACTCCGTCAACAAGTTTGATCGCAGATTCAAGGTGAAGCTCTATGACGCTTATGTGTTAAACTTGATCAACAAGAAAACTACTGATGTTAGAAATGTGCAAACATCTTCCCCTTTTAAAGATTTAGGTAAGGGTTCTCTTTGGGGACTTCTCCTTCCTGACATTGCTCACAGTTCTCACTTCCTTTTTTCTCACCACCCAGTCTATCAAGAGAGACTTGATCTTGACTCCCAAGGGGATCTATCTGATTGGTCTAGAGAAAGTGAAGAAAGGACCCGAGAAGGGGCAGATAAAGGAGGTGTTGAAACGAAAGCTGGAGTTTGGGAACATCAGTGGCGTCTCTCTCAGGTGGGTGTCCAATTCAAAACTAATACTTTAACTACACCTGGCGATGCTGACGTGTGGTGGAAACTGTGATGGAAAATTCAAGAACTAAAATGCTGTCGTGTCGATCAATAACCACATATGAGAACTCACAGTTTGCAGCATGAGTAAATATAACAGACGAACATATTGAACTGAAAATTCTCAGAAGACGGGCTTCTTTTTGATCTCTTTATCAGCTGAAAGCGTGACATTTCAGGGCCAGTTTCACAAACAGAATAAAGAGAGTGTATTCAAATGTTGAGGTACTTGCAGTTCAAACAAAAATAAATTTCCCCATTAGACTGTTCACATTGTTTCTGCTTAAGTAAGTTTTTAAGGATCAAATACATACACAAATCCAATATAAGATAAATACATTGTGGTTTTACTACTTGTACTTTAGTGCAGACTCAAAATAATTGTTCCAATCCTTAGTTTATGCCACTTTACAGTATATTTCAGTGGTAAAGTAAGATTTTAAAGGCAGGACTTTTACTTATATGGAGTAGATTTTCGCTCTGTGGTATTGGTATTTTAACCTAAGATCTGAATATGTCTTACACTGCCTAATCCCTTAAACGGACCCTTGTAATCATTAAACTTACTGAAATGTCAGTATCATTATTTGAACTTGTTCAGTTTGCCATGAACGGACATTTAAAGTGCTAGTTGTATTTTTGTGTGTGCTGAGAAGCTCTTAATGTTTTGTTTTTCCTCTTCAGTACGAGACAGGATGATTTCTTCATCCTACATGAGGCCCAGTACGACAGTCTGCTGGAGTCCAACTTTAAGACAGAGTTCCTCAGTCTGCTGTCCAAACGCTACGAGGACATCAACAAGAGAAAACTGACGATCTCCTTCACCGACAGGTGGACCAACACACACACACTCAGGCAGCCACACATTCACATAGAAAACACAAACCACTGACACACTTTGTTCCCACTCAGGTTGGAGTTCAGAGTGAAGAAGGAGGGCTGGGGTGGAGGAGGCTCCAGGATGGTGGTGTTTCTGAGCGGGCAAGGGAACCTGGCTCAGATCAAACCCGGTGGGAAGACCCTCACCATCACAGTGGGTGACGGTCTGCCAAAGTCTTCTAGTAAGTCCTAATAAATTATGAAAATGCATAGCCTTGATATAACAACGAGCAAGTCAAAAAGTTTGAGGAAATGTATTCTAAGAATTTGTTTTCAAAATTAATTCCTTGACACCAATTCTTGTTAACATGAATGTTACATGATCTTTCTTTAGAGCCAACGAGGAAGGGTGCCCCGCAGTCTCAGGGTGGTGGAGGGAGAAATAATGTTGGGAACAGAGGTAAAGTCTCAACTCTACCAGACTGTCATTGTTCAAAGCAAATTCCTCGTATGTGTAAACCTACTCGGTAATTAAACCAAGCATTTTATGGTTCTAAACTTCATATTGAAAAATTCTAACATTTTACACCACTACACTTATCACAGCTACAGTTACAACTTGCTTCAATATTATGTTTAACATACAAAACTGATGTCAAAGATCTTGTAAAATATTACTTATTGTAGATAAATTACCCAACAGTATGTAAAGTAATAGAATCCACTTTACTTCAACCAGTAGCGACAAAAGTGCTTCACACGCAGGCACTTTTGTATAAACATAAAAAAATCATTAAGTAAAATATTATAAAATTGTTCCCACTACTGACCACAAACACATTTTAAAAAAACTGGATTTTTAAGTTAATAGCTTAAAAATTAGCAGTAATGTATATATTGATGTCTGCAGGTTGTTTGGGTTTTATCTTTATTCCACTTCCTCTCTCCTCAGGGCACCAGAATGGAGCAGCCAAGTTTTCCAGAGCCCCTCAGAGCCAACCATCAGAAATCACGTATTCTACCCCGAACAAACATGGCCGCCCACCCAGCACAGCCCCACCCAAACTGGGCTCCCAGAGGGCCCCTCGAGTCCCAGTCCATAACCAGAACAACCAGGGGAACATGGACTTCCTCAATGTGCCTGATCAGGGCATGTCAGGGTGAGAAAGACATTAAATAAAAGGGGAAGGGGGGATGATCACAGCATGTGTGGGTGGAACTGATTAGTCACAAATAATCAGTGCATGCAAATTTTATGAGTCAAGGCACGTCAGGGTGTGGCATACCACTCACTAAGGCCAAACTAGTATATTATATTGAGGGAGATAAACCTGAGGGAGATAAACCTGTTTATAGAGAGCTGAAGTCCTGAGGCCTGTACTACGAAGCCGGATTTTCGCTTAGCGAGATAACTTCAGGGAAAACTTGGGGTTTCCGGTCCTACGCGCGGGTTCACTTCTTAGCGGGCTAGATCTCCATGGTAACTTATGCTGAACGGCTAGCCTGGTCCGGAGCAGGTTAGGTTCCAGGATAAGAGATCAACTCAGTGAAAGCACTTCCTTCTGACAAATCAGAGCTCCGTGTGCGGAGTTTAAAGCGATCAAGTCATATTACAGGAGAAAGGAAATACAGTTTAGACTGCCGGCAAAAATCACCGACTGTGTGAACGTGAACATTAATACCTCCCATCTTCAGAGAAATCTGACTATTATAACATTAGTGTTAAGAAAGCTTACTTAAATATCTGCCACAACATAAGTAACCGGAGTAACATTACGTACAGTCCGCGGCACTGAGTGCAGACGTCGATGTTTCCCATTATCATTCATATCACATCATAATGTATCATATATTTCCTTATCTGAGTCAGCTTCTTGAGCCGTATCTGGCCGTGCAACACTCAGTGTCACATACTGTATGCAGAAGTATTATTTTAAGCAACACATTAAGTTGACGAATGTATGCATTCAAACACTTTTTCTTTTACCAGCTGTATTCACCTTGCAGGTGCAACTATGTGGCTTTTATCCTGGATAAAGTGTTTAAGTCATGGATGTTTAAAGTTTAACGTCTTCATATTTGTCTAATTATTGTTGACTTTCCATTCAGGAAGTATGACGCGCTGCGCTGTCAGTACGCTTGTCCATGTTTGCGATTGGTCGAATGCTCCAAATACCACCCCTTTCATGTGAACGTGCACCCAACTAGATAGGGCAAAGCTGGCTTGAGTTAACGAGTTGAAAACCAGCGTCGTAGGACAGTTTAGCGAGAGGGCGTTTGTTTTGGATTATGTAAACCGGGTAACTAAAACATATCCAGGTTAGGTTGAACCGGCTTCGTAGTACATGCCTCTGATGCCAACCCCAGGCTGGCTGCTGCTACTTTAGTTTCTGTAAAGGCCATGTTATGTTTAACGAAATCAGCATGGTCTCCTAAAAATGTTGTTCTCATACACCTACTGTACAACTGTGCTGTCAGACACGCTTTGACCCTCGTCCACAACTCAACAAGGTTTCTTGTGCTCGCCAGCAGGTGAAATCCAACCCTTGATTTTGGAACAAGACTGCCTGGTATTTTGCTTTGCTATATTTGTATTTGTTTATGCTGTGTCCACCATCTCTGTAGCTTCCTCTAGGAAAAAGAAAAGAGAAATCAACAGAGACAAATGTTTTTGCAGATGCAGACATCATTACATACTTCTTGTGGGTCACAAGCGACGATTGAGAGGGACTGTTTTTTATAAGTCTGTAACAGAACTTGATATTTTGACTTATAAGTAGACAAACCTGAAATAGCTCTGTCATTTAACCTCAAGTAAAGTTTACAAGTCCCTCTCGTCGTCAGGTCTTTTCATCTAATTGTCACATTTCTCTCACAGGAAGCAGAGGAAGAGGAGCATCAGTCAGCGACCTCCTCCTGCTCCTAAACCACAGCCGCGGCCCCAAGGGCCTCGCTGCCGGGCGATTTACCAGTACATCGGCCAGGACACAGACGAGATCAGCTTCGATGTCAATGACGAGTTCGACCTCGTCAAAGCAGGTAAGTGGATAAAAAGAAAGCAGGATGGACAAAGAAGAAATTAAAATAAAGAAATCGTAGGCTCCTTATTTGCTGATCTGAATTGTACTCCTGTGGTAGAAAGGGAATGGATACCAAGCAGCCAGACATGTCCATATTTTAAATGGCTATACATTTTAATTTCATAGTTGTACTAGATTAATGCGCTGGTATTCATATGTTGATTATAATGGTCTCTAAGAACCTTCTCAGGGATGCAGATGGAAATTAAATAATAGCTAAATCTGGCATCTGCGAGGTGTAATAAGCTAAAATAATGATAAAGCTGACAGATTTAAAAGGCCCCACAGTGATTCATAATATTTCTCTCCGCTCACTCATTTTCTATGCAGATTCATCAGGGTGGTGGACGGGCAGGCATCAAGGAAGGGAAGGCCTTTTCCCTGGTAATTATGTGGAAAAGATCTGAAAAGAACTTGATCTGTCTTTGGAGAAATATGTGTATTTTGTTCCGTTTGCTTTAAAAACTGCATGGTTGCATGGTAGGCCGTCATCCATAAACTGTCCAAGGGTGGACCTTGTTGACATTCCAGCAACATGTAACTTGTTTGGCATCATTATGGTCAGAATAATCAAAAAACAGATCCACTGCAAATAGCTGCTCAGGTTTTATCCGTTGTTGTTCTGAATGACAAGAGTTTTTATTTCACCTGGTCTCCCACAACAGCTTTCTCTGAGCTCTTACTTCCCTAAAGTTAAAGTTACAGAAAAATGACGTGAAAATAATGCATCGCCTTTTGGTGTCTACAGTGTTTTGTATTTTTCCTGAAGCTTCTCCAACATCCAATACTGCTCAGTATTTGTGATTAAGAAAGCAGCGTGAAATCAAGTAAAATTAGATATTCAAAAATATAATTTGATTGTTGTGTTAAACATTTAATGATCAATGAAATACCTTGAAAGCCACAATACATTTGATCTCAACTTTTAAAATAAATACATATATCACTGTTAGTATTTACTCCCATATTTTTCAGCTAAATAAAAAAGAAATATATTTTCATATTTTATACCTCATGGAATTTTGCACTGGTTTTTGTGTTATCATCAGTAAGTTATAACATATGTCTAAATAACAAAAGAGAAAGTAATGTCTAATTAACTTTACATTTTAAAAAAAGGTGTTTATTTCTGCTTTATTATTTTTGATTTTTTTTATTTGTGGTTGATTTTGTAAAATAATGTAATTCTCTCACAGCCAATCAATATCTGTTTTTGTATGGAAAATAAAGAGTTTTAACCCTCTGAATCACTCTGATTTTTTCTTTTTTTTTTAACATACATGTTTTGCTTTAATCTCCAAATGGTAAAAGTCCTGTATTAATTTCAGAGTAGATACAGCAACTAACATTTTTTACATTATTTTTAATAAGAGATAAAAACGAATTATTGAGGGGAACAATGCAGTTTTCAAAATAAAAAATACAGAGCAAACAAACTCATAAAGGTGCATTTACCTGTACTGATGTACTACTGTAAACATGCACCCACATGAACTATGACATAGGCAGTGGCGGTTCTAGACCAATTTGACTGGGAGGGCCACTGGGGGGGCCAGTTATTTTCTGAGGGGGGCACAATAAATGCAGGACGAAAAAGAGAACTAGACAGTATGAAGTAATTGCGCATAAGAAAACAATGCAATACAGTCATTGGTATTTGTTTTAGTACACTTATTTATTTCAGATAGATCTTATAGTTATTACTGTTAGCTTCAGCTTAAGTTATAGTGCAATGTTTGCACGAACACCATATTTATATAAAAATAAAGGCAATGAACAGTTACATCTCTACTTTACATAAGGGTGTCTGCACAATCTCACATTACAGCAACAAAATCCTGCGGTTTTTGGCAAACCGAGTACCAGAAAATATACATTTAAAAAAAACAACAAAAACCTTTTCATTGTTAGGGGGGCCACAGGGGGGTCAGTGTTAGGGGGGCACTGGCCCCCCGCTAGAACCGCCCCTGGACATAGGCAACTGGGGGTTGTGGTATGTAACTTAGTATACAGTATTTACTCAAGTAATGTATGTGACGAAATTCTTGGGGCAAAGAACTGGAAACACAAGAACAGCTTTGAATGGATGTCAGACATGAAAATGTATTGGAAGTTTCGGCCGTATTGACAAAGACACCTGTGCCCAAACCAACTCTGAGGTTCTGTCTACTAAGAGCTCCTTCTAGACAGCTGGTAATCAAAACATTCCATCAGTAACCAGTTCAGTTTGTTCCCGATAAGCATGCTCCAGAAGACCTCAGTCAGGTGAGGTTTACTCTCCGACAAATTGCATGTTTAGCATGCAGAGAAATCCCTCAGATCAAACGTTCAAACCTAAACGCTGTAGGCTACAAGAATATAGCCACGGTACTCTCGCACAGCGAGAAGATTAAAAGGAACAGATACTCTGATGACGCCGGCCTATGTAGCCGGTGTCACGTGGGTCACAGGTGACTTTGTTGTTATTGGTACTTGAACTGCGCATGCGTGCGATGGATATATCCAGTGCTAAAGTACCGCCTCTGGCGGTCAGTATAGGGACGAAATAGAACTGCTGTCTGCACAGACAGAGTATGGAGTCAGATTTGGGTCAATATTCTAGCGCGTAAAACAAGCTACTCACGAGCAGAAAATGTGCTTTTACACGCGCATGAAATGACCCTCGCGCGCAAATTAAACCCCCCTGTAGTTGTTTTTTAAACACACTATAGAACACTCCTAATAGCATGATATTGTCATAGTGAATGCATATTATTACTATAGTGTTTGTAAAAGTATTACTATAGTGTTTTTGTTGGTGTTTCCGTATTAAGACTATATTATTTTAAATAGTACTACTATAGTATAATATATAGTGTTTCTGTAGTTGTTTTTTTAACACACTATAGAACACTCCTATAGTAATAGTATGATATTGTCATAATGAATGCATATTATTACTATAGTGTTTGTAAAAGTATTGCACTCCTAGAATTAATGTGTCATTTTTTTATATCTAATTTATATATATATATATTAGCTGTACACTTTAGCTGTACAGTTTTTTATGGACAACTTTACCATTCAATCTCGTCCAACTGATCTTGCAGCTGTCACTCCTCTGCTCTTTCTTGGTAGTTCAGGCTTTTATCAAACCTGGCAACTCCGTGCTTCCTGGCAGCTGTCAATCAAAGTCCAGTTGCTCCGCCCCAAAGTGTCAGAAACTTTTCACACGCGCGTAGACAGACTCCGCGAGTGAGTCTGATATGGAACGCCCTTTGCGTCACAATTCGCGCGTTTATTCGCGCGTAATTTCGCACGGATTAACGGGGAGGTCCGTTTATTCGCGCGAAACTACGCGCGAATAAACGGGGAGGTCCGTTTTCTAAACGGGGAGGTCCGTTTAAATTCAAAGTCTCAGTAACCAATCAGTGAAGAGCAAAACCAGACCAAAGCAATCTGTAGATGAAAAGTTCCTGACATTGTGAGGCTGGAAATTGTACGTTATTCCAGCTTCAGGGGACTATGTATTAATTTGGCTTTCAATATAATAAATATATCAATCAATCTATAACCTGCCTTTATTGTCTTTTAAAATAAAATCGCCTTACCTTATTTTACTGAAGTGAAGGGTATTTGTCTCCTTAAATCACCTTTTAAATGTAATTCTTATAACATGGCATGGTGTAACATATCAAAAATGTTCAGTCTCTGGTCTTGCTAGAAATGCAATATCACTCACCTTAGAGCACTGTCTTATGAGATACTTAGCTTAGAAATCAGATTTTTGGAAAACTTAAAAACTTGTGAAAACACAGATGTACTCATGTCATCCATTTTATTTTGGTGTTTCAGATTTGGTTTACCAACGTTTTTGGTTCACAAAAGTAGTGAAATATATGAATTACACTATAGGCCTATATAAATGTGTTGTTCATGTCTAAAATGAAAATGTGTAAATTAGAATTTGGAGTAAAATAGTTCCATCACTCTACTTTCACCACAGAAAAGTTACATCATATTCCATACTGAGGTTCATATGATGTGTACAAATTGAGCATTACAACTTTTTTTTTTAACCAACTATTTATGTTAACATAAGAAACAGTAACATCTCAATATTTACAATACAGAGTTCATACACTTTTTCACCAGTGATTTTAAATGACTTTTCCATGACCAAAAAAATGACTCATTCATGTGGCTAGCATGCGCTGCCTCGCCCATATTCTAAATATCGAATATGTTACAACACAGTTTGCATTTAGCACGTCTTGGGTCAATGTCTTTTGATAACCACAATTGGTACTTATTCTTTAGAAGCCATACATTGTTGAAACTGCACTTCCCTGGCATCTTTATATCAAATAGTAGCTCCTATAGACTAGAGAGCGTGATTGTAAACATCTCTCACCAGCGAAATACTGCCACAGTTGCCATTTTACATTTCATTATACGATACAGTATTTATTATCATTATAGTATTACTATTTCGGCGATTAGATAACATATCAATTATATTTGATGCAACTTTAGTTATATTTCCACGACTTTTCCAAAACTTTGGGAAAAATATTGCATTCCATGACTTTTCCAGGTTTTTAATGACCGTACGAACCCTGACAATATCGGAACTTTCTCAACCAATATTCATTATAAATGTAAAGACAGGGGGAGCAGTGCCATGGTCTTTGTCTGTCTTCCAAGACAGTGGGTCTGGCTGCTGTGTAGGTGATGGTGCATGTGCTGCTGGTGGCTGTGTCGGCGGGAGGGAGGGAGGTGTGCTAGGCGAGACTTCTTTGCTGGCTGGGTTGATCGTGATGGCTGTGGTGGAGGCCTTTGTACCGAGGTGGCCCTTGAGCCACGGTAGATCTTGACCTGGGTGCAGGCACAGGTGGAGGTTCTTGCTGCTAGGCCCAGATAGCTGTGAAATCGGAAAGAAATATAGGACAATATTTACTACTAAGTTCATTAAAATATAAAGTTCAAGTGGAATGTTTCTCAAGCACAAATAACAATGCACAACTCAAAATAAAATGGGGAGCAGGGCTCGCAATTAACGATGTCCCGATGCCCATACAAATTCCTACTGGGACACAAATCTATTTTGTCTGGGACTATTTCGGGACAGTAAAAAAAAAATTAAAAGTAAACTTCAAAATGGGTGTTATTTGCAAAGTCATTGGGCTGTCAAATCATAGAATGCATTCTACGTCATCCACTCTGCTGCTGACTGCTGCTAGACTCGCACCAATGCAACGCTCACAACAGTTAAAAACAGAAGAAAGAAATGCTGAGGTGGTTGAATAAACAGCCCCCTGTAGCAAGCCCCAATTCTGCCGACTCCCGAAACTAAAACATCCCAAGTCCTGGTCATGATGCACCGTCTTCCATTGTGGTAAATTAGTTAATTAGTCTTAAGTGCCAATGTTAGTGCTAACTAACGCTAGCAACTGAAGTGTGCCTTACAATGCATACAAACGTCCTAAAATGCGGTGTCATGTTCTTTTGAAGTTTGTGAAAATGATGTGAAATACAGTTGATCAGAATAAGAGGTGTAGCCTATCATTTTTGTATTTTCTTTGTCAGCCAGTCAGTGAGCAGGCTAGAATCTTTAGCTGCAAAAACGTAAGGCATTTAGCTTTTCATCTTTTTTTAGTGTTTTACTTTTTTTGGGTCAAGAACGTCAGTCAGATTGGGTGACGATTAGAAAGGGGGTCGCAAGGTAATTTTAGTTTGTCAATCAACTCTGGTATGACAATAATGTGTCATGTTAGAGAGAGTAATGTTCCAGTTGTGTTTGTGCCTAGGGGGGGGGTGGGTGAGTGAGTGAGAGCAAGATGATTGACATTCATGAATGAAGATAGAAGATCAATTTATATTCCTATAGTACTACTGACGACTTGTGAGGATAACTTGTAACTAGAACTGAAAACAGATACATTTATTAAACTGTATTATGGAACTTCTGTTTTTTTATTATCATTCATACCACTTTTATTGCCAGATAGAGGGTTCCGATCATAAAACACAGAGACCATACAGCCATACCATATTGAATTGAAAAATACAAATCAGAATTCTTCAATGTTGACATGACAATGATAAATTAGTCTGGATATTGAGAAACAATCGAAAAACATGTCTTAAAACAACTCTCTTCCCTTCTACTCTAGGAGAGGCAACAGATCAGACTAATATTCATATGTTTAAAAGAATAAGTATTTTAAACTTACATGGTGGACCAGAGTCTATGGTGTGATGATTAAGTGACAAAAAAGTATCAAATTATATGTATTCTGCATAATTGGGGGGGGGCGACGATACAAATTTAAATTTGGGACACTGCTGGTTATATCCGGGACAATACAAAGTAGAATTCGGGACAGTTGTGGGACACTGAGGAAAAAAGTTAATTTTGAGCCCTGGTGGGGAGGTGGGACAGGAGTCTCTCTCTCTCTTACAAACTATTTAACTAAACCCACACAATGAAAGTACACTATTACTGTAATATTTACATTTACCTATCTTCAAATGGATCCTTGTTGTTGTTGCTGTATTCTCCAGGTTCTGATGCTCCATCTCCACTGCTGCTAGTGCTACAAGTCCGCTGTGCAGAGCTGGTAATCAGATAATAAGCCTGTTGAACAGGAGAAAAGAATGAAGCAGAGGGAAAGTTGCTGCCGTTTGTGTGGTTGTCTTAGCCAGAATTTATTAAACCCATTAATAAATACACTTACAAATTATATCCGTTTTCTCTATTCTCTATCTGCGTTGTGTTGTGTGGTCGAATGAATATGACTTCCTTCTTGCCAACCAGCTTTATTATCTGTGCAAACAGAATATAAGGAAATGGCTTCACCAGCGTTCTACCTCAATACTTCTCCTCAGTGAGGCCTGAAGCTAACTGAGAATGTAAAAATACATTTAGCCAATCAAAATAACTATGTCTGACATATTTCGTTTTCTAATCAAAAATGGACATAAATCCACATGCCATATTATGACTTTCGTGAGGGATTAAAGCCGTTTTCATTTACAGTATATAATACGGTGATAACAGATACAGGGATGCAAACTCATCAGGTATGAAAAAGGTGTCAAGGATCCGAGCCCCGGACCCCACGGAATATCGGCTTTAAAATTAGGAATAACAGATGATTTTAGCAGTCAGAACAACTAAAGCAGCAGGTACTAATAACAGAAACGCCAAAGAGTCACATCTAATATAAATATATATAAAAGCGTTTATTTTAATTGTGTAGCAGTGAGTTTAACATTTTGGCAGCACTGTTGAGCATTTTGAAAATGTATTTTCATGCCTCTGTGCAAGGCTTAGTCTTTCTATCTTTATAGCCACTGGTGTAAAGTAACTAAGTTCATAAACTCAAGTACTACTTGGGTACAATTTTGAGATACTTGTACTTTATTTAAGTATTTCAATGTTTCTTTTGCTACTTTGTACTTCTAATCCACTACAGTTCAGAGGTACATGGTGTACTTTTCCTCCACTACATGTATTAATACCTTTAGTTACTTTACAGATGTGGATGAATGATGTGAAATCTAACCAAGTGTTGAATCAGACTTTAGTTCCACCTGGAGTAAAGTCACCAGCTACCCTGCAGTCTACAAAGTACTTCAGACTAGCTGCACCTTCACCAGCTTGGAGAACACTTTCATGATCAATCATTATAAAACATATCAGATATATTATTCTGAAATGGACAAATCTGCACAACGACTACTTTTACTGTCGCTACTTTCACTATATTTTGATGAGAATACTTTTCTACTTTCACTTGAGGAACATTTTGATTGCAGGATTGTTCCTACATTCTGGTACTTCTACTTTAACTCAAGTACAAGACCTGGGTACTTCTACTTTTACTCAAGTACAAGATATATACTTATACCACCTCCGTTTATAGCCTATGAAAAAAACTAATAGAAAACGAAGGCTAAAGCTAACGTTAGCAGATAGTGATGCTAGTTAAGTTTGCTCAACGATAATATTGCGACAGAAAAACGTTTCAGTTCTCAGACCGAAATATGACATAATCTGTGTACACACTACTAACCTGTTGAACAGGAGAAATGAATGAAGCAGAGGGAAAGTTGCTGCCATGTGTCTTCTTCTTCTTCTTCTTTCAGACCATGCGGTTTCTTTCATAGACATATAAAGATGTATATGTCTATGGTTTCTTTAACGCTAAACCGGAAGTGAGGCTAAGAACGGCGAATTTAAAGATAACAATACCATTAGCACTCCTAGTGGTGACTTTATGAACTGCAAACAAATTATAACATTATAAAATGCCTTTAAGGCAGCACACTGTTTGAAGCGCTGCACATTATATAAACTAACGTTACACACGGCAACGACATTAACTGCAAACACTCGTGACTTGTGTGAAGTGTAACATTAAACAATATATTAACATATTAAATACAACATTTATGACACCACTCGTTCCACTCAGTAACCCTCTTTCCAGCGCTGAGATAGGCTACAGTCATACCAAGAAATGGCTTAGCCCCCACCATGAAAAATGATGTTAAAGTAAG
Source organism: Pseudochaenichthys georgianus (assembly GCF_902827115.2). NCBI lineage: Eukaryota > Metazoa > Chordata > Actinopteri > Perciformes > Channichthyidae > Pseudochaenichthys > Pseudochaenichthys georgianus. Next base: position 20,614,797 of record NC_047506.1, read on the forward strand.
CAAAATAAAGTCCACCAACTCGCGGAGTAAATTGCACAGACAGCAGTTAGTAAGATTGATTTCAGTAGCCACTTGTCTGGAAATACCGAGGACTAGAAACGGTTTTGAAAACTTTTGTCACGTAGTGATTGTCTTCGCAATAGAACATCTTTGATAATGTCTTCTGGCCAATCAGAATCAAGATAACGGCGTGATGTTGTTGCAGGAAGTCCCGACGGAGAATATGTTTGCTGAAGTACATCTATATATACATCGATACAACATTACGTGTTGATAGAAATCAACACGTAATGAAATAAGACCCCACGGTTTGATGATTGATAGGTGTGTGGGCTGTCACACAGAACAATGTTACAATAAACATACATACGTATGTTAAATGGATATATCCGCCTTCTTTCATTTATCTTTCCATTCCCACAACAATATACATAAATAAATGGCATATTTTGGACATAGTTCGAATGGTGATTAATCATGATTAATTAATTTTTAAGCTGTGATTAATCTGATTAAAAATTGTAATCGTTTGACAGCCCTAATATATATATATATGAAAACAAGAGGGACATAATATCACAAAACAATTAATGATGATGATTATTTCAGCCATATGTATTAATAGTGTTAATATCTATGAGATTTAAAGTAATAATAATAATAATAATTCCCTGCAAAAGCACTAATAACAATACAATAATGGCAAAAATAGCAATTCGATATATACAAATCAATCATTGTCATGTGAAGCAAGGAGTGGTTGCCACAAGCGGGGCTATAACTGCACAACATCAATGACAGAGACCATTGTTTAAACAAAGTAATTTATTTAAGGAAAATTCACTCGAATACTACAACATAAAAACATAGGTACACACATATATACACGACACACTAGAAAAATGTGCAAAGTAGTAGTTTTAAAAAAGGCAATTAGTGTGAGTTCAAAGGCCAAAGAACAGCCTGCGGGGAGCCGCTGGGAAACATGTGTCCGTGACGAAATCAGACAACATTCAATGTTGCCATGAATGACAGTATATTCTGGATGACGTCCAAGATCTCCTCTACGACCAGCAAGAGGATCAACCTGCGGTGAGTTGCTCCATGTCCTCATCGCTGAGCAGGTGCTGGTTTCAAGGTACGGTGACCCTCTCTGGCTCCTCCTGAGCATCCTCTCCTGCATCAGCTCCACCCTCTCTCTCTGGCTCCTCCTGAGCATCCTCTACTCTGCATCAGCTCTACCCTCTCTCTCTGGCTCCTCCTGAGCATCCTCTCCTGCATCAGCTCTACCCTCTCTGTCTCTGGCTCCTCCTGAGCATCCTCTACTCTGCATCAGCTCTACTCTCTCTCTCTGGCTCCTCCTGAGCAACATCTCCTGCATCAGCTCTACCCTCTCTCTCTCTCTGTCTGGCTCCTCCTGAGCATCCTCTACTCTGCATCAGCTCTACTCTCTCTCTCTGGCTCCTCCTGAGCATCCTCTCCTGCATCAGCTCTACCCTCTCTGTCTGGCTCCTCCTGAGCATCCTCTCCTGCATCAGCTCTACCCTCTCTGTCTGGCTCCTCCTGACCATCTCCTTGTCCTCCACCAAAGAGGCTCTGCATGGCAGAAGTGGTCTGGCCCTGCCGTTCCAGGCAACCTTGGACAAAAAGTTGTGTGGGACTCTGGTGTCTTTCGGTCCTCAACCCATGATTGTTCCACTGCTCCAAAAACCCCGTAGGTCATGGTTTATGCGCGGGAGATAGACATAATGCAGGGCCCACATGTGCATTTCATTGTCTATGTCTATTATGCCTTCACTCTCCAGGAAGTTGAAGAGGTCGTAATAGACATTGCTCACACCTCGCCACAGGTCACCCCAGAGCCGTTCTATTCTCTGGTTGTGGGTGCTTCTTCCACGGAGAGCACTGCCTCTGTGAGAGCATCTGAAGATGCTCATCAATAGGCAGACAGAGTTGTTTTCGTCCCCATGGTCGGTTCTGACCCTCGAGGGCATGTTTATTCAATTAAATGTCAAACTGTATCACAAAATCCTCTCATAAGCTAAGGGTCTGACAGGCTTGTGGTGGGGGAGGAGTAGAACATGAACAAAATTGAAAAAAGGTGTGTGGTGCTCCGAGACTTTGAGAGTGTGTTGCTTAACTTGTGTGGAACCCGCGTGCAAAATGTGGGGACCCTGCGACCTTCGAACAAGGTCAAAATCGAGGTCAGAGGTCAAATGTGCATGTCGACAGTACCCTCGACGGTGCAAAGGAATGTCCGACGGCTTTGAGCTTGGTCTTGTTGGATCCGGCTCGGAAAGTACATGCAGATTGATGCCTCTGGTCCAACTAAATGTCAAAGGTTACGCCTTAAAATGTAACAAAACCTTCCCTTAAGGCCTTTTGAGATGCAACTGCTGCATGAGTTTTTAAAGGACTTTGGAAAGGGCTAAAGAGATACTTTTTCACAGGGCATTGTTTTTGCCTTAATGATGGACAAAAAACAAGAATAGACCTGAATAGGGGGACACAATCATGTTTGGACCTCATACTTGTGACGGATAGTTTAGTTAAATCGTGTGAATGGTATGTAAAAAGTGACTGTACCATAGGAAGTGATCATTACCCAGTAACATCACACTTGTGTAAATGGATGGAGAAGATGATAGTGTATAGACTATCACATGTCTTAGAACAAAGAGGGTTACTGAGTGGAACGAGTGGTGTCATAAATGTTGTATTTAATATGTTAATATATTGTTTAATGTTACACTTCACACAAGTTACGACTGTTTGCAGTTAATGTCGTTGCCGTGTGTAGCGTTAGTTTATATAATGTGCAGCGCTTCAAACAGTGTGCCGCCTTAAAGGCATTTTATAATGTTATAATTTGTTTGCAGTTCATAAAGTCACCACTAGGAGTGATAATGGTATTGTTATCTTTAAATTCGCCGTTCTTAGCCTCACTTCAGGTTTAGCGTTAGAGAACGGAATGGTCTGAGAGAAGAAGAAGAAGACCACAGACGACAGACACATGGCAGCAACTTTCCCTCTGCTTCATTCATTTCTCCTGTTCAACAGGTTAGTAGTGTGTACACAGATTATGTCATATTTCGATCTAAGAAGTGTCTTTGAAACTGTTTTATGTGTAGTTAACTTTAATGTCATTATGTGAGCTACGCCACTAGCGTGTGGCTAATGGATAATAGCGTCCGCTAGCTTCTTTAACACAGGCTCCCTGGATAATGTAGCTCTACTATGTGTATCAGTTCCGTGCACTAGTCTGGCTTACATTTCAAGTTTATTCTGTTTGTATAAATATGTGAAATGTTGGTCTAAGGTCATAATTGTTCATATTATTTAAAAGCTAAAGCGCTAATGCTATGCTAATATTGTGCCTGTACAACAGCCATGTTAAAGTGAGTACAGTCGGGTTGTGTGTGTTATCTGTTATCACTGTATTATATACTGTAAATGAAAAAGGCTTTAATCCCTCATGAAAGTCATAATATGGCATGTGGATCTATGTCCATTTTTTAATAGAAAACGAAATATGTCAGACATAGTTATTTTGATTGGCTAAATGTATTTTTACATTCTCAGTTGGCTTCAGGCCTCACTGAGGAGAAGTATTGAGGTAGAACGCTGGTGAAGCCATTTCCTTATATTCTGTTTGCACAGATAATAAAGCTGGTTGGCAAGAAGGAAGTCATATTCATTCGACCACACAACACAACGCAGAGATACATACATAGAGAAAACGGATATAATTTGTAAGTGTATTTATTAATGGGTTTAATAAATTCTGGCTAGGACAACCACACAAACGGCAGCAACTTTCCCTCTGATTCATTCTTTTCTCCTGTTCAACAGGCTTATTATCTGATTACCAGCTCTGCACAGCGGACTTGTAACACTAGCAGCAGTGGAGATGGAGCATCAGAACCTGGAGAATACAGCAACAACAACAAGGATCCATTTGAAGATAGGTAAATGTAAATATTACAGTAATAGTGTACTTTCATTGTGTGGGTTTAGTTAAATAGTTTGTAAGAGAGAGAGAGAGAGACTCCTGTCCCACCTCCCCATCAGGGCTCAAAATTAACTTTTTTCCTCAGTGTCCCACAACTGTCCCGAATTCTACTTTGTATTGTCCCGGATATAACCAGCAGAGTCCCAAATTTAAATTTGTATCGTTGCCCCCCCAATTATGCAGAATACATATAATTTGATACTTTTTTGTCACTTAATCATCACACCATAGACTCTGGTCCACCATGTAAGTTTAAAATACTTATTCTTTTAAACATATGAATATTAGTCTGATCTGTTGCCTCTCCTAGAGTAGAAGGGAAGAGAGTTGATTTAAGACATGTTTTTCTATTGTTTCTCAATATCCACACTAATTTATCATTGTCATGTCAACATTGAAGAATTCTGATTTGTATTTTTCAATTCAATACGGTATGGCTGTATGGTCTCTGTGTTTTATGATCGGAACCCTCTGTCTGGCAATAAAAGTGGTATGAATGATAATAAAAAAACAGAAGTTCCATAATACAGTTTAATAAATGTATCTGTTTTCAGTTCTAGTTACAAGTTATCCTCACAAGTCGTCAGTAGTACTATAGGAATATAAATTGATCTTCTATCTTCATTCATGAATGTCAATCATCTTGCTCTCAATCATTCACCACCCCCCCCCTAGGCACAAACACAACTGGAACATTACTCTCTCTAACATGACACATTATTGTCATACCAGAGTTGATTGACAAACTAAAATTACCTTGCGACCCCCTTTCTAATCGTCACCCAATCTGACTGACGTTCTTGACCCAAAAAAAGTAAAACACTAAAAAAAGATGAAAAGCTAAATGCCTTACGTTTTTGCAGCTAAAGATTCTAGCCTGCTCACTGACTGGCTGACAAAGAAAATACAAAAATGATAGGCTACACCTCTTATTCTGATCAACTGTATTTCACATCATTTTCACAAACTTCAAAAGAACATGACACCGCATTTTAGGACGTTTGTATGCATTGTAAGGCACACTTCAGTTGCTAGCGTTAGTTAGCACTAACATTGGCACTTAAGACTAATTAACTAATTTACCACAATGGAAGACGGTGCATCATGACCAGGACTTGGGATGTTTTAGTTTCGGGAGTCGGCAGAATTGGGGCTTGCTACAGGGGGCTGTTTATTCAACCACCTCAGCATTTCTTTCTTCTGTTTTTAACTGTTGTGAGCGTTGCATTGGCGCGAGTCTAGCAGCAGTCAGCAGCAGAGTGGATGACGTAGAATGCATTCTATGATTTGACAGCCCAATGACTTTGCAAATAACACCCATTTTGAAGTTTACTTTTAATTTCTTTTTTACTGTCCCGAAATAGTCCCAGACAAAATAGATTTGTGTCCCAGTAGGAATTTGTATGGGCATCGGGACATCGTTAATTGCGAGCCCTGCTCCCCATTTTATTTTGAGTTGTGCATTGTTATTTGTGCTTGAGAAACATTCCACTTGAACTTTATATTTTAATGAACTTAGTAGTAAATATTGTCCTATATTTCTTTCCGATTTCACAGCTATCTGGGCCTAGCAGCAAGAACCTCCACCTGTGCCTGCACCCAGGTCAAGATCTACCGTGGCTCAAGGGCCACCTCGGTACAAAGGCCTCCACCACAGCCATCACGATCAACCCAGCCAGCAAAGAAGTCTCGCCTAGCACACCTCCCTCCCTCCCGCCGACACAGCCACCAGCAGCACATGCACCAGGGCTCTCGACTAACTTTTTTCCCCATCCTCCCGGAACCGTCCCGAAATACAATATAAGCCGTCCCGAAATTAATGTGGACCGTCCCGAATTTAAAATGTTAGTTTTTCTACATTATCACGAGTTAAAATCATTCAAAGTGACCTTTAACATAAATAAAACATCATACAAATCATTAGATGATAATTCATCAACCTTTTTATTTGAGCAAATCATTCAATCACATAAACAAAGGCCAAATATATTTAAACAAACACACAAATGGGAAAATTACTCATCCAATTAACAAAAAAAATCAACACTGTCCTGAAGACAGAACCCAGAGTAACCACTAACCAGGATGACAGTCTGTAACACAGTCAGGAGACCTTTACAAACGGCCCCGCCCCCTCGCACACAGACGGGAGAGAGAGATCTCGTCTGGATTGGAAAGCTCAAAAATACATCATAGACGCATGTTTTAGTCTTATTGCATATTAGAAACGGAGTTGGTGAAACTAAAACTGCAATATAATGTGGATGTAGCAATAATACATATGACTTATATTTTTTAAATGTCTCCAGTACCGATAAAAAGTCAGATTACGTCGGAGCTTAACGTTACCACTGTCTTTAATAATTCCCGCCCGTTTAATACCGGGGCTCGGTACCCATCCCTACATGGGGAGAGGCGCAGCATATTGCTAAGGACTAAATACGATGGAGGGTTCTCTTCTCAGCCTTATCACCCATAGGGGATGAAGAGGAGTAAGTAAATAAAGAGGCCGGCGCTCCAGGGTCTGGTTCTGCTGTGCGTTTTTGTGATGTAACGGTAAAACATTTCAGAATTCCTCCACGGGATGCCATTGTACATCACTCAACCCGCGAACAGAACATAGCTAGACCCGCACATTTGCGGGCACAGCCAGCTGTAGCTACATGTGTGTATTTCGAGGGTTTCTGAATGTTTTGTGCGTGTGTGTTTATCATGGTGTTTATGTTGACAAGGAGGTTTAATAACTGTGCTACACAAAACGTGCAGTCGGTTTCATTTTCATCGCCGTTTGTAGTAGAGTTAGCAGGGTATTTTTATTTTAACTCGTCCCAAAATTATTTTGTATCCTCCCCGACACTATTTTTCTACGACGGGACGTCCTTATGCTCGAGCCCTGCCATGCACCATCACCCCCACCTACACAGCAGCCAGACCCACTGTCTTGGAAGACAGACAAAGACCCTGTCTTTACATTTATAATGAATAGTTGGTTGAGAAATTTCTGATATTGTCAGGGTTCGTACAGTCATTAAAAACCTGGAAAAGTCATGGAATGCAATATGCAGCTCTGCACAGCGGACTTGTAGCACTAGCAGCAGTGGAGGTGGAGCATCAGAACCTGGAGAATACAACAACAACAAGGATCCATTTGATGATAGGTAAATATTACAGTAATAGTGTACTTTCATTGTGTGGGTGTAACATAGTTAAATAGAGAGAGGGGAGAAACATTCTACTTGAACTTTATATTTTAATGAACTTAGTAATTATTGTCCTATATGTCTTTCCGATTTCACAGCTGCCTGCGCCTAGCAGCAAGAACCTCCATCTGTGCCTGCACCCAGGTCAAGATCTACCGTGGCTCAAGGGCCTTCACCAGAGCCATCACCACCAAGGACCAGAGGACCAGCATCACTACAGCAGCCTCCACCTCCATCTGTGCCTGCCACAAGATTAAGATACACCTCGGTACAAAGGCCTCCACCACAGCACAAAGGCCTCCACCACAGCCATCACGATCAACCCAGCCATCATGATCAACCCAGCCAGCAAAGAAGTCTCGCCTAGCACACTTCCCTCCCTCCGACACAGCCACCAGCAGCACATGCACCATCACCTACACAGCAGCCAGACCCACTGTCTTGGAAGACAGACAAAGACCATGGCACTGCTCCCCCTGTCTTTACATTTATAATGAATATTGGTTGAGAAAGTTCTGATATTGTCAGGATTCGTACGGTCATTAAAAACCTGGAAAAGTCATGGAATGCAATATTTTCCCCAATGTTTTGGAAATATAAATAAAGTTGCATCAAATATAATTTATGTTATCTAATCGCCGAAATAGTAATACTATAATGATAATAAATACTGTATCGTATAATGAAACGTAAAATGGCAACTGTGGCAGTATTTCGCTGGTGAGAGGTGTTTACAATCACGCCCTCTAGTCTACAGGAGCTACCATTTGATATAAAGATGCCAGGGAAGTGCAGTTTCAACAATGTATGGCTTCTAAAGAATAAGTACCAATTGTGGTTATCAAAAGACATTGACCCAAGACGTACTAAATGCAAACTCTGTTGTAACATATTCGATATTTAGAATATGGGCGAGGCAGCGCATGCTAGCCACATGAAAGAGTCATTTAAAATCATTGGTGAAAAAGTGTATGAACCCTGTATTGTAAATATTGAGATTTTACAGTTTATTATGTTAACATAAATAGTTGGGTGAAAAAAATAAGTTGTAATGCTCAATTTGTATTTGTACACATTACATGAACCTCAGTATGGAATATGAAGTCATGAATCAGTCCTGATGTAACTTTTCTGTGGTGAAAGTAGAGTGATAGAACTATTTTACTCCAAATTCTAATTTACACATTTTCATTATAGACATGAACAACACATTTATATAGGCCTATAGTGTAATTCATATATTTCACTACTTTTGTGAACCAAAAACGTTGGTAAACCAAATCTGAAACACAAAAAAAAATGGATGACATGAGTACATCTGTGTTTTCACAAGTTTTTAAGTTTTCCAAAAATCTGATTTCTAAGCTAAGTATCTCATAAAACAGTGCTCTAAGGTGAGTGACATTGCATTTCTAGCAAGACCAGAGACTGAACATTTTGATATGTTACACCCGGTTACACCATGCCATGTTATAAGAAGTACATTTAAAAGGTGATTTAAGGAGACAAATACCCTTCACTTCAGTAAAATAAGGTACGGCGATTTTATTTTAAAAGACAATGAAGGCAGGTTATATTGATTGATATATTTATTATATTGAAAGCCAAATTAATACATAGTCCCCTGAAGCTGGAATAATGTACAATTTCCAGCCTCACAATGTCAGGAACTTTTCATCTACAGATTGCTTTGGTCTGGTTTTGCTCTTCACTGATTGGTTACTGAGACTTTGAACTCAAACGGACCTCCCCGTTTATAAAACGGACCTCCCCGTTTATTCGCGCGTAGTTTCGCGCGAATAAACGGACCTCCCCGTTAATCCGCGCGAATAAACGCGCGAATTGTGGCGCAAAGGGCGTTCCATAGTGGGCTGTCTCTCTCGCGCTCGCGGGGGTTTAATCTGCGCGCGAGGGTAATTTCATGCGCGTGTAAAAGCACATTTCCCGCTCGTGAGTAGCTTGTTTTACGCGCTAGAATATTGACCCAAATCTATGGGCATAGATATGTCTCATAATTATTTGTGTGAACATAAAAATTATTTGTGTGTAAATATGTGATTTGGAAATGTAAAACACCATCCACAAATGCATTTCAAAGATTTGCAAACTCACAAATAAATGTGCAAGTGTAAAACGGATCTGCAAATACGCTAAATATTTTCACAAATAAAAAAAAAGATCTGTGATTATCTCTTTAACATTGACAACTTTCGATCAGGCATTTGTGGATCCATTTTGTATTTGCCGACCAAAAATGCGCTTGCGGATCTCACATTTCTGCTTGTGGATCGTCTTTTTACACACACGGAATTTTGAGACATATTTTCCGCCGGTCTCGGCTAAAATCTACTCCTCGGTGATTTTCGGAAACCACGTGATGGCCTGCTGATGACGACATTTTCGCATGATTTCAAAGTAAGACCATGATGGTTTGTTTAATGCTCTGTTTTTTATTATAATGAACAGCGGAACGTTAGATGCATTCTTTATCACCATCACCATCATCATCATCATCATCATCATCATCATCATCATCATCATCATCATCATCATTATAGTGATAGTTAGTTTGTGTTAGTTTATTGGATCAATATAGCATATCGAGCACATGCATTGATGTTGAAGTACAGGCTATACGCCACTTTCGGGTCCCGGGGGAGCAGCTGGCAGCGAAGCAGCCCAGATAAAACTCTTTCTTCATTGTTTGTTGTGTATTCAGTCAAGCGGGTCAAAGTTACAAAGCACCTCACATCTTATTAATCGGTCTAATTTTACTTTACCAGTGCAGTAATAAAGTAATCTGTAGAAAAGCACCGTATTTAGGTCAGCCTTCATAGTAAGGCTACATTAAATGTTATAATATTCATCGTGTCCTTTCTACTATATATGCATCTATTCCTGTCTATTGCTTTCATTTGTATTTAATGTTATTGTGTTTATACTTGTTTCCACACATTTCACAATTTGGGATGAATGAAGTATCTATATATGATATCCATCTATCTACCTGTCTGTCTATCTGTCTGTCTATCTGTCTGTCTGCCTGTCTGCCTGCCTACCTACCTACTAGTTGTTTTGTTTGGAAAGGTTTTGTCATTGTATTGCTCTTTACCGGCACCTGCAGAGTACAGGACTTTACATTGTACTTACAATTTTACATTGTAACTTTGACCCGCTTTGACATTCTGTTTATGTGGATAATTATGTAAATGATGCTGTATGATGTCCTTTTGTTGTTCTATTTATGTTTTTATGTTTCATGTGGAACTACTTGAGCAGGTCTCCCTTGAAAAATAGATCAATGATCTCAATGGGATTTATCTGTATAAATAAAGGTTTGAAATGAAATGAAATGAAAACTTGTTCCAGTCACTTGCCCCATGCACTCAGCAGCAACAGGCAATTCACTTTGATTTTATCCCGTTATAAATGTCATAATTTCGACAATAAAGAAATGCTACATAAACGTTATCTTGCACATTTTATCTAACCATCTCCGTTTCTAACTTTCAATATATTTTAAAAGAGATCTCTCTCTCATCTGCGTGCGGGGGCGGGGCCTCACAGACACGCTGCATCTCTCTCTCGCTCACAGACAAGCTGCAGCGCCGTGCAGTGCAGTGCACACAGTTCTGCCGGTAATGAATATTACATTTTGTGAGGAAACTTTTCCACCAATAATTCCAATAAGTATTCCAAAATGTATTCACTTCAGGTTTACGAAAGTAACTGTAATCAGATTACTCGTTTTTCAAATGTAACGCCAGCTGAATACACTTGATTTTTGTATTCTGATTACGTAACGCCGTTACATGTATTCCGTTACAACACAACCCAACCCTGTGTATATCTCTCCGGACTGTCCACCAGCAGATGAAAAACACCCACCTCTCCGCCTCTTCCAAGGGACGAGGGAACCGTGCGGCAGAGTTTCCGTTAACATTTGTTTTCTTCTGACAGCCCAGCAGCAGGAGAGGGAGGCGGGGCTATTTCATCGTTATCAGAAAATGATCGTATAGATCGCTGCTAGATGAGGGCAGTGGGGGCTCTTCTTGGAGTCTGGCTTTTTTTTTTAAAAACCATAGTTCATTAGTGAACTTTGAGCCATCATTTATTTTGCAGGCAGCTCTCTGCCTCTCTCACGTTATTATGGCGCGCGCCGGAACCAACAATCCGTTTTTACCGTAAATGAGTTTGGTTCAGAGGACAAAGCACATACAACATTAATTAAACTCGATATTTGTTCACTTGAATTTCACTTTGAATTCTTGGATATTCTCAATGGGTGAATACATTTTTTATAATAATAATGAAAAAAAATAAAAATAATTAAATGACACCGAAGCTTTCTCAGGGTGGGCCAATGAGTAAACTGGCCCTATGGTGGCTACGCCAATGCTTTGCGCATGGACCAATTTCCCCAAATCTGTGGCGGAAAATGTAAGCCTTTCATATGACGCACACCTGCACACTTGCTAGCCTGTTCCACTCTTCGTTTTCCGAATGCCAGGAAGGATTCTTGCCTAGCTTCTGAAGCAAGTGACTCGGAAGACATGTGCTACCAAGCAAGCATCCTCGCGATTGAGAAACAGCCAGAGAAACATAAACTGATGCAAGGACAGAAGCATAGATGGGAAGTAACGAAGTAGATTTACTCAAGTCAATTTTGAGATACTTGTACTTTACTTGAGTATTTTCAAGGTTCAAGGCTTTTATCTGTCATATACGTACATAGCTAGAGTGTAGTTATGTCAATGAAAATCTTAGGTCCATGTTATGTTACTTAGTACTTCTACTCCACTACACCTTAGAGGTGAATTGTATACTTTTAATACACTGCAATTATTTAATACCCTTAGTTGCCGATTTGGATTAATAATGTGAAATATAATCAACAATTAAATAAGACTTTATAATCAACTTAAATGAGACTTTAGTTACACCTTGGGTAAATTCACAAACTAACCTGCAGTATATTAAGTGATTAAAACTAGCTGCAAATTTACCAGTTTTGATAACAATTTAATGCATCAATATTTAAAATCAAAACATATAATATGTGTTATTCTGAAATGGACCAATTTGGCATAATAAGTACAATAAGACAGAAGTGAAGAAGGTACTTGTATCGTGAGTATTTCAATTTGTACTACTTTATACTGCCAGAGCTACTTTTAAGATTCTGATTATCTATGTATAAACCAATTAGTAAAATATGTAAAATATTATGATTTGTTAAGCTATCCGAAACATATATAATCAGTAATGTATTTTTGTTCATTCTAAAATTAATAAATAGTTCTACCCAAATGATGATGATTATACAGCTATTAAGTGAATGTGACACACACACGCACACACCTCCTCTTCCGCCCACTCATTACGTTCATGCTTTTATTTTGGAATTTGCATAGCTGGTTTTGCCCACAGAGGAAGCAAAGCAGATGGACCGGTTGAACCTTCTTTACAGAGGAAACCTAAATCCACCTGTAACACCTAAGGCCTGTACTACGAATTCAGTTCAACATACCCTGGACAGGGGCGCTCCCAGGGATTTAAAGCTGTCACATTGGTTACTTAAACTATAATTAGACAAATATGAAAACTTTAAACTTTAAACATCCATGACTTAAACACTTTATGCATACATTAACAGGTTTATGATATCACTAAGACACGAGTGGATCTGACTTTAATTACATTTGACTCGAGTGTTTCGTCAACTTAAAGGTGGGGTATGTAATTTATTTCAGAAACACTTTTTGTTATATTCCATGGAATGCTCTTAACATCCCGAAAGCAATGAATATTAAATACATAGAATAATTTCATCTGTGGAAGCCGTAGCACTGTAAAAAGCACGACCAATCATTTTAGCCGGTCCGGCTAAAATAACTGGATGGCTTACCTGCCTGTCAGTCTTCCATCTGTGCACAAACTTATCTCGTACCCTCATTGGTCATGTGCACGTTTGTGTGTGTTGGAGGAGGGGCTCTGTAAGGAAGTCTGAAGGAAGAGGCAGATTTTTTTCCGGTTGCGTACTTTCAAATTCTAGCGCACTTGAGCTGGTTTCTCCAAAATTACATACCCCACCTTTAATGTGTTGCTTAAAATAATACTTCTGCATACAGTATGTGACACTGTAAGTGTTGCACAGCCAGATACGGCTCAAGAAGCTGACTCAGATAAGGAAATATATGATAAATGATGATGTGATATGATGTGATATGAATGATAATGGGACACATCGACGTCTGCACTCACAGTGCCGCGAACTGTACGTAATGTTACTTTGATCCGGTTACTTATGTTGTGGCAGATATTTAAGTAAGCTTTCTTAACGCTAATGTTATATTAGTCAGATTGCTCTGAAGATGGGAGGTGATATTCTATTAATTTTCACGTTCACACAGTCAGTTGATTTTTGCCGGCCGTCTTTCCTGCAACGGCAGTTTTTCTGTATTTCCTTTCTCCTGTAATATAACTTGATCGCTTTAAACTCTGCTCTGATTGGTCAGCAGGCGGTGCTTTCACTGAGTTGATCTCTTATCCTGGAACCTATCCTGCTCCGGAATCGGCTAGCCACTCAGTTACCATGGAGATCTAGCCCGCTAAGAAGTGAACCAGCGTCGTAGGACCGGAAACCCAGAGTTTTCCCTGAGGTTAGCTCGCTAAGCGAAAATCCGGCTTCGTAGTACAGGCCTCAGGTTAGCCGTTCAGCATAAGTTACCATGGAGGTCTAGCCCAAGCCCCCAGGAAGTGCGCCGGAAAATATTCGTTGTGTCCAAACGGTGGTAGGCCTACTACAATTTCCATATCAGTCCGTGACGTCTTTGGGCCCAGAAAGACTTTTCCCCATTGACTAACATTGGGAAAGAAACGTCTGTAAATCAGCGGATACTTTTTTAAAAACTAAATAAAATACCCAGTATGAACTATTTTATAGCCCTTATTATAATCATTAGGTCCTTAAAGTTGTAAAATGCACTAAAAGCCGAATCTAGATTTATTTTCGGTCTCTATTCATTCTACTGAGCCGAGAGTGGGAGCTCGGGGGGCGGGGCTTAAGGGGCGCATGCTCTGTGTGCGCACATATGGGTTCTTCTGCTTTGAAAGCTAGGCATGACGGGTAATTTGTGACGTTTCGCTCTCTCAAAAGTTGGGCCATTTTGTCATCATGCGCCAATGAGCAGCTCTCATAGGAAAGAACGAGACCCCGCCTCCGACGCTGTATCCAGTTCTTATTATACATCCATGATCTAGTCCGGTAAGAAGAGAACCAGTGTCGTAGGACCGGAAACCCAGAGTTTTCCTTGAAGTTAGTTCGCTAAGCGAAAATCCGGCTTTGTAGTACAGGCCTCTGTTGCTGTGATCAGTCTGTTCCATATCACTCGTTTATGTTTATGATATAAAAATATTAGATTCCTGACATGTAAACAATTAAATGAATTTTACTGGGGTGGCCAGGCTGGGGCCAGTTATTTAATGAGAGGGGCACAATAAAAGCGGGTTAAAAAGACAATTGTAATTGTGTAAAATAAACATAAAATACAGTAATTGGTATTTACTGGGGTCTCGTAAAGGTATTTGTTTTAGTAAATGTAAGTTATAGTCCTTTGGTCAGTGTTACGGGGGCACTGGCCCCTGTTGCCCCCCCCCCCCTAGAACCGCCCCTGGCTGTTAAATCACTCGAATACTCGAGATTTCTGTAAAATACTTTTTACCTCACTTGATGAGAGCTATCAATCAAATATTGTCTTAGTTGTCATAATAACAGTTTTTCCATTAAATGCCAACATTTTAAATGAGGTAACAAAGCGAACCCATTCCAGACATATTATAAAAATGTGTCGTAAAACTGTGAAGTTACACATTTTTTTGTGTGAAACCGCTCAGTGAACTACAGGTCTCTGGTCTCGCACAATACATCATCACAAAGACGGCCGTCACGTTAGCAAATTTCACCTGTTTCTTTCAGAATGAGAATAAAAGTATAAAACGAGGTGAACATCACTACAAGTCTGGACACGTTGAGAGCTGGACATACACGAAAGGGGAGTTAGTCGGTTCTGTAAGAGCAGCGGGACCGGCTTTACAAGGTTTCGGTGAGTAATATGAGTGCAATGTGTAACGTTAATGTCAGCTAGCTAACATTAGCTAACAAGGTACACTAACGTGTTTTGTTTTAGTAACTAGTTTTCTCCTTAAGAACTTTGTGGTCTCTGTGTATGCTGTGGATTACATTAGTGTTCACAAGAACAAGGTACACTCCCGTGTTTTGTTTTAGTTGCTCTTCAGATTGAAGCAGCCAGTTTATATCGACTATACTGTATGTGTGATCTCCTTTTACATCTCGTTGTGTCATTTGAGTTTATTTGCTGTGTGTAGATTCAAGGGTTTTGGTTATCTAGGCACAGCTGTGTGTGACTCCCTCGGGTACACTGGTATGTGTTTTCCTAATGTAGAGAGCATTGATTAATTAATAAACTACACACTGAGTCTAGATCCTGACCACATCCTTTTTTATTGTTGATCAAATGTTTTTCAAAAATGTATTCATACACATTTAGAAAAATACAATGTACAATCACAACCAGTACAACACACAATACAAAAAATACAGAAAAAACAAACAATAACAACAATCAGACAAGAGGACAAAACTATGGGAAAATAACCCCTCCCACCCCCAGATCCGGACCATCCTTGTATTATTGCTCATTCAATCTATTATAGCATGCTAACAAACATGGTACTTACTTTATTTGTACAGATCTGCATGGGAGACGATGGCGCGATGCAGAGCGCTGTCTGTGATTGTGCACGGGGGATGTACAAATGCAGCCACGCTGCAGCATTGGCAGATCAGCTCCACAGATGTTGAGTGCCAGTGGAGGAAGCCTGGCACTTCCAAAGTAGTCCAGCCGGTGTCTCAACTTTACCAACAGTGAGAGGAGACATACACATCGCCAGAGACATCGCCAATCAGGATGTAGACTGGTTCAGGTCTGCACTGAGGGGCGCACAGTGTGGCATGGCATGGCTTTTGTCACCTGAGCCAGAGCCGCGGCCTCAACATCAGGCCATTGTCACCGTGCCGGAGCTGATGAAGGGGCATGGGGGTCGGGGGCTTGAGGCAATTCTTGCCTCAATGCGACTGAGCAGAGACCAGCAAGCTGCCATCCAGACAGTGAAGTGTCCACCATCATTATACATGATGGTGTATATAGGATATATATATATATATATATATATTTGTATACATATCTGTAAATTGTATAATTTTATTTGATTTAAAAGTCTTTTTGATCTCTGTCTATAAACACAAACTGAGTAAGATTGACAATAAAGTTGACTTTGAAAAATATATTTATTCTTTATGAAAATAGTTGACTGTTGGAGAAATGAATTGATTTGATTTTCTGAAGTTAATTTAACTTTGGCGACCATGTAAGGTCATTATTAAAAAGGTACAATCAATTTGTTTAGGGTTGACTAAAATAATGATAAACATTTCATTTGGATAATTTACTGACAGAATAAGAAACTCAATAATGCTCTACTCACCTGTTCCTTTTTATAAAGTGAAACAGTTGAAACGATAGATTTTAGTAAACTTAAAAACAACCTTCTCCAAAAGCTATCAAGGAATATACCGAATACTTGTTTTAGAACTTTATTTTTATATAAATAGTTTGAATGATCCATAATTGACAGAAGCTTGTGTTTACACTGACCTGTTACTCATATATTAATGTCTTTAACATTGGAGGGAATAAATCAGTTATGAGATCTTCTTCTTTTTCTTCGCTTTAATTACGAGTCGCAACCACTTGGAGCATTATCGCCTGTGACATCACTTACGTGAGCCAGAATGGGATTTGGGATTTGTAGTCTTTGTAGTCGCGTATTTTTCATAGTCTTATATTTCAACAGTTTTACGACAAAATGTGACTTTTTTGACATGGAACTTATTGTTTAAGATTGACAAACATATGTGTAGTTCGTGGCACAAACGGGATCAAAAGATACGTTTTCTCTCTCCATTGAAGTCAATGTAAATGTTTCGCTTCCGGGGTCCCATGGGCCGGAAGTAGATGGACGTGACTTCGCCTCTCTATTGAGACGATGTGCCGCATATTTCATTTTGATTGGCAAAAACGCTTTTCTTAAAAATCAGATTGATCCAATAGCTGTTGAGAAAGCAGGGAAGGCTATCATCACGGGGGTGTGTTTGCTGTCAATCAAACTGTAACACACGGCGGGTGCTGGTCAAGTGTTAACCAATGAGAGTAACTCACTCACACACACCCCCCCGCGGCCCCCGCCAAACAACAACAACAACGAAAGTCAGTCAATAACGCAGGCGAGGCAGCAGGTTATGGGAAATGGAGGAAACTGAAACTACAGCTAAGAAGAAAAGAAGATGCAAATACAACAAAGACTGGGAAGACACTTACCCGTGGGTGAAGCCAGTGCAGGGCGACTCTCAGAGAGTTTTTTGCAATCTTTGCAAGAGTAATTTTTCAATTTCACATGGCGTTGAATACGACGTAAAAAGACACCGAGAATGCGATTATCACAAGAAACGTATCGCTCATAAAGAGACATCCCACTCTATGGAGACATTCCTACTCAAACCAAAAAACGATGGCCACTCAGACAAGGTAACAGCAGCAGAAATAACCAGTGTTTACCACAGTGCAACACTCCCAACCATACCGGTCAAATGACTGTGACTGTGACAAGCTAGCGCCGACCATTTTTCCAGACTCTGAGATAGTAAAGAAAATGTCATGTGGTCGTACAAAAGCAGCGTCCATAATAACAGATGTGCTTTCCCCTGCCTCTTTGGAGAGTTGTTTGACAGAGTTAAAGACACCAGTGGTTCTTGGTGACAACATAGCCCACACACTGTGGGCAACCTGTTGTTGCTGTGATGGACAAAACTGAAAGCTATTTTATTTTATGTATTATGTTTTTGTTCCCTCCTAGCCAGTTTTGATTTGTACTTATTGTTTTATTTTATCTATTAATTTATGTTGTGCCTAATTTGACAGGTAATACACTAGTTGAATTAGGAAGATGCATTTCTAAACACTTGAAGTGAATAATGCCTGCTGCCTTGGTTAGCCTTAGTTTACTTTTCTTTATTAAGAGATACGAAATTGTTACTGCATTTTGACTTCACTTTCTGTCATTGTCTATTGGATGCTGTTGAATAAACCAAATGAAACAGAATAGCAATAGAGATTTTTTTTCCCCGGAGGGGGGGGGGGGGGGGCTATTCAGAAGGTGTCCCACATTGTGCCACACAAACATCCTCCTTGTCCCACATTTGGTTTGTTGGGACCTGGTCACCCTACCTCGGGAGCATCTTTGCCCAGCGATGTGAACCCGTTCAGCGTGCTTATCAGTGACGTCACGGTCTCGTACAACAGGCTCGGGAGCTTTTCGATGCACCTGTTGATCCACCTGGAGCAGAGCAACATCGACGGACTGCAGGCTGAGACGGCAACATGGGAGGTAAGATCCAATACTCTATGATAATTACGATATAAGTTACCTTTTTTTTAAACTAAGAACTTACTTTTATCTAGCTGGTTATCACTAGAACAGGTGTGACAGTGCACCTTTCACAATAAATCACTAGAATATTCCTGTTGTTGTTCCTGTAGTGACTGAGAGTGCATATATGGTGATTAGTAGTGAGTTTGTTGTGTCCTTGTAAACCTATAATAATGCATCTTTGATGACATAACTATAATCCAACAAAAGTCAACCTCTGTTTACTTTGTGCTCTGTTAATTAGGGACACCGTATACTATAATAAAATACAACAGCAAAGTTATATTTACAGAGTTTATAATGACATTTTCAGAAATGTGGCAAATACATTGTTTATAATTAATTAATAATAGGTTAAATGTGGTTTTGGACTACATTGTATTTAATTAAATTATCAGAAAGTGTTGCGATTTCTCTTTTTTTCATGAACATTTAAAGGACTATCATAAACGATTATCTTAAACGTTCTGAAAAAGAGTACCATTGCCCTTTTGAATACAAAATACAACTCTGGAAACTGATTTCCATAAACCACTATACAAACACTGACAGCAGTCTCCCTGAGATAGGCTCACTTTATCTGCTGAGGGAACAACTGACATTAATGTATGTAACACTGCAAGCGCTCTAAATACAAATGTAATGAATTATTATTATTATTATTATTATGGGTCTGTATTGTTCACGTTCTCTCTGTCTGACAGGTTTCTGCTCCAGTGAAAAGATGGCAGGAGTTTTCTCCTATGAAAGTTCAGAAATCGACTGGTGTGAAGACAACTACAAACAGTCCGAACATATAGTGGAGTACTTCAACACTGTAAGTACAGTATATCACAAAGATGCAGCATTTATGTCAATACATTGTTGAAGTTCTCAGAAGAATATCTATAATCAAGCTAGTAATAATAACATAGTCATAATATTTGTCCTTTCTTAAATAGGAAATCAATGTCTGATATGAATGAGTTGGTTAGTTGATTCATTGTTTTTGCTGATTCATTCATTTTATATTTCCCCTGCAGATTAGCAGCTTTTTCTTCTTCATTATATCTCCCATCATGCTCTATCTTCTGCACCCTTATGCCAAAGAGAGGAACCTGGCGATTCACATGGTCTGGACCATGATGATATTTGTAGGTCAGTTACTCTTCATTTTCCTTTATTTTATAATATATGTGTCTCTTTCTCCATTTTAGATACATTGTGTTAGAAACTCAGGGAATAGACTGTTGGTTAGACAACAATTATACTCTGGGACAAAATGTAGAAAGGGAGATTTTGTCATAGTGGCTTTTTGACAATTTTATGGAACAAACCAAACCGTTACTTATTGTTAATGAAAAGAAATGTTAGTTGCAACTCTACTGGCATGTGAAGTAAAATGACCAGTCATTACAAATAAACAATAGAAATGTCAGGATAGTTTGTAAGAATTGTTTGTACCTAAATGCAGTTTTTTGTTCTTTCCTGTCCTATTATTTTAAGACTTATCTTATGAAACAGTGGTTCAAATGATCAAAGACTACTTTTGAAAATGTTTGACTATGTCATTATATGTCTCTGTTTCCCCCTTTAGTAATTTTGTATTCGTCTTTTCTGCAGGGCTCTTCTCGGCGTACTTCCACATGACTCTTAGTTTCGTTGGCCAGATGTTGGATGAGCTGTCCATCCTGTGGGTGTTGGCGATGGTATATGTTGTCTGGTTCCCCCGCAGACTCTTCCCTTTTTTTATTAAAGACAGGTAAAGCAACCGTACAGCAATTTCCAAACAACACACAAGTTGGTCAAAGGTCTTTGTTTCTGTCTTTATTCATCTCCATGTGTTACTATGGACTCACAGACACACAAAGCTGAATAATCCTTTAATAAGACAAAAAAAAACAATGAGAGTTCGTTTATGAGGCACGCCACTGTGAAACACAACCTGTACTGTCGTGCAGCCTGTTTGACAGCATCAACTGGAGTCACAAAGAAACAATGTGGAGCTGCAGTCTGCACCTGAAAGTGACATATCGGGACTCTTGCTATTGTAGAGAAAAAAAGCTCCACCCAACCTGTGTAAATATTTCACAACAAGGTAGAGAAAGATGACTGACATTTTGATGAGCATATGAAAAGAATCGCACAGACCTGTTTCGAGAATGTCCAGTTTTTCAAAGTCATGGGTTAGTCCTCCTGAATGAAAGATAACTAAACGATCCCACCAGAAACAGTCACAGAGGTACCAGTGGTCAGAGGGCACCTTTTGCCACTTTCTCTGTAAAGCAGGCAGCTGTTTCAGTGAAAAAGCTCTAAATACTCATTGTACAGTATACCTTCTCGACACCAAACAACAGATATGCAAAGCTAGCAACTAGCCGGTGAACAAAGTGGAAGATTGAGTGGCCGGTGAACCAGATAGTTCCCTCTGGAGTTAGAAGAGACCAAAACAAAGCAAATATTGGTCTTATGATAACCAGACCCTTAACTACTGGGTGTGTAAATAAGTAACAGTTTGTTAACAAGGTAACCAAACAAACTTTGAAATTGTTGATATGGCAAGTTTATGTTCACACCCCCTAACCCCAAAAATCACTTATTGCAGCTTTAAGGAAACAGAACCTTTTTAATTTTAAATATTTTGGATAGTTGTGCAGAGGAATTTGAACATATTTCTGCTGTAAGTCATTTCTGAAGCTAAAATTCGGGTGTTTTTTTTATCAACAGCAGCGCATAAGAGTTGTCGTTTATGCAGAACTTCACTTGAAGATACGCTAAATTATTTAACCATTTAAACCTTTGACATGCAACTTGTGTGTGTTCTCTGTCTGTTCATTCACAGGTCCACATTTTCAAACCTTGTCCTGGTGATTACTATCGTCTCCACGCTGTCATCCTTTGTCAAACCTACAGCCAACGCCTACGTTTTAAACTGCTTTGGCATTCATATGGTTTACATGCTGGCTGTTGAGATGAAATGGTATGTAAACTGTGGTGCTTTTTAAGCATCTGTCACTGGTTTGGATGCAGCGTTGATTTGTTATGATAACCAGTGTTATCTCTCCCTCAGCTGCACTGACCAGAAGGCTTTGCGTCTCTGCAAGGTGTCGGTGGCTCTGTGGGTGCTCGCTGTCTCCTGCTGGATTAGTGACCGCTTTGGATGCAGCTTTTGGCAGACTCTGAATTTCTGCTACCTGCACGGTATCTGGTAAGTCCTGGCTTACTTGTCTTCTTTTCTTGTGCTTTCCTTTCCTTAACTTTATTTTATTTTGAAATGTTTCCTTTGCAAATACATTCAGTAAAAAACGTACCACCACCTGAACATTTACGACCAAAAACACATCTGCAAAAAACATACTGACAATATCTTTAATTAAACAAAAAAAAGATTCTTTTCAAATTTTAATATTTGAAAAAATCAACAGTGACTTAAAGCAGATATACCTGTATTTCACATTTTATTAAGCCACCACCTTCCCTAAACCCTTCATAAAACTACAGTGTTACCTTAGATGTTGGACACAAAATGCACATGTCGCTTTAATGAACACTGCTAATTCATTGTTTGGTGTAAATGTAGCTAATTATTCACTGTATAAAGTTATCTGAGGACATTATCCACTCAGCAAATTAAGTTTAATGAATACAATTAAGTAGTATGCCAACATTATTTCTAAGATAAAGGATTGTTTCTTTTTTTCTTTTCTTAATGCATGCTCGTGTGTATTGATCTTCATTATCTGTTTCCTGCAGGCACATTCTGATAGTGATAGCAGTGGCCTATGGCACCACCCTGATAGCTTACCTTGATGCCAGCTATGAGATCCCGTACTCTCTGCCGGTACTGCAGTACTGGCCCTGCGATAGATGGGCTGTTGGAATACCTCACATTGTCCTGAAGGGCACGACCAAAACACAGAAACGGTGCTAACAAAGTCATGTGTAACGTCGGCAGCACATCTGCATTAGCACACTTCATGTGTTCATAGAAGCTTCTTACCTCAAAGACACAATCTGTGAGGAAATAGTCGCATAGAATAATGATAACATAGGATTATGACTAGATCACATAAGATTGTTTTCTGATTCCGTTAAAAGATTGTTTACACTAGCTGGATTACCAAATGGGCCTACTGGGGTCCGAGTTGGGTTGAGTTATGCAGGTGTTAACAGAACTCATTTGCACATTAACGTCTGAAAACAAAGATATGTATATACCTTGCCAGTATAAGAAAGTGCTAAAAATATTTGTGTTGATAATGAAAAGGGGAAGCTTGAGAGAAAAGTGATAAATGATGCACTATATACATTTTTTGAGATCGAACTGTGTTTTATGTCTTTGCCAAGAGGCCCATTGTTTAATATGCCCTCTATTTTTTACATTAATAATCATTGTCGACACAAGGCTATTGCAATTCTTAATCTATGAGACACACAAAGTATTTTTGTATAATCTACAGCATGTTTCAGAGTTTAAATAAATTATATTTGAAATAAAAACATTATTTATATGTATCTAATGATGAATAATTTTGATACTGAAGCACATTCGATGATTACTCCAATTGAAACTATATGGAAAATATAAAAACAAAAACTGTTGTGAACAGACCTGGAGGATGTCTGGTGTTAAGAGTTGACTGATATATAACTTATTGATAGACATTTAGTGACTTAAAGACCATAAATTGTCTAATAAAGGAGAACATTTGAGAATTTGTATGTAAGTTTTGGAAGTTAAGAGTCTTTGGCAGTTGAGCATTTTTGTTTGTATATAAATCAATTGCTGTTATTTAATTTGAAGAAATTAATGCACATTTTATTCTTTACATGTTAACATTTTGTTAACATGGATACTATTATTCTTAAGCATGTGGTATTTTATGGTGGTTCCCAGAGGACCGGCATACACTGTCTTTGGAGCAGCATAACCTGAACTGAGTTGTTCAGGTTATGCTGATTATCTTTATCTGTTTATCTTTATGACATTAATTTGATTATTACTAACATTCAAGTCATATCTGTTTCTTGTTTCATTCAGGACCACAACAATCGCTTGCAAATATGTCATATTTGTTACTGAATCATAACTGAACTGCCTTTTCTTCTCTCTCAAAAAGCTCTTGATTTTGGGTTGTTTGAGAATATTCAGGTACATCAGGCCTCTGTTCACATGATCCTTCCTGAAGGATACAAAAGATGCAACAATAGAAAATGCACTCAGGCATTCTCTGGACCTCAATGCTTAAAAGTGACCTCCTGTGGGTGGTGAAGTATTCAAAAGCAGTCAGTGCTTTTTTATAAAAGTAATCCCTAGATGTAAATGGTGACGATATACAAAGAGGGGGGAAAAAGCTGAATTTCATTTCATATGATAAGATCTTAGAATCCTATATTTGTAACTTTTCACCACCTTGTCTATAGATAATAAGTAATAGCTTTACAGTTTGGGATCTCTAGATCAAATGTATTCCAACCAAGGGGTTTGGAAATATATATATTTCTGGAATCACTAAAAATGTTCGGCTTCAGTGATGGCAATGTCAGTCAATTCACCACTTTGGATAGTTGACATTCGTGGTTGCCAGAGGAGGAATCCCCTGACTTTGAATCTACCCCCCCTGCCTGTTGAGGTTTTCACTTGTCACAACTGTGACATCAAAATCTAGTTAAGAGTCAGGCCGCCAGACAACAAATCCAAATTACTTTCATTTCACGATCGCCTGACTTTTTTTCTACTGCCACAAGAAGGTTGATATTTGTGGTTATGGGTGAAATATCTAAACAACGGTTTGATCCTCAGGTCAACATTTTAATTTGTCCAAAACTTTTTTGATGAATACGTTTCATGATAAATCCAATCAACCTCCACTCATGCTTATGGCTAAAATGACAAAGTAACCTGGTCGACATTTTTCTCAGTTTTTCTCAAAGGTTGGTAACCACTATATGTATTACTTCATTGATGTTATGTGCACAATTTTTAAGTTTAAATGAAGGCTTTGAAAGTCAAAGTATGCAATTTTGGGAGATCTTGGTTGATCATGATTTGCATGGATTTACACATTATTCTACAAGTTGGACTTGTTGATAACCATTTTTATGAATATTTACAATAAAACTGTTATATGTGTGAAACCTGTGCGACATGGCTTTATTTTGTATTTCTCCATCTCTTACATTTTGAAAAGGAGGATTTAGAGGTTGACATCTCAATACCAGCGGTGGGACACCCTGGTGTCTGACGGCAAGGTGGGATTTCTTTAACTCACATTTGAGCCGCAGGGGAAGAAAAAGAGGCACGAGAGAGCGATGACCTTCTGTCCCATAGCTGAGGCCTGATAATCTCACATCAAAGTCTGAGCACCACAGAGACCTGACTGCAATGGACCCTCGCTCCCTGACTAAGATTAAACATTTTTTAAACAGACATCATTTTTAGAAGCCATAATAAATGAATTTAGAGATACCAACTTTAAGAAAAAAGTTAACTCAAGGATGCACAATAAATGGCAATTATTTTGTATTTGTGTACAAGAAATATGACTTTTAGGGCACAAACAATATAGCTTCTCCAGCAGGTTTTCATGTATCGCTGGTAAACATTAAATACACATACAGAAATGTGCATGGTTTTACTAACACTGAAATTCAAATATGTACTTTTGTCCAGTCATGCAAATAGTATGTAGATGATCAAGGCAAAGTCTAAAACCACAAAAAGGGCCTGCATTCAAAATATAGTCAAATAGTTTGCAGAAAACAAGAAAACCACTTGCTGCAACTAATTTAAATATATAATTTATATAATTGATAAATAAAGCTGTTCAAATATGGAAGTGTTGACTTTGAGTCATTACATTTCCCTCTGAAATTCAGTTGAGTACAACATTGCATTAAATGTAAAAAACTTCAGTCAAGTATCTTAAACTTGCAATTGAATACTATAATTGTGTATTAGTGAGCATTATGATTTTTATAAGAACAGCATTGGCTAGAGATCAATGATACATTGTGAACTTTTAAGGCAATTGTATTTATTTTCCCATTAAAAAAGTATACTTATTATTTATGAACATATGAACTGCAATGCATAGTAGGCCATAGTGCAAACATATATGAGGTGCAATCCCAGAATATTCACATTGTACAAAAAAGGAATAAAGTTGTAAGTTATAAGCGTCTTTGAAAATTATATTGATTTTGCATTTGCCAGACTAATAGCAATAGCTAAAATGTCAAAGCCATGTAATCGAACCCCGATTAATCAATTAGCATCATGTGCATTTTACAATTGAAACAGAGCCGTAGCCATTGGGACAGGCTCGCTGTCACTCGAGAAAACCAGCAGAAAATGCTTTAATTGTATTTGCAGCTCAGCGGCTGCCCCGCCTCCCGAGTGTAGTCACTGGTCTCTTTCAAGAGTGCTTCAATTTCCCGCTCCCTGATTGGCTGAGAGAGCTTTCTGTTTTGGTTGCCTGCCAGCAGCCGTCTGGAAGGGGAGGGGAGCCGTCTGCCTTCCGCTTCTGGGCTGGATTGACACACAATGAGGAGCAGAGGCTGGGGAGACGCTCCACAAACGCCGCTGTAAATAAATACAACAATCACTGAGGCCAGAGAAACATGGAGAACCAGGTACAGTGGCTTTTGTGTCTCCTTGTGGAATCTGAACTTTTCACAGAGGAAACGGCAGCAGGCTGTTTGCTGGCAGGGCAGGAATGAATCCTCTGTGCTGCTAGCCAGAAGAAAAAAATGCTCCTGCTGCTAATGAACTCGTAGTTGTTTGGCTCTGGAGCTATGCTAGCTGGCCACTCATACATCGGTATTTACCGCTAGCTAGTTTCAGTCTACCACACCATTCACCACCGCTGCATAGCTGTAGCCACAACCAGGCACACAAAGAGATTTACACCTGGGGTTTATTCTGCCCTGCTGTGTTTTAAACACTCATGCACAGTGTTTAGCAGCATGCAGGGCAATGTGAGTCGAGGTTTTGTTGTAGCTAAGCTAAGCTAGTCTACCTATCAGTAGAGTGTCGGCCGTTGGCTAAAGGCTAAGGAGCCGCTACAAGGCGCCGGGGAAAAGATTGGTCTCTCCAGGTTGGGCTGAGAGGCGGGGTGGTGTCTCCACTGCCAGCGGCCTGGAGCCTCGCATGCAAGGTTAATAAAGCCAGTGACGACTATGCAACTAATGTTTTATCATTGCATTATTTGCCAACAGTTGGTTTAATGTTTCCCACATTCTTGATTTGTAGATGCATGCAGCATGGTGGAAAAGCTGATCTGTGTGCAGTCATGATGACCACCCATGATTACAAAGCAAAGAGTATAAAACATAATTGTAAGGTCTCAGTGGTCTGCTTCTTTCACTGTAATACTATTGCATGCATGTTTAAACTTGCACAGTTAAGATTGATGTCATCCTAAAAAAACCGACATAATTTATTTTGCAGCAAACAGAAAAGTGGGTAAACCAAATTACAAACTGCAAACTGTGAGGGAGATATTTCTTTAAAAATAGGCCACTCTCTAAACGCCTGAGGTTATTCAGGACTATCTTTTAGAAGGTTAGGACACACACACACACACACACACGCACACGCACGCACACGCGCACACACACACACACACACACACACACACACACACACACACACACACACACACACACACACACACACACACACACACACACACACACACACACACACACACACACACACACACACACACACACGGATGACAGTGGCTCAGCTACTTTCTTGGAACTAGTCCCATTCAGCATTGGCCCCTTTGAAGTTTTAACTAGATCTGAGCATGTTCATCCAGAGGAAGTCTTCTGCTACAAGTTGTAAGAATGGTGTAGTTGTACTGCTGTGGTGAATTTATCTTTGTATCATGTGACACATTTGCATAATATTTAATTTGTATCATGTATATATACAGTTTCATTGTTTATTGGTACATATAGCTAAAAGCTTTTAACCTGTTTTAGTGAGGTGTTGATTTAACTTTATGGTCATTTTAGAGCCTGACGTTAGTATTGTATTGATTTGTACCAAAAGGTGTTTCTACTAACTGAGCACTTTAACAATGATACAATTATATTGCAGGGTCATCTTTTTTATTGCATTACTTATAGATAGGACAACTAACCTGCAGTTAAGTCAATCAAATGCAGAGTCAAGACAAGAGCGAGAGTCAAGTTCAGTCTGTAAATGTTGCATTTAATTTAATTATGCACATTACAGCATGACACAGCCAAAGTGCTTCATGCGTGTGAAGCAGGGTCATGACTTTATGTAAACATACAGAGATCTTCGCTATTAAATCATTGATATCTGCGTTGAGATGACAGGCGGAGAGGTCATGCAGCTTTTTGTAATACCCACACATTCACTCACACACCCTTTTTCCAATACTCGCTTGTTTTCCTTGGGAGCAGCAGATAGGCTATATGTGACTCCCTGTTGCTCTCTGGGATTGACCATTTTCAAATCGAGTAGCTGGTTCATCTCTTTTAGAAGTGAGGTTTGATGTGATGATGAAGGATTACGCTGGAACCTGCAGCTTCATCAAAGAACAGCCGTTGTTGTGATTGTTTGTTTGCATGTGTGTCCTCTGAGGGAAACCTTCTGACTTTTTATTGTAATAGTTTATTAGCTGAAACTGATTAACATGGTCACGAGGGGTATTATTTACATGTCAGCTGGGAGTTGATTGTTTTCATGGGAGCCAGTGTGTTTGCCAAAATGTGTATTTCCCTAAATTCCCTTCAACCGGAGCTCTGTGTAGGAGAAAGAGAGATGCATGCCTCATATCAATGTTGGCAACTTTTTGTTGAGTGGTGTCGTTGCCTCTGATAGAGGAAAGCTAAATAAATGTTGCAGCAAGTAGGTTTTTGAGATGTAGGTCACTGATGTTTCATATCTTCTGACAGTGTGCTGCTTGGTGACTCAAGGTTGTTGGTGCTTATTGTTAGAAACTTTAATCAGCAGTATTTAGAAAATGGTCCTAATATGTTCAGACAGTTTGACATATTTGAATTCATTCTGCAAATGTCTTTATCAGTAGGGCTTCACAATATATTGCTTTTTTGCCATCGAAATATCAACTTGTGCGCTAAACGATCCCATTAGGATGATTTCAAGTTGATGACAATTATTAAATGTTATGCTTATTGTTCCTGATTTATTTATTCTGTTTATCAACTAATTATTTTATAAATTCAGTTCTAATATTCTCAGCCTCATAATCCCTCCTGGTCTCTTAATTTTTTGATTATTCTGAAAATGTCTGTTTTACCCGCCATGTTTACAGTTTAGTGTTCCCTTTTTGTTCTTACATATAGTCAACGTCTTCCTGTTTGGCTCATTATCTTCCTAATTTTTGTGTTGTCATTATCACCGTTATGATTTCACAGATTTGTCCGGGTGGGTGGGGGTTGTTGATGATTGAAGGGTCTCCGGGTCTGCTTTTGTGGGTGTGGTGGAGTCTGGAGTTTGAGGGCATTACTGCCACAGAAGTGTGTGTGTGTGTGTGTGTGTGTGTGTGTGTGTGTGTGTGTGTGTGTGTGTGTGTGTGTGTGTGTGTGTGTGTGTGTGTGTGTGTGCGTGCGTGTGTGTGTGTGTGTGTGTGTGTGTGTGTGTGTGTGTGTGTGTGTGTGTGTGTGTGTGTGTGTGTGTGTGTGTGTGTGTGTGTGTGGTGTGTGTGTGTGTGTGTGTGTGTGTGTGTGTGTGTGTTGTGTGTGTGTGTGTGTGTGTGTGTGTGTGTGTGTGTGTGTGTGTTGTGTGTGTGTGTGTGTGTGTGTGTGTGTGTGTGTGTGTGTGTGTGTGTGTGTGTGTGATCTCAATCCTGTCCCATCTAATCCCCCCCACTCAGTCCCAGCTCACAAACTGCTCTGTGCCGGGGCCAAATCCCCACATTCTTCAGTCCTCCCCTGGACATAAAGTGCCTTTCTCTCCCCTCTCCTTGTTCCCTTTTACACTCCCATCTCCATAGCCTCTTCACTTGCCATGCCAATCACCCAGTCACAGCAGCGCGGTGTCATTAGCTTGTCGCATCACTGTCATTGTTCTTGGCAGAGAGAGCCCAAAAATGTGCCCCTCTTCTGCACAAACCTTTTGAGATGAGTCGGCCGGGCAGCTTATCGCTGCTGTGGTTCCTCAGGGAGCGTCCCGACACCGTCCAGCTTTGTGTTTGTCCAGAACAAGTGTTCAGCTTTGCTCTCTTTAGAAGAGAGTCCACACACTCCAACATAGAGATTAAGAGTTTTTTTGTTCAAGGCGGAATCAGAAACTAATAAATAATGGCCTCTTGGTTTAATCTCAATACGTGCCATGTTTTGATTGTTTCTGAAGAAACCTCAGATAATGTCTTTTAGGCACTATAGCCGATCATTTACTTGATTGCTTTGTGTTAAGTTTAGTAATATCTTAAATTAAAACAATCTCAAATGACTTAAAAAAAAGAAAGCAAAAGAGGTTTAAATGTTTAATTAACTCTAGATATTTCCTAGAGCTGAATTAACTGATAAATTAAGTAGGGATGCACGATAATTATCGGCCCGATATTAGGAATTATGACGTCATCCCGATAAACCCGATACCAGTATTAATAGCCTCGATAATATACAATATATTTTTTGGGTAAAAAAAAAAGAAAAAAATACTGCGGTGTGGGTGGATTGGGATGAGGGGCGCTTGTTTTTCACTCGGCTCCTCCCGTTTTGCCAGTACTGTGGTATTAGTGGTTTAGGAAGAGGGGAGTTCTTCACAAATCCAGCGCTCCGTAATACTTCGAACCTGATCAGCCACCTGAAACATCGCCATCGAAGCGTACGAAGACATTAGCCGCGTTCACACTGCGGTACTTTTCCCACAAAGGTTAATGCGAACTTAGTTCATGCGAACTCTTTAGTTCGCATGAACTAAGTACAGATCGCGTTCACACCAGAAATAGTCCCTGGGGGTGGATTAGGCAAATGAAGCCGCTGACGTCACTTCTTCTTCTTCTGCTTTGGGTTTACTGGCAGGCCGCAAACCACTTCACGGCGTATACTGCCGCCCAAAGTCCCCGGCCGGAAGTCCCCGGAGTTGGGGACTGGCTTCAGTAGAAGCTGCTGGGACTCCCAGCAGCTTCTACTGAAGCCTTCCGAGTAAATCGCCAGGACGCCGACACCTCGTCATCACTCCACCGCTCCCATGTTTTATTTTGTGTTGCCATAAGTTAGTCTCTCTGCGTTTCTGCACTGGGCTAATGCTAATAATGCTAATGCGGGGATAATAAAATGGCGGCTTCACAAAACTTTTTGGGAGTTTTACGGGGCGTGGTTTGCAATTCGCCCAGCCAATCAGGAATATAGCTCTTTTCTCAAAAAAGAGCCGCTCGAAAGTCCCTGCTCTCTAGTTTCTAGTTCCGAGCGGGAGCTTTTCTGGTTCAGCTCCGGTTTCCCTTTTCAGCTCCCGCTCTGTTCACACTGCCCACTGGCGCCCCAGAGCTGCCCTTGCTGCGTCATGGCGTCACCGTTTACATCGCTGATTTGCTCCCCAACGGAAGCCATTACGGTGCTCACAACAACAACAACAACTGCGTCGGGTCGATGATCGTGTTGCTTTTAATCACACGAAGCCAGAATAAATTGAATAACGACTTCTCCAACCTTATACTTTGCTCCAGAGTGCCGTGGTTCATTGTTTATTAATGTGTTTCTGCAGCATTTACCGACCGCTGCAGTATTGGCTGCTCTTCCATGGAGTGTATTCTCCCGTTAGCTCCCGGTTAGCTCACACTGCAGCGGCCGCTCTAAAGTATTCACTGTCCGACTCACACAAGCAGCTGATGCATATCCCCAGTTCCCCTTAGTGAATGTGTGTCCGTCTGAATTGACACTGTTTGGTATCACAACGCCGTTATGAAAGTTTATCTGGTATAAAACGGGTGATGTTAGCATAGCAACCGAAGCTAAACTGACTACTTGCATCCGATAGCTGCAATAATACAAAACAACACGTCTGCCTCTCTCCACAATGATCGATAACAGCGAACGGATGGTCAAAGTAAGGTACAAATAAACAGAATCACACGAAGCCTGGTTAGTGTTGCCTGACTTTATAAAGTGTGTTTATAGGCACTACTGCTTGGAGGCAGGCATAACAGTCGACCCATGGGAGGTGGGTTTAGTTTCCTGCACGCCTCGACGTAAGAGAGACGTAAGCGACATCGCCTCTTAGCTCCAAAGCTCTTGCCTCTGGACCGACAATTTTTTGGAGCTGGAAATGAAGCGGATTCCGGAGCTCAGAGCCGGCGCCGCTGCGGTGTGAACAGGAAAACCCGGCGCTTTTCAGGCTCTAGCTCCGAGCCGGAGCTGAAAAGGCGCTGGTGTGAAAGGGGCACTGCAGGGACTTTCGAGGGGGTAAAAAGGTTCGCATGAACTACTTTTAGTACCGGCTCTTTTTGGTGTGAACGCGATCATGAACTAAGTTTGCATGAACCTTTGTGGGAAAAGTACCGCAGTGTGAACGCGGCTACGGTATCGGTTTCAAAAAACCAATATCGTGCATCCCTAAAATTAAGCAATGAATATGAAATAATTTGTACTTAAACAATCAATCGTTTGACCTACTTACTTTTTGGACAAAGTGATTATTTTCTGATTGTCTTCTCTGTGAAATGTCAGAAAAATAATCTGCATATAATACATAATTTCAAATCTTGGGGTTGCATTTATTTTACATATAAACCTCAGACCAGTTAAGTTATACATTGTTCTAAGATGAGGAAACAGGAATCTACTTGCAATTGAAACACTCACCAGAGGAAGAAAACCTCAAGGCATTTATTATTTCTATTTGACAATTTATTTGAAATTTCCTGCTGTTTGCTTATTTTTTCATCATTTCAATCAGCTTCTTGATCTGAAGAATTTTGTCTGTGCACATCGTCTGCTTGTATATATTTTCCTACGTCTACAGGTCCAGTGTAGTAGTAAACAGTATTTGTCTCTTTTCAGTGCACGGTGCAGGTGAAGCTGGAGTTGGGCCACAGAGCCCAGCTGAGGAAGAAGGTGACATCAGAAGGCTTCACCCACGACTGGATGGTGTTTGTCCGAGGGCCAGAAACCGGCGACATCCAGCACTTTGTAGAGAAGGTCGTGTTCCGCCTCCACGATAGCTTCCCCAAACCCAAGAGAGGTGAGACTAGTGGATATCACATAGCCGGGGAAAAATATCATATTTCTTGTCTTTGTTATTTCTAGCTTTTTTATAAATGTGTCTTCACTGTCCATCCTGTAAATCCCTAAGCAAGTTAGATCCAATTAATGATTGATTTGTATGTTTCACAGGGTTTTGTGTTTAAGTAAACAAAATCTTAAACTGAAGTGGACAGCATTTTCATTATCATAATAATTATGAAAAAAGGTTCCGTTTTTAATCTTCAGGTTATTGTTCCTCACATTGAATTCATGGTAGTTTATTGTTTGCCAAGACTGTTGTTCTCAAATTAATGTGACATAACTTGTTTTCATTTTAGGGAGAGACTTTTATTAATTAATTCAGTTATTAGAGCTCAGTCTATTGATAAATGAAATGTGAGTAATCGAATTGCTGCCGTTGGCATGCATGTGTCTGTCTGCAGTATGCAAGGAGCCGCCGTACAAAGTGGAGGAGTCGGGCTACGCAGGCTTCCTCATGCCTATTGAGGTTTACTTCAAGAACAAGGTGAGATAGACTGGACACTGATAGTAATCTGTGTAGTGACTGTCTTTGCATATATTTACAAAATATATAAGAAAGGATAAGTGAAATGAGTTGCGAATTGAATATGGTTTGTATTTCTACATTGATTTATACATTGGTGGTACATGATGGAGTCTGCAATTATTATGGATGTAGTACATTTACAAACTGAAGAAGGTTGAGCATAGACTGCCTGTTATATGCTGGAATCCAGTCATGTTAACCAGGTTAACTCGTTAACTTGATTAAAGAAAACGGGTTGTTCCTTTTTACATGATGATTCTGAAATCAGGTTATTGTCCCAAGGCTAGAATAATCTGATTACTTTAAGTGCATGTAGATTGTATAAGTGCTGTGCAGCGATGGTTTAAAATCCTTCTTGGACCATTTGTTTTGTGAATGGCTTGATTCTGGAGGTCTGCACTAACACACTGTCCTGTAGCAGTTATTATACATGCACTTAGTCAATCAAAGAGCACCATTGTGTTGGTTAAACTTTTATGAGAGGAGCATTTCTCTTTTTAAGTGAGGGAAATAAAACGACCACATACTATTATGCTGGCACCTTTAAGTCTCCATGAGCCATTAAAATGAATGATGAAAGAAAGAAAGACCCACTTTACTGTCATTATAAGATAAGGACGGTGCTTAAGAGAAATGCGCACATTAGTGGACCTGTCTCATGCAGGTCTTTATAATATTAAACCACTGAACTGCAGTCAAGAATGTTACATCCTCCTCCTACGTGCTAATACACATTGGACAAGTCTGTAAAAAGATCAAGGTAATACTTAAAAGACTAGAGAAGTTAATATCAGCAGCCATTAATCCATCTGATTTAATTAAGACGTTTATGTTTCTCAAGCATGTCTCGATGCCTTTTCTGCAGCTGTAATTGCCGACTTCTCTCCAGCGTTTCTCAGGAATGTTAGTTGATTCTTATCAGCACACCGGCTCCAGCTACGTCTATCTGTTTTATTGACTTCCTGGTAGGGCTGCTCGATTATGGCAAAAATCATAATCTCAATTATTTGGGTCAATAATTGATATCACGATTATTAAAAACGATTATCCATTTACTTTGAAAACATCAATTTATTGGAGGAAAAAAATGTGAACAGTATGTTTGTAACACTTGATTACCCTGAACTGTAAGTATAATTCAACTGAAAAACCAATAATAAAAAAAGTAGAATAAAATAAAAAGTAATAATAAAAAAAATTATTCGTTTTATTTCGATTACGATGTTTTCGTAATCGTTGCAAGCCATAATCGTAATTGCGATTCAAATACGATTAATTGAGCAGCCCTACTTCCTGTTAATTAATTCAGCCTTTATCTTTTGTTATGAAATGGATCAGTTTAATGCAGAAAGACCAACACAACATTAGTTTGTGTCACACTGGCTGTCAGAGTGGGTTAATAACATGTATTTTTATACTGTTGTCTTACTTCAGGAGGAGCCAAAAAAGGTGTGTTTCAACTACGACCTATTTCTCAACTTGGAAGGCAACCCACCCGTCAACCACCTGCGCTGTGAGAAGCTCACCTTCAACAACCCCACCAAAGAATTCAGGAGAAAGCTGATCAAAGCTGGAGGGGTGAGGCTGCTGGTACACTGGGCTGATGGCTTAATGAGTGACTAGAGTCAATAGCAAACCCTATTCTTGTTAATAGTACTAGAGTACCACGTGATGTATTTCATCATGAGTTGTGAAGCTGCCGCTTTATCCTCAATTTACGGTTTCTGCAGGCATCGAAAGCATTTCAGCATTTTCTTCTCCTGCCTGCCTAATGGTAATGTTAGTTTTGAAACGTTTTGGTTAGCAATTGCAGGTTGTTGGGAGATGTTATGCATTAAACAAACACTAAAAGTAGGAGTGTTGCAACACTCAATTCTGCATGTAGAGGGCTTTTAAACCCTCCATTAGACAAGTAGCAAACACTGTCACAAACCAGCGTCAACTTAAACAAAGACGTAATTTATTGTATTTAAATACTTAATACATCAATACATTTTCTATAACTTGTCCGTAATAATTTAATACATAGTTTATCATGAGAAAATAATGTTATAGGCCTTTGTCTCCCTACTGGTTACTCATCATACATTTATGTGTCGATCCTAAATTTCACTTGTTGAGTCCTGCAGACATTCTGTTAATGTAACTACTTCTAAGGAATCAGAGTGTAAGTAAACCACCACAAGACACACCTTGTATTTTCAATTGAGAACAACAGTATTTGATAACATTTCTGAAAAATTCCAAAATTAAATCTAAAGGTGAATTGATTTAAGTTTATCTCAAAGCCAGTCACAATTTCAAAAAAGATTTTGCACACCATAAAGTCTTAGTGACATATCAGTAATGTTGGTGTTTATACATTTTGCTTTATGATGATCTGAGGACTCAAATGTTATTAACAAGAGTACACGTGATGGACACTGTTTCCTTTTGAAGTATGTTTTCTGACCACAATTATAGGATTTTTGTAGTTAACTTCTCAAATGTGTATGCCGGTATTGTGTAAAATATTTGTTTTGTACTGATGATTCAAGCTGTAGACAACTGTGGGTCACATAACATTTGGGTAAAAATAACCTGCTTCTGTCTTCAGTGGAATTGAGTAAAGGCTCCCTGACATTACATGAGAGTTGACAGTGTATACATACAATAGTACAGCTCCATAACTCTTGTCTCTTTATCTCCAGGTAATGGTGGTTCCAGAGGGGGCTGAAGCCGTGTCCCGGCCCAGTCCTGACTACCCCATGCTGCCCACCATCCCTCTCTCCGCCTTCTCAGACCCCAAGAAGACCAAGACCTCTCATGTGTCAAAGGTTGGTAATATCTTAATTGGTTCCCTAACATGATCAGCTTTCTCTTTTTTGGGGAGAACTTAAGCCAAACTGCCATATGACATATATTGAAAGATAAAAAGCCACATGTCTAAATGAACATTGATAAAAGCATTGAACTGGTCTTGAGATCAGAGAGACTCCGTCTTCTTATCATAACCATCTCTGTACGCAGAATTACTGAGAGAACTTATCTGCTAGGAGACGAGAGATATCAGAATAAAAGAGGAAACTGATCCTGTTACATTTTCCACTCCTGACACAGTTTTGGTCTGAACCTTTCACAGACCAGGGCAGTGGGCGGGTCTTTATGATCTGATGAAATTCAATTGCCCTTCGTATTTTATTCGTAGCTTTGTATAGTTGTTTTAGTGTATTCGTCTTAGTGTATTTAAGATGTGATCTTCTTTCTTGACACAATCTGATTTTGGGTCATTTACAAAACGTTAGGACCCATATTGGTAAATTACTTTAGGTTGTGCTTATGACAAAACTTCATCATGTAAACTAAATGCCCCATTTTGACATAGAAATGCATGTTTCTTCAGTCCACTTTTTAATTGTACCATGAGTAGGTGTACGTCGAGCTTTGGCTTGGACTTGGTGTCGTCCAGCTGTGTCCATCTGCTGATTACAGAAAAAGTCATGACAGCCACCTCTAAAAATGTACTCTGGTCTGTATTGAGTCTCCAACCAGCATTCATAAAGGGCCTTGAATTCACTAAATCTAAAATGAGGGCCTTGAGTTGGTCTACAAGTTTGGTCCCAGGCTAAAAATATCTCAACAACTATTGAAAGGATTTCAGGGGAATTTGGTAAAGAAATGAATGGTTACCAAATAATTAATCCTACGGACTTTGATGATCCCCCGACTTCAGCCTTTTGTTTTTTTGCAAATTAGCAAACGTTAGTTTGTTAACAGACTAAACTATGATTTTGAACATGGTAAGCATTAAACCCGTCAACATCATCATGTTAGCATGCTTACTTTAGCATTTAGCTCAAAACACAACTATGCCAAAGTACAGTCTCAGCTGTAGCATCTTAGTCTTCTTATTGCACAGTGCCACGGGCGGGTCAACGGCTGCCCCCCTAACTTGTGTGTCCCTAAGCTGTACTTGTAGAAACAAACCTACACTATGTCCACAAGCTTCTCAAGCAATGAAACAAGCTGTACATTAATTAAAAGTGAATCATTTTAAACATCATCTTAGGCCTGTTAAAAACGCAGCTACAGTACCTGCATTACACTGCGGAGCGGTGTTCACAGACCGCGGCTCACACCGCTGCAGAGAGACCGAGCTGTCCCAGCACCTGAAGGTGGATCAGCTTCCCCTGAGAGCATTTCCCCTTCGACTGGTTTTGTTTTTAATAAGGACGAGAGCTTGAAACAAAATATGAATAAAACGCTGCCGTTTGAATCGATAGCGTTTAACAGACGGGCGCTGTTTGGGGCGTTACGTTACAAAATACTACACAGACAGTGCTAGCTGGGAGATCGATCACTTTATTTGCTAAACTATGCGGTACTAATAAATCCATGTAAATTACACATCACAGCAATGAGGCTGATAAATGAAACCAGGATACATCCTTTACCGTCAAACCGGATCTAAACGCAGCTGCCTGTGTGAGTTTGATAAATACCTTCTGATTTTATATTTATTATATGCTACTTATCAGTTACATGGCCCTAGGGCCTAACGTGTAAGGTTATACAAGCATTTGTACCAGTGCTTTTCACAAGCAGACTCTTGCAGTCCAGAGTAGCTGGAGTGATTCAACAACAACACAAAGACATATCTGAGAAGTGATCAGGACGAACAGAAAGAGGAAAAGGAAAATAGAGATGAAGAGACCATGAGGGTCAGAGCAGGAGGAAGCCAGGAGGAGATGAAGAGACCAGGAGGTTCAGAGCAGGAGGAAGCCAGGAGGAGATGAAGAGACCAGGAGGCTCAGAGCAGGAGGAAGCCAGGAGGAGATGAAGAGACCAGGAGGCTCAGAGCAGGAGGAAGCCAGGAGGAGATGAAGACATTAGTGAAGAAGAAGAAATGTGAGGAATAAAGATGAAGTGTCAGAAAGAGGGACAGAGGCAGGGATCAGGAGGCAGATGAGACTCCAGCTGGACCACATGGTATGTTCTTATTTTCCTTACATGTTCCATTACAGCAGCACAATCTAGCAGCTCTTAGTATTGACACATATTGATTGAAATGTGTTGCTGCACAGGTCACCTTTAGCTCTCTGAAGAGATGGGTGATGTAATTTTTGTACTTAAGTATAACTAAGTACTTTTACCGTACTTGCAGTAAACAGAATTCTAGGGTATCATGAGTATTTTCTGCTGTTTTATACTTTATTTGAGTTTGTTTGTCTGAACACCTTGTTTCTCTTGTGCATTAAGAACACTTGTGTTAGGGCATAATTTAACAATAAATAGGTTACACAGTATAGAATACCACATACGGTCCGGCCACCCTGGCATGACCTCTTGCCCCCCCTTTGTCACCCCATGTAACATTTTCTAGAACCGCCACTGCATGCACTGTGCAT
This sequence comes from Pseudochaenichthys georgianus, assembly GCF_902827115.2. NCBI lineage: Eukaryota > Metazoa > Chordata > Actinopteri > Perciformes > Channichthyidae > Pseudochaenichthys > Pseudochaenichthys georgianus. The sequence continues at coordinate 20,653,704 of NC_047506.1, forward strand.
AAGCTGTTTTTAAGACGAATTACTTGAGATAATTGTGTTATTTTTGACTTATCTTTCACAGTAATTATATGATGACAGTACAGGATAGATTGGCCTGACTTTGATGTGCAGCTGAGTGTGTAATTGTCCATTGTTGATGATGCTGCTTATCTCTCTCTAGGAGCCCAGCAAAGAGGGGAGTGGCAGCAGCAAAGGACCCAAACCGCACAAACTGACCAAGGAGCACCGTGAACGGCCCCGAAAAGACTCTGAGAGCAAAGCCACGCCGAAAGGGGAGAGCGATCGAGATGGGAGCAGCAAGAGTGGCCGAGACCCTTCCTCTTCCTCGTCTTCTAAAAAGCCGTCAGATATCAAAGTAAAAGAAGAAGTTAAGGTCTTACCCAAGGCTGCCTTCAAAGAGCCTAAACTCACCCTGAAGGATTCAAAGATGGAGGGCATGTCCCCTAAAGGAGGGGGGGCGGGGGGTGGAGGAGGCGTTGGAGGAGGCGTTGGAGGAGGCGTTGGAGGAGGCGGGGGAGGGTCCTCAGAGTCTAAAGCCCCGGGGAAACGACCCTCTACTGTGGAGTCTCCCAAACCCAGTGCGAAGAAGAAGAAGGGCAGCTCAGAGGGGCCGAAGGGGCCGACAAGCGGGGCCTTCACAGGAACCTCTCCCCGAGTCTCCTCCTCGTCGGCAGCCAGCCAGCCGTACGCAGAGAAGAAACCCCCAAAGGAAAAAGGTCGCTGGCCCAAAGGCAAAAATGACACGCAGGAACCGAAGGAGCCCAAGAAAGTTCCAGAATCTGAAGAGTCTAATTCAGAGGACGAAGCGTCGTCGAAATCAGAGGTCAGCCTCACAGGAGCTAAATATTTCAGACTGTTAGTCGGCTAATGCTCCCAAAAGAGAACATTTGAACGAGGCAATGTATTTGGCCATTAAAGATTGTGTCAGTTGATTGATTAAGAATCTAGCTAATCATTTCCTTGAGAGGCATGAAAGTGTTTTGAGATTGGAGCTAATTAAATGCCATAATTGAAAATTACAACACTCCAGATGTAAAAAATAATCACCTGTAGTCAGGATTTGTTCAGCACATTTACATTTTTTAGCCCATCAACTTTTTTACCTATTCTGTCAATTACTTTCCTCACTTGTTATCCCTCTCATCATTTCTTCTTCTCCTCCTCTTACAGCAGTCGGCCCCTTCCAGTCCTTCCAACTCCAGTTCGAGTTCTGACTCCAGCTCAGATTCTGACTTTGAGCCGGGACAGAAACAAGGGCAAGGTAGGAAATTCATTCCCTTTGTTTCATAGCAGAGATTAGCATTAATCTGGGCATGTCAAAGTAGGTTGTAGTTGTTATATAACACAACTGTATTTCTCTCTCAGGCCCCCTGCGATCGATGGTAGAGGAGATCCAATCAGAGGAGTCAGATGATGACGACAGCAGCTCAGAGGAGGAGACGCCCATCAAGACCAACCCCCCCAACCGTGACTCACGGTCAGTCTCTTAAAAAGTCCCATGACATTTTAGATGATCAGTCAAAAACTGTAGTCCTTGAAAAAATAACACAGATGTAACCGCGCTCCTGATAAAAGAGGTCTGCGATGGGTCTACACTTTCATCTTGTTTCCAGCATTATGATTAAAATGTATCGTTTCGCTACATGAAAATAGTGTGACTGCTTAAATGCATATCTTTTTTCTAAACACTTAAGCCTTTCAACCCTTCACTACAATTTAATGTATTCACATAATCTGACATATTTTGATAGATTAACCTTCCCCAGTGAACTCACTGTCCCTAACTCAGTGTTTTGTCTCCTCAGTATTGTTTACTCTTGTATATTTGTAGATGTCCGTTGTGTCTCCTTGACTGAATGATATCAGGCTCCATATTTGCAGCAAGTTAAGAAACATGAGTTGTGTTATGTCTATCTTCTCTGTCTATGTGTGATTGACCTCTGACCCCTGTCAGACTCAGCCTGGACAGTGAGAGTGACAGCAGTGACGGCTCGCACAGCCCCAGTCGAGACTCCGCCCGGCCCCCCCAGAAACACAGCTCCTCCAACAACAAAGTGAGTCACACACTTAATTTACTCCCTGATTTCATTGATGTGATGACAGGGATGGAAATTGTTAGAGTAGAAAAGGAATTCCAGACAGGGTTCCTACTTATCTATTAAAATTGAATTAATTAATCTAAAATGATGGCAAATTGTGTTACATTTCCTTAATCAATCTTTACAAAGGTGAAAATGCTATAAAAAAAAATACTAAGACAAGCAAAGTAGGATTTTGTGAGTCTTCTATTCTGATATTGTATTTAAAAATCAACAATATCAAAAGAACAGTCTCAGGCTTAATTAAGATGTAGACGTCTGACTACTGAATTTCATGAAATGGTTTATTTGTAGCCCTCTTGACATTTTAACAACGGAACAGCCTCAGGCTTCCACTTACTGCTTTAGTGTTCCAGCTCTGTGATGTGTTTCATAGCTCACATCACTTCCTCTGTCTCTCTTCTTTGTATCCCCTCTCTTTCTATAATTCCTCTCCTCCTTTTTCTCTTTTTTTTTTGGCTCTCCTGTCTGCAGGTTTCAGGCAGAAAGAGTCCAGATTCCTCGTTTCGTTCAGAGAAGGTGTTGAAGAAGGGATACGACAAGGTAGGAAGGGTAAATACAACTTTTCTTTTACACTTTACCTCACATACACATACATGCAGTGTTCTGCCACATTCAGCGAGTGCATAATGAATTCAAGATGGAGTATTGGACAGTGAATTGATCCAGATGTGCAAACAGACTCTGGCCTATGAACCCTTGCCTAGAAATCTATTTTCCTCTTTGTAGCGAGGTTATTCATGAAGTGATGATTTTAAATCTGGTAAACCGATCCTATATTGATCCTTACACATTAAAACGTTTCAATTCATTTTGTTGAGACATAAGAAAAGTTTAAATCCCATACTGATTGATTTCAAAGGATGCCTTCTTTATAGTAAACAATAAATAAATAAAAAGTCTTTAGTGCTTTTGACAATTTTAACTTTAAATTCACACCTCAATCTGGACTCTTTTTTATTTGACTTTATCATCAGTTTTTCCACCTATATTGTTACTAATCAGGGGTTCCCGCGGGGTCTTAAAAAGTCTTAAATTTGATCATCTGAATTTAAGGCCTTTTATATCAAAAACCTGTTGAAATGCTACTGTTATTTTTACTGTCCCCCTAAAGCGCGTCGGCAGCCTCCAGGAATGCTTCTTTCATAACTTCGCCGTCTTTGAAAGACTTCATGTGTTTCGCAAGAACGTGACTGACACGATAAGATGCTCTGGTAGCAGCCTTGCTCTTGTTGTTGGGCCTGGTGAAAATGGCCAATCGCAAAGCTTTGATGCGTTCAAGTGCATTATTCTGGCACAGGAAGATTATGTTATAGGACATTAACGATAAAACAGAATATTGTTGTTCTATTTTTAGACACATCTCGCGATCGACTGGGAATCTCCCGGTCGATCGCGATCGACTGGTTGGGCACCCCTGATCTAGCACTACACACTAGGGATGTGCATCTCCATCACTGAGGCGATGCGATGCGCATCTCGATACATTGCCAACGATACGATACATTTGAAACACCGGGCGATACGATACGATTCACCCCTGTTACAGTTCGATACGATGTGATTCAACACGATGCAAAATAATGATACTTCAATATGGTACGACAGAGGATTTTTGTTTTATTCCTTATATGCAGCAAATCATACATTAACAAAAAAGTGCTTTACATATTTGGTTCTCTCTACTAGTACTGCGCATACAATTGTATAACACCTCACAGTTTAACAATGTAAGGATGCATTGATCATGATTAATAATGTGCAAATAACAACTACCATAGTGCAATGCCCATACAGCTGCCAGCCTGATGTGCTTAACACTCATTCATAGGCTGACTCACCAGTGAGCAGAAAGCAGTGGTTTCTATATGAACAATAAAGAATACAAATAACCTTTCACAAACAGGTATTTCATAACTGCTTACAGTAAGGAAGACATACTCTCTCTGACAGAACACCTCACTGTTTTTCTTTTCAGCCGCAGACCCCATGTTGCCTCTTTATGTGCGTCGCTAAGTTCCTCGTACTACTTGTGTACTTTAAAGCGACACGGCATCGTTTACAATTTGCGAGCGATTTTTCAAGTTGACCGTCTTTCTTGAAAAATCCGAAGTGTTGCTAAACGTTTGATAGGTAGGTATTTTTCGGTGCTCTGTGTTTCTCTTTCTCCTCGACTTCCATGTGTGTTGATAACTGACACTCTCGGCCTCCGTAGTGCGACGCAAAGATCGTCTCTGCGGAGTGCTGACTGGATGAGGGGATATTCTATGAATGAATCGTTTTTTTATCGATGCAAAGACGCTACAATCGATGCATCGCGAGTTCAACCCAAACTGTAGCCGATGTGCACTCTTTCAACCGGTGCACTCGCATCTTGAACGTTTATGCTGGTGCACCGATGCGAATCGGTGAATCTTAACATCCCTACTACACACACGCACACTTTTTGTCTAACACAGTTCTGTGTACTGTTATGCTGTTATGTTCAGTCATCGTTCTTATGTTGAACATGAATACATTTCATGTACGTATTTCTTCTTTCATAGCAATTTTCCTTCATACTTTCTTGCCGTGAGATAGGTCTTAAATTCTATTCAAAGTGGTCTTAAAAAGTCTTACATTTGAGTTGGTGAAACCTGCAGGAATCCTGAGTAATGCTCATACAGAAGTTTACATTTCAATCAAGAATGAAAAGCTGTGACCTCTTTAGCTCCTGCTTGACTCTGACCATGCTCACTCTGCAGGCGTACACGGAAGAGCTGGTGGACCTCCACCGCAGACTGATGGCTTTAAGGGAGCGGAACGTCCTGCAGCAGGTGTGTGTTTGAACTTCATACTGTCCATCACAGGATAAACATCATGCCATACTTAATAAGTCAAGTTCTAGAAATTGCATTGGAACGACTTATCCAATATTTAAATGTTGGCCATGAGGGTTGTGCAATAGATCGCCATTGTCAGTATGTGCGTCTGTGTATTGTGTTTGTTCAAATTGTGTATGACTGATGATATGTGTATGTCTCTTAATGTCCACTATGTTTGTATATGTACATGTATGCGGAACTGCAGGACGGAGTCCAGAACAAATGTCCTTACGGGGACAATAAAGTATATCGTATCGTAATATAATAGGAATAAATACAAAATGCATTTTTGAAAAGTGGAGAACCTTGTATGTATATCTGTTGTCTCCTTGCGGGACTTTCAACTTGAATCAATCTATCATTTTTATTTGGTTTATCCATTTGTCTATTTTATTTTGTCACCTTTTCAGGGTCCAGGCCACGTGAAATACATTAGATTAAAATGATATCAAAATAAGAAATGTTCTTTGTCCCTTCTGATTTCAATCAGACTGTTATGATGGCCGTGAAACAAGCATTAAATTGCTTTCTTTAGAAAGGTTTTGAACTTGAACATGTTGAGTTATTTTCAGCAATATAGTGATCTGATGGACCAGCTTATTTGAAGGTTGTTAATGATAACTGATCACTTTCTGCTCTCAGATTGTGAACCTGATCGAGGAGACGGGCCACTTCAACGTGACCAACACCACCTTTGACTTTGACCTCTTTTCACTGGACGAGTCCACCGTCCGCAAACTACAGAGCTACCTGGAGGCGACGGCCACGTGACAGGAAGTGGGAACTGGTGTGGATGGAGGCGGCGGAGGTAGACGCGCCACCATCTCCTCTTTTTAAGGAGAGGAGGAGCAACCACATCACGTCGCAGCTGTTTCACAGGCCTGACTGAACCACCGAACAACTACCACACAGAAACACGCGAACAAACACAAGCACACATGAAGACACACCGCCTTCACGTGACGCTGGGGGGGGGAACTGAAGGAGGAGGAGGAGGAGGAGGAGGAGCGGAGCGGCTGAACTCCGTCTACAGTCAGGATATCAACTACTCTATATTACTGAGCCTGTGCAAAGCTGTGGTATGCACCCCACACCCCCTCCTGCACCCTTCTGCACTCCCGCCTCTGCAAACCCAATAATTCCCCTCCTCTTCCTCCCCCTTCACACGCACACTCCTTACTCGGCAGAACATTTCAGTCCCCTTCCCCCTGCCGTCAGCTGGAGCTAATTTCTCTCTCCACATACTCTTTAAGTTGTGTGTGTGTGTTGACTATGCAGTGTGCGTGTGTGTGCGTGCATTCGATCGCTGCTGAGGGTTAGGAGGAGATGTTGTCTTTGTGGTACCGACTTCTCTCTTTTTGGGAAGCTTGAGCACAAACAACAGTCAGTTTGCCGCTTTCACACCAGGCCAAACAAACACACATTCAGGTCATCTTTTACTTTAACCCTCCCCACCCGATAAGATTTTTTAAGAAGTATATAAATCATGAATAAATACTATATTGTAGTTGTAAGCAGATATAGGTAAGTAAACTATAACTTTTTGTTTTTAACTGATAATGAATGAGCACTATAGAAAAATACAAACAATTGACAGCTACTGTTTCTTAATGAACACTTTAAATGCTGCTTATAACCACATTGCAGGGTGTTATAAACCTTTTAAATCTTTGCAGTTATTATAAATCGTAAAGGGGGGGTTAAACTAAATTGGTACCCAGAATTTGTCTCTGTGTTCCTATCACTGTACACATAACACTGAGACGTGTGCTGTGTGTGAGTCTTTCCTGCATGAGGTTTCTGTTGTCTGAACACATGTTCTGTTGAGTTTCTCCTCTACTTCCTCACACTGAAAGCTGAGCCTTGACCTCCTACCAATGCCCCCCCCCTCCCTCTGAAGCCCCCTCACCTCATCCCTCCTCCCTGTTTCTCATATTGGCGTGCATGAAAGGGCTCGACTGCTCGCGGCCAGAGCAGTGGAGGATCACTCCTGAATTGCCTTCTAAGTGGTGGGTAGGGGAGGGTGGGAAGGGGGTTTAAAAAGCCGTGAAAAAGTAGCCATACTTGTCTCCCAGAATCCAAAAATAAGAAAAAAATTAATAGGGGCCACGCCTTTTTACATTTTATTTTTCTACAAGTGCGTTTTGTGTATTTATTCCCAGACTGCGGTTAAGATAACCTGTGAGCTATGAATGTATATCGCTTTTACTTTTCTACGGCTAGCAACAGCCCCACTCTAGTGCCTTTTTCTGCGACTTGCAGTGTGAGGGGGGGTGTGCACTCTGTTAGCCATGGTCACACAGATTGAAACCCCCCCCCGCCCCAAATACCCCCCTCGGGGAAACAAGTGTTAAAAGGGATGCCTGAAAATCCAGTATTGTCTTAACGGCTTCCATCCCTGCTTCTCCTTCTCCAGTGTCTTTATAGCACTGACTGCTCTATCTCCCTGATGGTGGTCTTCATGTTTTCATTTTCCTGCTTTGTGAGATTAGGTTCAGTGTTTTGAAGAGGTCTGCGTGGTAGTTGATCACATTCATTAGCTCTAGTAACGGTAGCTTTGTCGTGTGTTTTGTGAGACGGTTGTCGTTGAATAGGGTCGGGGCTCCCTCTTCAAGCTGTTGGAAGAATTAGAACTACGGGTGAAGTGTTTGATACTAAGTTACCAGGAACTTGAAGAGCATTCACAAAGGGTGTGTAGGCAGAAACATAAGCTAAAGAAAACCCTCCTTGTGTTTTCTTTCCCTAAATATCTGAAATGGATATCTCAGAGGCCTGAGACATGAAGTAAGTTCAGAGTTCTGGCTGATAACTTTAACCAAGCTGACAGTCTCACAAAGCTGGCTCACTGTAAACGATTAGTAATACCGAGCACAAAGCAACATGTTTACTCATCAGTAAACTCACTTAGCTTTATATGCTAACTAAAGAAGACATTTAAGGTATGACTCTAGCACAAACACAAATTAGTTTAAATGGACCCTGATCATGAGTCAAGAGAAAAACTCCCTAATGGTATCTTCATTTTAACTATTTGTATTTAATGTAAAATTAGCTTCTAGAAGACTATGAACTTATGTTGAGTCTTTTATGACACATTATCACACCTATGTAGCAGACACTTTCCAAATGAAGTAAAACTGGTGAGATCATCTTTTACACCTTTAGTTTAGTTGCTGTGGATACAACTGAATTTGCACTGACAGGATCCAAGTTTCAGGTATCCATATGTTTAACCTCTTCAAATATACAGCTGACAGCCAGCCAACTCCTTGATTTGCTGTGGCCGTAGAATCATGAGCAATCATTTGAGATAAATGTCCTTCTCGTGTACACATATTACTCTTCAGCTTTTTGCATCAGACAGTGTTACTTATACATTTGTTTTTCATTGACAAACACTGAAGCACAAATGACCATTATCAATTTCTTATCACTCTTGAACATGTTAATAATAGAGTTGATAAAGAAAAGAGAATAAAGCCAATAAAATAATGCCCACTTTTAGCCATGGTCTATTACATTTAGTAGTTGATTATTGCATTATTTGAGCATTATTCTTTACTAAGAATGTTATATCTGTAAATATTGTTACAATTACTGTACATTTTTGTATCTTTTTTTAACTCACTGAATATAACTTTTTGCTACTGCACTGACAACATTTCCAAAAAAGAGATCTCCACAGTTTGTGCTAAAATGCTGACTTATTGTTACACATAATGTGGGTGAACAGAGCCAGCTTTTTGAGACCGGTTTCCAGGATCCCCAGTGTTTTTGTGAAGCCAGAAAACACCCAAAGAAAGCCAATGAGGTGAACTTGCTTCTTGATTCAGGCCCCTGGTGTGTGGCTTCCTACACACACATACACACACACACACACACACACTGTGGTACAAACCTTCACTGAGGGATTCCTCCCCTCCTCTGTTTTCTCCTTGCCGACAGTGTTTTTATTCTGACGCTTCGATAGCTTTAATATTTCTCTCTCTTTTTCTGTTGCCTGCCTGGCTCATCATGCACACACTCCCTCACTGTAAATGACGTCTGAACACAGAAAATGTCTCAACAATGGAAAAATAACCTGGATTCCTGCCGCCTTATGTGCCCTGCAGTAACCCCCCTGCCCTCACTTCTTCCCCGGCCCCACTCAACTTTTCTCTAGGTGTGCCTCTGACAACTGAACTTCCGTGAGGCCGTAATTACTGAGAATGAACTTTGCAACTTGTGTGAGTGCGTTTGCATCTGTGAGTGTGTTTGTCAGCGACGGGACCTTCCTGTCCTCTCCTCTGTGCATCGATGTGGGAACTTTAAAGTCCTCGTTCATGAACTCTGACCTTTGACCGGGCACTCTTTCAGTCCTCTGCGGTGTTTGAGAAGGGGAGGTAACGTGGGGACTCGAGAGAAGCCCCACTGTCTGCCCACAGTCAATGTTTTATTTATGGACCTCTGCACTTTTGGCTGTGATGACTTCAGTACTTACGTAGTTACCTGAACTGTATTTTTAAGGATTTTATACAATATTTACATGCAATACGATATTAATTGATTCTTTTTTTCATTTGCCAACCTTTTTTCGTTTGTTTCTTATTTAATTGTCTTTAATTTGGCATGATTTGTCACTATTATTCACAACCAAACATGCCTGTTGGATCTATTTTAGGCGTCAAACGTTATGGGGGAAGTCTCCGGTATGTTTTTGTGTGTCACAATTCTGATGACAGCTGAACACCAAGAAACAGGTGTAGGAACACTTTTGCTGGATGAGCTCAACGTTATCACCTCTTCTTCCAGTAGGAAAAACTGAACCAGAACATGGACAAGAGGAGTAAAAACACTTTGGTTCAGGGAACTGAAAATGTATTTTTTCTGCCTCATTTCCTGTCAACTCATTCATTGTTTTTACCAGAAACGGTCACCTAATGTAGTTATGTTATGATAACTTAAAGCCTGAAGAAACACATCATAGGAAACAATAGAGTTGTGAAGTGGGGGGGAGCTCTGTTTTGCTCTGTCTTTCATTTTTACCGCACAGTGTTGCTTTGTTTTAGCATTAAACTCTTCCGATTCAGTCATTTAGTCTATATCTGGTTGATTAACTACAACTCCCAAGGAGCAATAGGCGCATTCACACTGCGGTACTTTTCCCACAAAGGTTCATGCGAACTTAGTTCATGATCGCGTTTACACCAAAAAGAGCCGGTACTAAAATTAGTTCATGCGAACCTTTTTACCCCCTCGAAAGTCGGCTCTTTTGTGAGAAAAGAGCTATATTTCTGATTGGCTAGGCGGATTGCAAACCACGCCCCGTAAAACTCCCAAAAAGTTTTGTGAAGCCGCCATTTTATTATCCTCGCATTAGCATTATTATCATTAGCCCAGCGCAGAAACGCAGAGAGACTAACTTATGGCAACACAAAATAAAACATGGGAGCGGTGGAGATGAGGAGGTGTCGGCTTTCTGGCGATTTACTCGAAAGGCTTCAGTAGAAGCTGCTGGGACTCCCAGCAGCTTCTACTGAAGCCAGTCCCCAACTCCGGGGACTTTGGACGGCAGTATACGCCGTGAAGTGGTTTGCGGCCTGCCAGTAAACCCAAAACAGAAGAAGAAGAAGAAGTGACGTCAGCGGCTTCATTTGCCTAATCCACCCCCAGGGACTTTTTTTCCGGTGTGAACGCGATCTGTACTTAGTTCATGCGAACTAAAGAGAACTAAAGAGTTCGCATGAACCTTTGGGAAAAGTACCGCAGTGTGAATGCGCCTATGGAGGCAAGAATCATGTAATCACCAAGTTTAAAATCTGTCACATTCCTTGATTTTACATTCTGCTGTTTAACTCTGTTCACTATACATTGTGTGGTCACTAATACATACATTTGGCAAATATGGCGTGTGCTTCTGATTGGCTCCTTCTCCATGGCAAAGAGCGCGGAGGCTCATGGGTGGAGTAGTTTTTAGGAACTTTCCGCCAAGCCATAGAGACTCCTAGAAATTGTAACATTTATGATCCGGGAGAGTTCTATGTTGGGCAACACTGAGGGTATAAATAAAGAAAAAGGGGAAGCGAAATGAAACCCTTCAGGTCCCTCTCACTCAGCAACTCTGTGCAGGTCTGTGGGAGTGCGGCATCATTTCAGCTGAGACAATATTATATATAATACATGTATAATACAGCGAAGGTAGAATATCTACTGTGTGGATCTTTAAAGGTGGAGGACTTTTTGTTTTGTTTTTGCAAATATGTTGAGGGGGCATGTGCAGACGGGATGTTTCCTGTGTCAGTGGTCGTCATGATGTGTATGTGACAGGGGCACAGGGTTGCCTGTATTTATAAAGGTTTGATTTTTTTAACTGGGGGGAGGGTGGAGTCCGAAATGTGTTCCATATATGTGGTCCAAGCAGAACAAATGAACTGGATGTGCAGAACAATTTGGTATTTTTTGAAAATAAAGACTTGGCATTACAATGCCACCATGTGGCCATATGATGCAAGTTGTTAACAAGGAAAAACATGTTATTTTAATGTTATTTTTTATTTCGGAATCATATTATTAATAAAGTCATTAAGTACTGTTGCTCCTGTGTGTGTCTGATCCTCATTGCTTGCTCAGTGACCCGGTCATGGCCGAGTGCAGGGGTCATGTAAAGGTCGTGTGGTGGTCACTGCAGTCTGCGGGGTGAAAAGGGCACGCAGTGGGCCGGGCGTAATGCCCATCTATCGAGGAAGTGTCACTACAGGGAGGGAGGGTTGATCAATAAATTGGGTTCTGTGACGCAGCTCTGCACGGAGCAAAAGGAAAGTGAGTTTTTACCGCTCATACCGAGTCATCTGTCTCTTTAATGTCGTGTGATAGACCATGGGGAGCAAAGGTACAAATTCATATTTAGAATTTCTGAACAGATGTTTTGATCTTTTGTTTTATTTAAATAGTAAATATCGAATCAAATCAATATGTATCAATACAAACATTAACTATATTGCAAAACATTAATGAAACGGCTTTTGAGTTATTTGATTGGTCCATTAGTAAATCAACAACTGTTGTTTTAGTCTCTTTATTGAAAGAAAATTCCTAAAATTCACTGGAAAAACATAATGGATTTTTTACATTTGTTGACTTGTTATAATAGGCCTAATTGATGAATAAAATAATTTGAAATTGCAGTGTAACATTACATATAGAGCTATATAGTATGTTAGTTTCCTGGTGAAATATCCCTTTATTTTTTACTTTAACAAATATATACAAATTAACTGGGAAGTGTTTTTGAATTTTCACTTCATTGGAATTGACTTGGACCCTTATTACCTAAAAATCAAATAGTATTTTCAACCTGTTGTATGAATGTCGTCTGAACACACCTGCTTCTAATCGGGCACTAATTAATCCAAGCAGACATTTCAATCAATCAATCAATCAATCAACAACTTTATTAATCCCGCAAGGGGCAATTGGTTATGAGCAGCAGCTTATGTCATGTACACAGGCAGGAACATACAAGAAGAAAACACACCTATACACCCGGGAGCACAGATGTGGATAATTCCAATTTACACTATACAATTTATAAATAGTTCAAAGCATCACAATAATAAATAAATAATCAAGTTAAAAGCCTTTCAATAATTTAAAAGTTTGAGTGCAGAAGGGATGAATGATTTAGAAAAGCGATTAGTCCTTTGAGCAGGTAGAGCATATCTACGCCCTGATGGCAACAGACGAAATTCATGAGAAAGTACATGACCTGGAGAGTTCAGAATGCTCTCTGCTTTCCGCAGAATCTGTTGGTTACAGAAGGAATTTAAGTCTCTCTGTTTCACGCCGATGATCTTGGAGCAGGTTTTAACAATGCTGTTCAGGCTGTTCCTGTCTTTCAGTGTAAGGCTATGGAACCAGCAGATAAAAGAAAAACAAATAAGGCTCTCAATGAATGCTTGGTAAAAACGACAAAGAATGAAAGTCCTGACAGAGAAAGAGTTCAGTTTGCGAAGAAGGTGCATTCTCCCTTGACCCCGCTTCAAAATACACTCAGTATTCACATCAAATTTGAGGTGGTGATCGAAAATGGTGCCCAAGTATTTGTATGATGTGACAATTTCTACCTTGTCATTGTGTATGATGCACTCCTTAGGAACATCCTTGTGACGTCTAAAATCAATGATCAATTCCTGGGTTATAGAGACATTTAAATCCAGAAAACTGTCATCGCACCAGGAAATAAAATCGGCAAGAGCACACTCGTGGCCTGATTCTGAGCCGCTAAGGAGGAACAAGAATCAGAGACATGTAGCAGGACAAGCACAATACTATACTTACTAATAACTTAACAGCTCGTCCAGGAAGATGAACAGAACATATGTTTTCATTAAGCTTGTAGCCGGCAGTATAAGTAAGTCACTTTTATTTTTCTGCAATTCCAGAAATTGTTTGTGTTTTGACAATATTTGACATATTTTCAGGCTGTGGGTTTGTGGTAGTGTTGTATTGTAGTAATAACTGCTTCATTCGTTTTTTTACATTGTACTTGCTTCTTTTTACATGAAAGAATAAAATAATTAGCTCAAATGGGAAACATTATAAAAGACGAACAGAAGAGCAACAAAGTTCAGCACATCAGCTCAATCAACTTTTATTCTGACACTCAAACATTCACATGTCTGTAGACAGAAACAGGCCTGCATCCTTTTTTCGGTAGCTTCATGCAGATTTCCATCTTTTTCAACCCTGATATTAATAACTCTTTCGGGTCAAGTAACTCAGACACACTGAATCACCGTCATTTCCTTAGTTTATTGTTTACCCTGAACTTCATGAGAACCATAACCTTCACTAACTCGAGTGCTACCAATAACTTTGCTATGCTTATTATATACACAATTCATTTATATACAAGGTATTTTACTTTAGCTTTGAAGGCGTAAGTAGTAATGTCTTCAAAGAGGCTGAAGATATGTGGAGTGATGATGCATAAGGGATGGCACAGACAAGTTGATATATTGGCCATAAAGCTACATGTGATCTAATTTATGTACATTTCTAAGTCCAGGCGCACTTGTTTGAGTCCCAAAAACTGTGCATGCGAGTTCTGCACTGCTGGAAAATCGACTGTAAACTCAAATCAAGTGATGGATGACGATGAAGGCAAAATATATTTACAATATTTCACAAAAAATCAAAGCAGGACTACACACAGAGGGACTGATGGAAAACATTTCCACAGGACCAGGCAGGTGTGTAACGATCTGCATCGAGTCAGCAAGCAGAACAGAATCTGAAATCAGTTACGAAAGGCAAGAGATATGGCTTCAATGACGTGTTTTCACAGCACAAGAACATTTGGATGCTTAGTTCTGAGATAGATAGATTTCAACACAACATTTTGTTACTGCAGCTTCCTTTGCAGAAAACAAATTAAACATAAGATGCATTCAAAAACACCACGTGCATGTAGGCAAGTAAACATTTAGAGATGATTGTTGGATCACAAATGCTGTTCTTTCTAGACATTTTTCTTCATGTGAAGCTTATTTGTAAACTTTGGCAAACCAAAATAAATTAAGAAATATGCTGAAACAAAATGTAAACTTCATTTTTTTGGATTCTGTCATTTCATCTTAAGTAACGCAGTGCAATAAACATATTTTCCTACATAAAGCCACTGCTACTCCAGATTACTGTTCACTTCAGTAATAGACATAGTAGACGTCAGCTTATTGATACCGTCTTCAAAAATCATTCAGATATTCACAATAGCTTCTCCTGTCGGCTATTCTTTTTGTACAACACCCACAAATGTAAACAGAGACAGAACAACAACAATTTAAGGCAAACATTTTTTACAAGAGAACAATGGTTGGATAAAGGACGGGGGACTCAGACAGGTGGAGGAGCAGCTCTATTTGGGGGGCAGCGAGTTGTCGGGGGTCGTTGGAGTCGCCAGCTCCTTGTAAAAGTTCTCAATCTGCTCCTTGTACATCTTCACCACCACCGGCCGCTTCAGCTTCATGGTCGGGCCTGTGGACGAAGGAATTTATTGTTAAAACACTTAAAAGAAGAGCATGTGGCTACTTAAAACTTTATTTTTTTAACTGCATTCGTGTTTTAGTCTAAACCCAGCCGTAAGGATTCATGGTCAGAGTTGAGCACACAGAGATTTCAACACTTGCCCCACAATATTATGGTTAAAACACTTCTATGAATGCCACATTTTATAACATATTCAGAATAAGAAAAAACTTGGATGTAAGATGTCAAATAAAAGTTTCCTCTGCAATTCTGATATAAAATAAACCGTTCTATATAACTGTTGATTATAGATGCGTAGATTAGTGACTAGAGCAAACCATATATAACAACAGTTTTTTTTAAATGTGGTTTCCAACTTGGAAGCCATAAGGTGATTATTGTGGTAGGAAAATAACAATCCCTGATTAAAGACCACCTGTCCCCCCGCCCCACTCACCCAGCTCTCCTCCTGGAAGCGAGAAATCCCGATCCAGAGTGATCCACTTCTGAATGCGCTGGGCGTTGGAGCATGCTTTCTCGTTCACTCTGTTGATTCCCTCCTGAATGGCGGCGTGGACCAACCGGTCCCGCCCGCCTGTGACCTCAGAGACTCGCGTGGCGTTGCTGCCCAGCCGCCTGCAGAGCTCCACAGCCTCTGGAGTCAGCTCGTCCTCTGGCTCCCCCGAGTCTGCGTTCACCTGGCACTGGAGAGTCAAACATTTGAAAATGTTATTGCCGAACGTTTACATTACTTATCCATTCAGCTTAAAGTATTTTCACAATTGTTTGGCTACACAAGCTTGCAGTTCTTTAATGCCCACTAGATGGCAGAATCTGAAAGGAAATCGATAATATGGCTGAGCTTCACTTTTAACAGATGATCCTTAGTTATCAGATAAGACTGATATATTGACTCTGATAAAAAAGGTGTAAAGATAGGATGTTTACGGGGCTTGGATACAGTGTTGCTGACAAGATACATCTTCAGTCTGTACCTGATACCTTTGACTGTGCTCAACAGCCTGTTACACCCTTTGTTATCTACAGCTTCTTTACTCACTACAGTGCTCTGCTGTCGTCTAGTTCAAATGTGATTAAAGCTCCAGAAACAGAATCAAGCTTGCTGTAAAGTCTACACCTGGAGCGAGATGTATAAAGCACAAACATTCACAAAAAAACATGTATTTGCCATTTCCCAAACATAAACATATAGAAGTATGTGCACCTTACGGTAAAACATTGCTCAGGTTGTTTGAACAATAATTAACCAATACAAATGGCTGTCCAAACAATGTTGTGTAAAAAGCAAAAAGTGCATTTCTAATTTGAAAGGATATGATAATTTCATTTACACTCAAGCCATCAGTTCCCTGTCTACGATCTTTTAAATTCATCCTTAAATATTAAGTCTGTTTTTAAGGAGCTCTATAAAGTTTACATGATTAACTGTAGAGTTTAAAATAAGGATTGTGCACCCAGTTCCACAAATGCATCGTGCCTCATGTCTCAGTTTAAAGACTCACCTTAATGGTGAGCAGCATGGACAGAAACTTCTTCTTGTCTCCGATCAGCATGGCGTTACTAATGAGCGGCACAGCCTCCTTCACCGCATCCTCGATAGGAACCGGAGGGATGTTCTCGCCTCCTGCCGTGATGATCAGCTCTAAAAGTCAATGCAAAGAAACACACAGGTTATGTAACAGGCAGGTTTATTCATCAGAGACACCTGAACATTTTTCCTAAAGCTAACAGATATCCAATAGTATGTTTGGAGGCTGTAAAGGAGGATCTCACCATATGCAGTAAACAATACACTTGTTTGAGTGTTGTGAAGCTCTACAAGGAATATAGAATGTACCTTTGATTCTTCCAGTGATGAAGAGGAATCCGTTCTCGTCGTGCTTGCCCAGGTCACCGGAGTGCAGCCAGCCCTCTGCATCCAGAGCCTCCTCCGTCTTCTCGGCCATGTTGAGGTATCCCATGAAGACGTGGCGGCCCCAGAAGCAGATCTCTCCGTTCCCCTCCTCGTCTGGGTTGTGCAGCTTCGTCTTGCACCCCGGGATCTCTTTACCACAGCTGCAACACATTCAACATTTTCATTTCACCACCAGGCATAACTTGTGGATTGGTTCTGAGTCAGATTTAGAAGTAAAGCGTACCTGGTGATCTTGAAGGCCTCAGGGCTGGAGATGGTGTGGGGCCCGGTGCTCTCACTCATGCCGTACAGCTCGAACAGAGGGATGTCCAGGCTGAGGAAGAACTCCAGGGTGTCTTTGGTGATGGGAGCAGCCCCTGTGTAGCACTTGGTGCAGCGGTCCAGGCCCAGAGCCTTACGCACCTTTTTGAACACTATCTTTTTGGCTAATTTATAGCGGAGCGGTGTGCGGCCAGCTGCTCCGCTTCTGAGGAGACAAAAAACACCAATGTGAGTGTTCTGAGCCACGCCGACAGCATGTTTTTCCATCTATGCCATTATTGGGTCAAAAATACAGCTGTACTTGGCTCAGTACACCTGCTTAGCATCAGCATGGTAGCATTTAGCTCAAATCTCAGCCACAGAGTTTGTTTGTAGACTCATGTTGTGTAATTACTTAAACAGGCTCACATAATTGTTATTCTCTATGGGTGCCTAGATGCCCAAAAAAATTTCCTTTTACAATATTCTTATAATCACCATGTAGAGGGAAGCAATAACAACATATAAACGAAATACTTGACATAAGCTTGTTTAACAAAAGACTGTAATTTCATAACATGTACATACTGATTCATCTTGGTCAGATTAGTCTGCAGGCCGACATCTTTTGCCCAGACAGCAATTTTCCTGCGCACAGTGGAGGACTTGGCTCCCACAGACTTCATCTTCTCCTGCATCTTCTCCCAGACACGTGGGACCCCCATGAAGGCCGTGGGGCGCACTTCCTTCAAAGTATTTACCAGAGAGCCCTGCAACAAAAGAGTTTTACTCATAATGGCAAATGCAGTTCAAAGGTCACATCAAAAATAAATCAGCCACTACAACATTCTTTGGAGAACTACAATTATAATAATTATGAAAATATCATACACTAAGACATGCATAGGTCTACCCTCAGGATATGTTCATGAATTTGTAGAGGGGTTGATGGTTAGATGGTTAGAAGGAAAGAAACCCATCATTTAATATTATGAAAATATCAACAACACACTGCATGTATGTTTTTGTATCAGCTGCTGATGCTTTCAAATACCCTGTTTTTCTTTATTCAAATATTGGTCCAACAATTATCGTAAATCTCTGTGGTAAAAAACAAGCAATATATGTTGGCTTTTCACGTGTACTCTTCACCGTGTATAAACCCAAGTGATGTGTCTTACCTTTAGTGCATCTGGCTGAGCAAAATACGTGGCCCCCCCGACCCTCATGGTGACCCAGATGTCGACCATCTGAGCGGCGATGTGGCTGAGCGGCAGGTAGCTGACCACCACCTCCTGAGAGACGGTGGCGTCCGTCAGACGCACGTGACGGCAGGTGGAGAGCGCGGTCCAGGTTATCTGAGGCAGGCAGAGAGGAAACAGTCCATATGAGGTTTGATATTGCTTTATGTATGGGAGGAAACATAGAGACACAGATAGGTAAACAAAAACAACAGTGAATGTTTACGACCTATATTTTACACTTTTTAGAAGTGAACTTTGGCAAGAATAAAATACGTGTATGAAACAAGTTTTAATTGCCAGTTGCCAAGCATCAAAATAAACTTAAACACCAAAATGTCCCTTTTTATAACGTTGCTCAATAAACAACTCAGTTATAACAGACGATGCAATAATGTATAAGCATCACTTTTGCAGCGGCTGGTTAGGATTTTTTCTAACTACTTCCTAAATTATAAGTTGAAACCTATTTTGTATTTAAATTGTAAAATAAATGTATTGGAGAAAAACAACATTAAATGGAAATACTCAAAAGTACAACTCCCTTTAAAATGCGTCCTTAAGTAGAGCACTTGTGTAAATGTACTTGGGTTAAATTCCAACACTGGCTACAGCATGTAATCTGTTCACCTGGATTGTCTTGAACACACAGTACTAAACCTGACTAACGTGTAGTACTTTCATTTGTATGCGAATGTGTCAGCTGCGTCTGCACAGGTGTGTGTTTTCAAGTCGAAACACACTTGGCTCCGGTTACTCACGTTGTCGTGGCTCAGCATGACTCCTTTGGGCTGGCCGGTGGTGCCTGAAGTGTAGATGAGGGTGCAGCACTGGTTGGGCTTTTGGCTGGAGACGATGGCATCGAGGGGAGCGTCAGGCTCATCGCGGCCGAGCTCCATGAACTCGGCCCACTGCCGAACACAAACAGAATCACTTGGATGATGCTTCTTTAACCAAATAAATCTTTCCATGTTTGCCATGAGAAGATTCAGTGTTCTTACCGTGTACAGATTTGGTCTCTTCTCTTTGAGTGCATCTTTGTACTGGATAATGGCTTTCAAGTGTGGCAGCTTGTCTTCAACCTGTGAACAAACAGAATACAATCAAACACAAGTGTATACTGATTCTAAACAGGTTTACAGAAGGTAATATGTTGACAGGCAGATTAAAAACCCTTTGATGTCGAGTCAGATATAGCTGAAGTCATGCACAAAGGAAACTTGACTCAAATTATTCACGGCTGAAAAACAAAACCAAAAAAATAACTTCACGGTTACAAAAACATTTAGCCATCTCTTAACTTGTCCTATGTGACACATGGTTTGTAAATCCGCATCTGACAGGTCGTTATACTTTTTGTCACTCAATGTCTATACATTTGCAAAAGATGCTATCAACTCAAAATGTTTTGTTATGGTTGACTCCAACAATGAATAGTGGCAGCAAAATGCCAATACTCCTACTGGAATAACAGGTACAACTACATTGTTGATATAAATATCCTGAATTGCTATCCTTAATTCATAGTTCCACAGTATTTTATAGATAAGTTCTTTTGATCTCACCTGAAGGATCTTCTGCAGCTGTTTCTGGTTCTCCACCACTATGATATTGGCCTTGCAGTTTTCTGCTACATACTGGCATGCCTCAGGAGAGTTGGTGGTGTAGATGCCAACAGCGAACCCCCTGCAACAAACAAAAGGATTTTGTCAAATAAAATGTTACAGCACTCAATGGTTTAGGGCCAAAATAGATTTCTGATCTTCTGCTTCATTATAAACCTTGCAGATCTCTAAGTTTAATGCACCATATATCTGGAACAAACTCGCAGCAATGCTCGCTTTCTTAAAATTAAGCCTGAACAATTTTGTTTGCCGCTAAACAGGGATTCAACTAACTTTTATTTGTCTTATCGATTTATTCGCAGACCATTTCAGATAGTCTTTCCAAGTTTTTCAGTGTCCAAATCGTTGTCTCTGAATGTCATGTTTTCTCAGTTCAAAACCAAAAGATGATTAAGATATTTTCTGCCAAGTTTGCATGAAAAGAACGATCGACCGATTAAAATGCTTTTATAGTCGATTGACTAGTCAAATAATCATTGCATTTCTATACCGCACTTTACGGTATTTGTCTCAAAGTGAGCCGTGTGGTTTCCTTTTTTGTTCTATTCTTAGTAAAACAAAACATTTAAAACAACCTGACCTTGCAGCATCTTTGTTGCTTTTTTAACCTGCAGGAAATGTGAGTAGACTTCTCAGTTAGTCAAATTAACCTGGAATGCATCGGCACTGGTTTGTCAAGTTAACTGCAGTTTCCATACATTCTTGTTACGCAGCAGCACTCCGCAGACGGTAGGCGTGGAGAATAAACTCACAGTATTGGTTTGTGTATTGCATTTCTACGTTCTTAGCACACAAGAGAAATGAAATGTACTTATCCGTTGTATAACCAGACCCATTTCATGCAATGAAATCTTGTCATCATCCTTTCAGGAATTGCATTAAATACAAATTGTATCCATAATCGTGGCTTAAATCGGGCAGCTGCCAGCATGACAACAACCCAATGTTCTGTCACAGATGTTTGGTGGTTTACCAGCTCAGCTGAGACTAATCTGCTTTTACTAATTACTTGGAATTTATAGATTCTCCGATGGGAGTCAACATCCTAAATTGGGATCAATAAAGTCTTATCTTATTTCCAGTTTAGCACGCTAAAGAAAGGCTTCTCTTTACTGCGGAGGCTGTGGCTCAGTGGATAGTGTGCTGGACTTCGAATCAGGGGATAGCAAGTTCGAGTCCCACTGCAGTCAGCATGTTGTTGTGTCCCTGGGCAAGACACTTCACCCCAAATTGCTCCTGTGGGTTTTGTCCACAGTACTGAATGTATGTAAGTCACTTTGGATAAAAGCATCTAACAAATGACATGTAATGTAATGATGCTGAGTAATGACACAATCACCGCAGATAAGAGGTGTGTTATTACTTTTAGGTGGAAGAAGTACTGAAATCCTTATATATGGATGTTATATGTATATCACACATGTAAAAACACACATGAGGATATGAGTATTTACAGCAAATAAACTAGTGTCAAATGTCAAACTAAAGTTAAGTGAATGTATCTAGCTGCTGTCCAACAGTGCAGTCCATCAGCTTTCTGTTTGTTATAGAGAGGCGAAGTCCCTCCCCTTCCGGGGGACCTCCATGGGACCTTATTTCGGAAAAAGTATGTATCGAAGTCAATGGAGAGAGAAAGATTATCTTTCGATCCCGTTTGAATTGTGCCACGAATTACACATGATGTTTGTCAATTTAAAAAGATAATTTTGCGAGTCAATTTTTTTTAAATGTGTCGTAAAACTGTGAAGTAACACTTTTTTGTGTGTGAAACGCTCAATAAACTACATCTCTGGTCTCGCCCACTCGCATCACCAACATCAAGATGGCCGTCACGTTAGCACATTTCACTTCTTTCTTTCAGAATGAGGCGAAAAGTATTAAAAGAGGTGAAAATCACTACAAGTCTGGGCATGTTGAGAGCTGTACATTCACAAAAGGGGAGTTAGTCGGTTCCGTAAGAGCCAGCATGCGGGACCGGCTTTACAAGGTTTCGGTGAGTAACACGAGTGTAATGTGTAACGTTAATGACATCACTTAAGCGACTCTGGGATTCGTAGTCTTTCTAGTTGCGTATTTTTCATAGTCTTATATTTCAACAGTTTTACGACAAACTGTGACTTTTTGGACATGGAAAAGATTTTTTAAGATTGACAAACATCATATGTGTAATTCGTGGCACAATTCAAACGGGATTGAAAGATAATCTTTAGGGCGTGACTTCGCCACTCTATTGTGCTGAAACAATTGCCGAAATAATTGAACTATTCATATCTTAGACTGCACTGTAACTTTTAATGTTTATTTTATTAGCTTTTCTTTTTAATGACTGATTTTAAATGCCATTTTCTTAATGTCTTTCATTTTTTGTTTTGGTTTTAATGTTTATTTTATTATCTTTTACTGTTTTTAAATGCCTTTGTCTGAATGTCTTTCATTTTTGTAAAGCACCTTGAATTGCCTTGTGCTGAAAGGTGCTATATAAATAAACTTGCCTTGCCTTGAAACCCATTAGTCATGAATTGGTTGACGTGTGAAGGCTCTGCTGAACTCACATTTCAAGTCTTGGATCACACCACTCTGTGTTTATGTGTGCATGCCCTCCATACCAGAGCTAAGTGAGGGAACACTGCGCTCATCGCTTACACATTAACGGTACGTCCACACAGCAGCTTTAGACAAATCTTCCACCGCTTCTCTGCCCATTGACTTTGAATGGGGATGACGTCACTTTGCTTCGCTTTTCGCCGAACTGCATTGTGGGGGAGCGAAGCGAAGATTTCCAGGATTCAAAAGTTGAGCAATGTTCAACTTTTGAAGCTGAGCTGGAAGCGTCAGCCAATCAAATCACGTTTATGCAAATCTGACAGTAGAAGCGCTAGCCAATCAAACCGCGTGTAAGCAGGGAGAACCAGACCGCAGTTAATTTCCTCATATTCCAAACGAGAAATTACGGTAGCAAATCACCCGGTTCTTTACGACCAGAACTATTAACGGGATACAAACCGGAGGAACCAGGCATGGAGGGAGGTGGCAGAGACAGTGGGTGAAACTGGTAGGTTTTCGCCTGTTTGGGGAGTTTATATATATATATATATATATATATATATATATATATATTGCTCGCATAAAATCCCCGGGGTGTTTTGCTTTGTATGTCGGGGGCGGGAGATTCATGTGATCTCCAAGATTTTCGAAAAGCTGCTGTGTGGACGTACTGTCAGAGTGAAGATGAAACTCACCCTGCTAGAATAGCTGCGATGTCAGAGATGAACCACTCGGACGAGTTGAAGCCGAGGATTCCGACGCCATGGTAGCGCTGCAAACCAAGCTGAACAAAAACAAACACTTTTTAAGTATAAATTAATGAATACATCTCTACAACTGTCTAGAGGGGGAAAAGGCAATGTAAATATTGCTATTCTAAAATTATTTGTTGATGTTTTAGGATAAAATACTGTCCTGTGCAAGTTAAGAAGAAAACAATTATTTTCCTTAAACATTTAAAAAAGTAATACAATAAAATAGAAATTAATTACTGATATCAGTCTAAACCGAACTTTGTTAAACTCTTGAAACCTTTGGACACAGTTTTGAGCTGCCAGTGGCAGATCAACTTTTCTCCAGATGGATCAGAGATCAGGAAGCACTTTGCAATGACAGGTGTTGCTATGGAAACAGATATACAGCCGAGTGTACACATGAGACTGCCAGAAATGGGAATCGATACCAAGGAGCTTTTTTAAATTACTCAAGTATTTCACAACAGAGGGTACAATATGAGGTCTGACATCTGAAGCCCAACAGATCATGTTGCCATGTCACAGGGTCGGCATGTGTGGAGGTTCACGTTCAGTTTAGTGTGTGTGCTTAAGTTCAGAGACAACTGTTGGTATGTCTGTGTGTGTGTGTGTGTGTGTGTGTGTGTGTGTGTGTGTGTGTGTGTGTGTGTGTGTGTGTGTGTGTGTGTACACAATGCTGAGCCTGATTGCTAATAACTGTGTTGAGTCTCACGGTTAACAATAAAGCACTCTGTACTGTACGAAAACAGTCAAAGCTAATTTCATCCCGACTCCATTGTGATGCGTCATGTGTTGCATAGACTGGCTGTACAAAACTAAATGTCGTCTGGTCTGATCGAAACAAAATCAGGGCTCTCAAGTCTCACGCATTTGGCGTGAGACACACGCATTCCACTCCATTCACACGCCACACCTTGTATTTCTCACGCAGAGATTTCTTTCCAGGGTACCGCCCACCAAGTTGCGCCGCAATTTTGTAAACAAACTAGTACAGAATCACTGTAGCCACACATCAACCAATCAAAAGAATGTAAGCTGTCGAACAGCCAATTAGAAAATAACATGGCTGTATCCGGGTAGGATTTAGACATTCTGCCCTATACTTTATAGACAGGTAAGGGTTTCAACATTTTCCAGGATTTCAATACTTTGATTGAATACATTAATCAGTAAGTGACGTTTTTCGACCTGATTTATTGACAAATTATTGATACATTCAGTTTACAAAAGGCAGAACTCATTCGCAAATTGTACGTGTCCGCCATTGTTCGTTTAGAAGTGTTAGTTTCGGTTCTGCTTGTCGATACCTAAGGAAATGCATCTCGCCGCTTTCTGTACAATTAGACGGGGGCGGAGCGGGGCGGGAAGTGTAGCACAGTGGCAGGCTTGGGAAGCAACACTCGGTTCCGAGTAGGAACAAATAACAATTTTTCCGGTACCGGGATTAATAAGAGTTGTGAGGACAGGAGGCCGAGCCCCGCGGACTGCAGCTCTCTCTATGCTCTGTATCAGCTGATCGCTGCACGGTGCAACTCAGCGTCTCTCTCTCTCTCTTTCTACACACAGCGGATCCGCTGCCTGTTTAACAGCCTCATCTTTGTCAAACTTTCTTATGTTCTTTCTCTAACACGTAATGAAGGTTATTAAGCGTTTTAACTCCTGTGTTGTTAATATTAACCACCATTTCCTTTATGAAGTGAAGCCTCCCTGTCTGTGTCCTCGCGCTGTCCTCACATCCCCGGACCCAGGGCCGCCTTAATGCACGGGCTGACCTGGGCTGAAGCCCAGGGGCCTACGGAGATCAGGGGCCTATCATGAGCCAATAAAAGAGTTTTAAAAAAAAAAAGTTTTTTATTTATGATATTTTTAAAAAACATTTAACTAAACAAAGTCTTGGCTTTCAGAATATGAAACTTTTATTTCCAAAATCACACGATATATACATTTTTGAAGCTTGTAAAGGGAAGATGACAGCTCTCACTCGCCACTCACTCCCCCTCCCTCCGGCTGACATTATGAATGTAAGGCGTATAGTAATCATAGATAACACGGCAGGGTCCGTTACAGTTTGTTTTCATCTGGTTTCAAATAAACAAAGTCTTGGCTTTCAGAATATTAAAATTGTTTCGGCAAATTCAGATGATAAATACAACGTTGAAGCTTGTAATGGCATAATTACAAGAGGAGAACGGAGTAACTTGACGTCACAGCAGGCATAACAACAGCCTGTGTTTCTCGTGAGTGTTTTCCCCGGGAAACACACACAATACACACAAAAATACACACACTCGTGAGCTTCCCCCAGACCAGTAATCCAATGAAAATATCTTCCCTCCGTAGTATTTTGATCATTTGCTCCGCTAATCAATCAGATCGATGGATTCCAGAGATTTTTCTCAAACATGATGACTCCGAAACAGTCAGTGGGCACCACTTAACAGCCAATCAGAATGAGAATATGTTTCACATGTGACGTATTGAAATTGTGAGAGATTGAGTGACAGATGAAGGTTGTTTAGGAGAAAAAGTTTGAGAAGAAAAAGTTTGAGAGTGGCGCTCGGGAAAGGAAATTGTTGAGGGAAAAGGAGTTTCGAGACAAGCAGCTATTACAAAAAATGCAGAAGCTTCCAGGTTATTTTAAACCTGTAGGCCAGGATGAGGAGGAAGGACAGATGAGTTCTGTACCGAGCAGTAGCGGTGCCGGCCGTGGGGCCTCGGAGCCAAGTAGGCCGTCTGGTTCTGATAGCGATGGAGTAGCGGGAGAGGAAAAACAGACAGGAGGGAGAGAGGGGAGGAGATGGAGAGGAAGACGAGGACTTGCTACGTGGAGGGGAGCCAACGGCAACCGGACAAATACATGAGGGAGGCCCGATACGTCACTCATCTGGAGGAGAGGACCAGGCGCGCGTAGAGCAGAGTGGAGAAGTGCGATCACAGAGCCTGCTGAGGCTATACATGACTTCCATTTGTTGTTTAAATAGGGGGCCTACAAAACCTATCAGCCCCAGGGCCTGATGGCAGGTTAAGGCGGGCCTGCCCGGACCCCCAGACTCGGAGGAGCAGGATGTCAGTATTGTTTATGAAGCAGGGTATAGAAAGTACATTATGGAAATGAAAATACTATTTCTTTACTTTTACAAACAGTGAGCAGCTGCAGCATGTGTATTGCAGGATGTGTGTAAGCGTGCAAGCGTCTTTGCACTGTAGAAAAGCGCTAGGCCTATAGGCTATAAATATAATGTATTATTATTATTAGGTTATGTCCTATGTGTTGGACATGTGTGGTTGGACTGTGTCTCACAGGCAGTGTAACATCAGAGGAGACTGGGCCAATTGTACATTCTCAAACTGCACCACTTAGAACTAACTAAACAATGCAGAGATTATTTTTATATAATTGTATTCAATAACCGTAAGAAATTAAACAGTATGTGATTTGTAAATAGGAATACAGATTTGACTTAATGTTTTCATAAATATATTTTTCTCCCAGTTTGTCATGAGACTTATTTTTACCCTCTCAAAGAACCGGAACCGAAAATAACCGGAATCGAAAAGCAGAACCGGAATCGTTAAAATCCAAACGATACCCAACCCTATGTGTGATGCAGTAAAATCTCACTTCTCACTTACGTTAGCGGTGTCATAAAAACCGTGGGAAAATGTAAAATACGATGACGAAGAAGAAGATTCCAGTGGCCCCGATGTGTGTCCATTCTGGACAAGTGAAAAATGTATTCGGACAAGTACATTTCCAAACTCACTTGTCCATGGACAAGTACTCTCTAAAAACTTTTTCTCACACTGACCTAAGGTGTGTGAGGAGTTCCTGGAATATCAGCTGATGGATATCCCCATGCCCCAAGATCCCACCACCTTTAATGTTGAGGAGTTTTGGGGGAGTATGTCCTCAATCAAGTGCAAGGTAAGAAATATTTGGCACCACATGACATACTCAATTGAAATCAAAAGCAAAGCATTTGAGTAATAGAGTCTCTTGGTTCCTTTTTTTAAAGGTGACCGGTTTGAGCCAGTTTGGGAGGCTCACTAAAATAGCTCAACTTGTTCTAGTGCTCCCTCACTCTAATGCCGACGCGGAGAGGGTTGCCCCACACACACACACACACACACACACACACACACACACACACACACACACACACACACACACACACACACACACACACACACACACACACACACAGACAGACAGACAGACAGACAGACAGACAGAAATAAATATGTTTTTATTTGTATGAATTTATGTGTCATTTATCAGATAAGACCACCGTCCCCACCCAAAGCCCCACCGCTGCCAAAATCTCACTCTGAACAAAACTTGAGAGCCCTGCAAAAGGTAGAATACACTTTGCAGATACTACTGTGCTCACTTTAAAAAAGGTAGGGTAAAGGTTGTGCAATTACTCGATTGCACAATTAATTTTTTTGTTGTTGAAATGACTTATGCGGCTTTCACACCAGCGCTTTTCAGTTTCTAGCTCCGAGCGGGAGCTTTTCTGGTTCAGCTCCGGTTTCCCTTTTCAGCTCCCGCTCTGTTCACACCGCCCACTGGCGCCCCAGAGCTGCCCCTGCTGCGTCATGACGTCACCGTTTACATTGCTGATTTGCTCCCCAACGGAAACCATTACGGCGCTCACAACAACAACAACAGCGTCGGGTCGATGATCGTGTTGCTTTTAATCACACGAAGCCAGAATAAATTGAATAACGACTTCTCCAACCTTATACTTTGCTCCAGAGTGCCGTGGTTCATTGTTTACTAATGTGTTTCTGCAGCATTTACCGACCGCTGCAGTGCTGCTCTTCCATGGGAGTTTATTCTCCCGTTAGCTCCCGGTTAGCTCACACTGCAGCGGCCGCTCTAAAGTATTCACTGTCCGACTCACACAAGCAGCTGATGCATATCCTCAGTTCCCCTTAGCCTAAGTGAATGTGTGTCAGTCTGAATTGACACTGTTTGGTATCACAACGCTGTTATGAAAGTTTCTCTGGTATAAAACGGGTGATGTTAGCATAGCAACCGAAGCTAAACTGACTACTTGCATCCGATAGCTGCAATAATACAAAACAACACGTCTGCCTCTCTCCACAATGATCGATAACAGTGAACGGATGGTCAAAGTAAGGCACAAATAAACAGAATCACACGAAGCCTGGTTAGTGTTGCCTGACTTTATAAAGTGTGTTTATAAGCACACTGCTTGTAGGCAGGCATAACAGTGCTCCCCCATGTTCAGGGGAGGTGGGTTTAGTTTCCTGCACGCCTCGACGTAAGAGAGACGTAAGCGACGTCGCCTCTTAGCTCCAAAGCTCTTGCCTCTGGACCGACAATTTTTTGGAGCTGGAAATGAAGCGGATTCCGGAGCTAAGAGCCGGCGCCGCTGCGGTGTGAACAGGAGAATCCGGCGCTTTTCAGGCTCTAGCTCCGAGCCGGAGCTGAAAAGGCGCTGGTGTGAAAGGGGCATTAGAGGAATTGCTCTAATTGAGCAACACCAATTTTCCAGGATTGAACCTCACAGTGTAGACAACAAATCTAAAAGAAAAGCAGAAATTCCTCCACTTTAAAAATCATTATGAGGAACAATGCTGTTGATTAACTAATCAATTAAATGGCTTTACTACCCAGAAAGCTGAATATATACATTCTTTGAGGCTAGGCAGTCAAATCAATAATGCTTCAGAACAGGAGTTGTTGGTGGTTTGTGCTGCGAATATTCTCCCAAAGATGATTGGAATGAAAACTAAAAAATGAATACGGTTCAGATGATTGTGTGACCCTCTCGTATAAGACTATGATTTATATTAGATTCCTCAATGGTTACCTTAAGGAAGCTCTTGGCAGCGGTGCGGCAGGTCTGGTAGTATTCCTTGTAGTTCAGGCTCTTCTGCTGCTCGCCCTCCTTCCAGCTCAGAGCCGTATGGTCCCCAAAGCGCTCCACAGCTGAGGTGAACATCTGGTTGACGGTCAGAGGGGTCTCAGCAGCCAGGCCAGAGTCCCCCATCCTCAGTTTCACCTCAGCGTCGCCCTGAGACGTCCACAGGCCAGGCTCTCCTGCTGCTTGCACCTGCAGGGAGTTTGGGCGCTGGGTACTCGCTGGATAAAAAACAAAAAATCAAAAGAATAAGCAAACAGTTGTCATGACATTTTCCCAGAAACATACAGAACTGAATTCTCTGCTTTTCACCGAATATCCACGAGAGTTGTAACTGACACCCTGTGTAATACTTGTTGTGTTACAGTGGATGCCACACATCCTCTGGCTATCCTCAGGATACACAGCGATACAAGATGGAAGCCATTACCTCTTGTTGGCTAGATAAAGATTTCTTAGAAACAGCGAGGTCAATAGTTCAGTATTTACCAACCGCAAAGGCTGTTAAGTGTTTTACAGAAAAACACTCTCTCAAATGAAACACAAATGGTTGTTTTATTCAACTTTTCATTTGACTTGTATTTGAGGGCCTTCATACATTAAATGAATCATTATTATTAACAAAAACATGAATCAGATCATCATGCAGAATGTAAGCAAGAGTCCATGTCAACCAAACTTCTTGAAAGAAAAGAAAGTCGATCACAGTTTGCAGAGGAACTTCCTGGTTCAACTCGCAGTCACATACAGGCCATGGTTGTGTGAACCCACAGTTTCCTGTGCACTGAGGGATTCTGAGAAACATCATAAGTGAGCTAACATTTTGTTGTACTTTGGTTTAGAGAATCCACTACACTTAAGTAAACACACTCTGAAAGAAAAGATAGTCAGCGAGCAGGATGTTTTCAATAAACGATGGTGTGGTGACGGATGAACTAAATGATGGTGGATTTATGGCCAAACATACCCAGCTGTTATCAGTACAATTACTCTTTTCTTATGGACTCCACCAGCAGCACTGAAAATATGATTTTAGTGTATTACCCTGTAAACACCAACCACATTATAATCTATTCACCAGATGACCACAGACCTAAATTTGTCATGGTACAATTATGAAGCTTCTCGTAACTACATAACAAAGTCAAATATAAACTTAACAAATGTCATGGAATAAAAGGAACTAGTGCCAGGATGTTCCCTCAGTGACTTAGACAGAAAGGAATGTCAAAGTGCTAACAATGAAAAACTGGACAGGAAAAGGGAAGTGAAGTTTGTTGTGCCAAAGAATGTGCAGTTCGCTCACTTTGATTTGGCTCACTTCCTGAGGATAAAAGGTCAGGAGAAAACACATCCACACATGCTGACTTCAGCAACTAGAGCCAACACAGTGACTGAAGCCAAACTAGAAAATAGTAAATTATTTATCCGTGTATAGCTTAACAAACTGCATTTGGCTGCACCACCCTCAGTTCATAGAGGGATGAAGAGTAAACACATTTAAGCTTCACTCATTAGCCCTCACCTGTTTGTGTGTTTGACGTCCGTCCAGCAGGGACCTCTGTCGTCTTGGTGCTGCTGGCGGCTTCATCATGTGCACCAATCTCCTCTTCCCTTTCCCCTGCGGACTCTTCCCCTGAAGACTCACTGAGGACAGGGAAAGGAAAATATGTTAGCCACTTAGCACAGAGGGAGAGCTGATTGTCATACCCTGGGGGAAATCCAGAGGCAGAAATCGAAACCTGCTCTGAGGCAAGCATCTGTGGCTCCAAACACAAACTGAAAATATATATTTAACCTTCAGGTCACAATAATATTCTCAAAGTAAAATGATATCTCTATTGCATTACATTAAAGCTTCAAAAGCGGTAAAACCACCGTGATTACAGTAATCCTACACACAAGGAGACTGCACAATAACTAACATTATGTGCATTACTATTGAGAGCTGGAGCTCCATCCGGGGTGGTGTAATCAGATCTCATCTGCATTTAAAATCTTAGTGAAAGGCAAGAATGCTTGTGCAAATAGAGAACAACGAGCTATCATGAAAGCATGTCAAACCTCCTCATTCATCCTTTACATGGGAGCACCTTCACACCATCACATATTTCTGCGAGCAGCTGAGCAAAAGCTGACATTAACATTTTGAACTTTTTCACTGAATAATTTTTAGAGCAAAGATAAACATCATTCAATTATGAAAAATAATGAATAAAGCAGAATCGGTTTCCTCTTCTTCCCATTTTTGTTCACCACATGACCCCTTTTTCTTTTTCTCTTTCTTCTTTCTATTTTCTTCTAACACCAAGTCAGAGAACCTAAGCTCATGATCAGGTAGTGTCAAGATGTGGACGTACTTTGCTGTATCCACAATGCCGTCGAGGGAGGCTGCGCAGGAGGACTCCAGGAAGCCGCCCGCTCTGTGAGGCTCCGTCACGGCTTCAGACATGGCGGGGGGCTCACACACTGTCACTGTGAGGAGAGAGGAGGAGCTGGTTAGCTGCTGTACTCTATATGAGACAGGCACGCATCTATTATGGCTGTTACAGGGGATAACTTCAGTACAAGGTACATACTGTATACAACAAGACAAAAACTAAATGTATGCTTTGGAAAGACAAGTAGTTGCTGACTAGGTATTTTGACAATCTACTTCCAGCTTTAATTTAGTACAACTATGATAACTAAAGTTCGTTTTTATAATGGCGAGGCCTCTTTGTAGCATGTATCTAATTCATGTGACAAAAACAGATTCATTATGTCACTATTTTCAGAGAATCAAATGACTAGGAACTAAATAGTTTGTTGTCAACTATTGACTAACATGTCTTAGAATGTGTTGAAATGACAAGTACATGTATTGACATAACTGATATAAGGACAAGAATCATAATATCAGGGTAAGATTTCCTTTTTTTAACTTTAGGAAAACTAGACACACTCTTTGGAGAAGATACCTTATGACCGATAAAAAAATGACAGCATTACTCCCCTAATTGCGAGAGTCACGCCAATGTGTGGCTGACAGCCGATAGCTTTTAGTTCACAGAAGACTCACACCTGAGTGATGTTGGCAGCAGGTCTTCTTGGGGAGGTTTCGTGTGTTTTGGTTACGAGACATAAAATACTTTTGTGTAAATATTGTGATGGTGACTGACCAGTGCCCTGTACTACGAAGCCGGATAACTCTGGGTTTCCAGTCCTACGACGCTGGTTCACTTCTTACCGCGGTAGATCTCCATGGTAACTAGTGCTGAACACCAAACCTGCTCCGTAGCAATTAATAGAATATCACCTCCCATCTTCAGAGCAATCTGACTATTATAACATTAGCGTTAAGAAAGCTTACTTAAATATCTGCCACAACATAAGTAACCGGATCAAAGTAACATTATGTAGCCTACTACAGTCCGCGACACTGTGAGTGCAGACCTCGATGTGTCCCATTATCATTCATATCACATCATAATGTATCATATATTGCCTTATCCGAGTTAGCTTCTTGAGCCGTATCTGGCCGTGAAACACTTACAGTGTCACATACTGTAAGATAATGAAGAACAACAAAATAAGTTACCATAGCTATGCAGATGACACACAAATTTACGTAACAATTTCACCAGGAGACTATGCTCCAATTCAAACACCGAGTAAGTGCATTGAACAAATCAATGACTGGATGTGTCAGAACTTTCTCCAATTAAACAAAGATAAAACTGAGGTAATGGTTTTTGGAGCCAAGGCAGAACGTTTAAAAGTTAGCGCTGTGCTTCAGTCTGCAATGTTCAAAACAACAGATAAAGCCAGAAATCTAGGTGTAGTCATGGACTCTGACCTGAGTTTCAACAGTCACATTAAAACAGTTACTAAATCAGCCTACTATCACCTAAAGAACATATCTAGGATTAAAAGACTAATGTCACAGCAGGATTTGGAAAAACTTGTCCATGCTTTTATCTTCAGTAGACTCGACTACTGCAATGGTGTCTTCACAGGTCTCACTAAAAAAATCTATTAGAAAGCTGCAGCTGATTCAGAACGCCGCTGCTCGAGTCCTCACTGACACTAAGAAAGTGGATCACATCACTCCAGTTCTGAAGTCTTTACACTGGCTTCCTGTGTGTCAAAGAATAGATTTCAAAATATTGCTGCTGGTTTATAAAGCACTGACTGGTTTAGGCCCAAAGTACATTACTGACCTCCTGCTAAATTATGAACCATCCAGATCTCTCAGGTCTTCAGGGACTGGTCAGCTTTCTGTCCCCAGAGTCAGAACTAAACATGGTAAAGCAGCGTTCAGTTATTATGCTCCAAATATCTGGAACAAACTCCCAGAAACCTGCAGGTCCGCTGCAACTCTGACTACTTTAAATCCAGGCTGAAGACTTTTCTTTTTGTCGCTGCTTTTAATTGAACTATTCATATTTTAGACTGCACTGTAACTTTTATCCATGTATTTTTCCTTTTAATGTTTATTTTATTAGCTTTTATTTTGTAATGCTTAATGTCTTTCATTTTTTGTAAAGCACTTTGAATTGCCTTGCGTTGAAAAGTGCTATATAAATAAACTTGCCTTGCCCCGAGGATACGCAATTTTTACAGAGACCAAAGGGCAAGGTGGACTTGCTCTGCCGAATTTGAAGTTCTATTATTGGGCTACAAATCTGAGAATAATACAGTCCTGGCTGCAGTCTGACTCACAGCACTCTGCCTGTTTGGCTTGAAATGGAGGCTGCTTCCTGTAGTTCCAGTATCTCTTTTAAGACCCCCTCCTCCGCTTACACTAAAAATGTAATTGTCAAAGGATCCTTGAAAATTTGGAATCAGTTCAGACGTTTCTTTGATCTCCAAACATACTCTACATTAGCCCCTTTAACTGCAAACCATGTTTTTCCTCCATCCTTAGTAGATAGCGCATTTACTATTTGGTCTAACCAAGGCATTAAAACATTCAAAGACCTTTATATTCACAACACATTTGCTTCTTTCCAACAGCTATCTGATACATTTGCACTACCTAGCCAACATTTCTTCAGGTATCTACAAATTCGCAGTTTTGTTAATAATATATTTCCTCAGTTTCCTAATCACCCAGCTGATTCGCCTCTAGACACACTCCTTAGGCCGTTACCTACTCTGAAGGGAATGATGACGTGTATTTACACTCAGATTTATTCTCTTCGTTTAGTTACCCTGAACTCCATTAAATCTCTTTGGGAAATAGATATTGGGGAGGAGATTTCTGAAGAACTTTGGGAAAAAGCCCTTGCTAATGTACATAAATCTTCTATTTGTGCTAGACATGGACTGATTCCGTGCAAAGTAGTGCATTGCACACACTTTACTAAGCTCAGGCTCTCTAAAATATATAAGGAGGTGGACCCAACTTGTGACAGATGTAGCCAAGCTAAAAGTATTTAGTCTGCCACCAATTGTGCAAGTTCTCCCACTTAAAAAGACGAGGCCTGTAATTTTCATCCTAGGTACACTTCAACTATGATTGACAAAATGAGAAAAAGAAAATCCAGAAAATCACATTGTCTGATTTTTAAAGAATTTATTTGCAAATTATGGTGGAAAATAAGTATTTGGTCAATAACAAAAGTTCATCTCAATACTTCGTTATATACCCTTTGTTGGCAATGACAGAGGTCAGACGTTTTCTGTAAGTCTTCACAGGGTTTTCACACACTGTTGCTGGTATTTTGGCCCATTCCTCCATGCAGATCTCCTCTAGAGCAGTGATGTTTTGGGGCTGTCGCTGGGCAACACGGACTTTCAACTCCCTCCAAAGATTTTCTATGGGGTTGAGATCTGGAGACTGGCTAGGCCACTCCAGGACCTTGAAATGCTTCTTACGAAGCCACTCCTTCGTTGCACGGGCAGTGTGTTTGGGATCATTGTCATGCTGAAAGACCCAGCCACGTTTCATCTTCAATGCCCTTGCTGATGGAAGGAGGTTGTCACTCAAAATCTCACGATACATGGCCCCATTCATTCTTTACCTTACACGGATCAGTCGTCCTGGTCCCTTTGCAGAAAAACAGCCCCAAAGCATGATGTTTCCACCCCCATGTTTCACAGTAGGTATGGTGTTCTTTGGATGCAACTCAGCATTCTTTCTCCTCCAAACACGTCTAGTTGAGTTTTTACCAAAAAGTTCTATTTTGGTTTCATCTGACCATATGACATTCTCCCAATCCTCTTCTGGATCATCTAAATGCTCTCTAGCAAACTTCAGACGGGCCTGGACATGTACTGGCTTAAGCAGGGGGACACGTCTGGCACTGCAGGAATTGAGTCCCTGGCGGCGTAGTGTGTTACTGATGATCGCCTTTGTTACTTTGGTCCCAGCTCTCTGCAGGTCATTGACTAGGTCCCCCCGTGTGGTTCTGGGATTTTTGCTCACCGTTCTTGTGATCATTTTGACCCCACGGGGTGAGATCTTGCGTGGAGCCCCAGATCGAGGGAGATTATCAGTGGTCTTGTATGTCTTCCATTTTCTAATAATTGCTCCCACAGTTGATTTTTTCACACCAAGCTGCTTACCTATTGCAGATGCAGTCTTCCCAGCCTGGTGCAGGTCTACAATTTTGTTTCTGGTGTCCTGTGACAGCTCTTTGGTCTTGGCCATAGTGGAGTTTGGAGTGTGACTGTTTGAGGTTGTGGACAGGTGTCTTTTATACTGATAACGAGTTCAAACAGGTGCCATTAATACAGTTAACAAGTGGAGGACAGAGGAGGCTCTTAAAGAAGAAGTTACAGGTCTGTGAGAGCCAGAAATATTGTTTGTTTGTAGGTGACCAAATACTTATTTTACTGAGGAATTTACCAATTCATTCATTACAAATCCTACAATGTGATTTCCTGGATTCTTTCCCCCCAGTCTGTCTCTCATAGTTGAAGTGTACCTAGGATGAAAATTACAGGCCTCCCTCATCTTTTAAGTGGGAGAACTTGCACAATTGGTGGCTGACTAAATACTTTTTTGCCCCACTGTACAAACTTCAACTCTCTGAAGCAGAAAGAAACTATTTAAGCATTGTGGCTGGCAACCTTAAAGTACTGCTGCTACCACATTCCATGCATCAGTAATTATAATCCGAGATTATATTGTAACCTGCCAC
This sequence comes from Pseudochaenichthys georgianus, assembly GCF_902827115.2. Lineage (NCBI taxonomy): Eukaryota > Metazoa > Chordata > Actinopteri > Perciformes > Channichthyidae > Pseudochaenichthys > Pseudochaenichthys georgianus. The sequence continues at coordinate 20,690,037 of NC_047506.1, forward strand.
AATAGGAGTAGGAAACAGGCTTCAAGTTCTTAGGTTTAAGGTTTGGTAGCATACAAATACAGGTTCATAGGTTAAAGGCTTATATATATATACAGTCTATGGTTAAAGGTTACAGGTCGCAGGTTCAACGTCACTCTAGAGCCCTTTCTCATTTCACTAATTTCCCCTCCTCGACTCCTCCGGTAGTGACCCAGAAATGGCCCGCCATGTTGATGGACATCTAATTTCTCTAAATGCACTTCGAGGACCGAGGAGGCTCTCTGGAGGAGCTATAATTGAGGATACACTGATGGGTCCTCCGGGCCAATCCGCGGATCCTCTGTGGATGTATTTCCGGCAACAGAGATGTTTAAAAGAGTCGTGGCGCACGGCTGGACTTATCTCAGCTAGGGCTGTCAGTCGATTAAAATATTTAATCGCATGATTGTCCATAGTTAATCGCACATTTTTTATCTGTTCTAAATGTACCTTAGAGGAATATTTTTTAAGTTTTTAATACTCTTATCGACATATGAGTGGACAAATATGCTTTATGCTGATGTTTATTATCATTTGAACAATGACAAATATTCTCATGAATATTAAACACAACAACCTGGAACCTCTCTCATTCAATACAAATGGTGTGTGTGTGTGTGTGTGTGTGTGTGTGTGTGTGTGTGTGTGTGAGCTATGTGCAACTCAAGGCATATGCTCGAACGGGAGCTGCCTGGACGCTGCAATCATGAGTGTGCTGACTTTTCGTACAATGTCCCGCTGTCTGGCTTCCTGTTTTCATTTAAACAGCTCCTTATATCCGTTAGCGCAGCTAGCTAGCACCAGATGCTAACAACAACAAGCACGTAAGGTCTCTCTCTCGCTCGGGCCACATTACACACACCCTCCCGGTCCTCCCGATGGCCAGTCGGTGCCTGCCGGTGAGCGTGGAAGTGTGGTCTGCCACAAGCGGGCGGCAGGAGCGGTGCTGTCAGCAGATGGTATTTTAAACTCGATGCGCTCTGAAACTACGGGACGGCCGAGGAAAAAAAATACACATGCGTTAATCGCGTTAAAATAATTAGTGGCGTTAATTTTTTTGCGTTAACTTGACAGCCCTAATCTCAGCCAATGACGGCTCTGCATGCATCCCCTGGATATTATTGTATTAACTGCTTTCATCGCGATGCGATGTTTCCAGTAGGGCTGCTCGATTATGGCAAATTCATAATCTCGATTATTTGGGTCAATAATTGATATCACGATTATTAAAAAACGATTATCCATTTACTTTGAAAACATCCATTTATTAAAAAAAAAAAATATGTGAACAGTATGTTTTTAACAGTTGATTACCCTGAACTATAATTCAACTGAAAAACCAATACAAAAAGGTTAATAAATACAAAATTAATTAAAATAATTTCGATTATGTTGTTTTCATAATTGTTGCAAGCCAAAATCGTAATTGCGATTAAAATATGATTAATTGAGCAGCCCTAGTTTCCAGTGAGAACAGCTGTGAGGTCTGTGCAGAAAGCAGAGCAGTGTGTAAAATATATATCACTCAGTATAACAGGCCTACATTACTTTCTTTATTTGTATGATTTAGTTTAGTAGATATCAAACAAAGAGTCGATATTTTTTCTAAAACCATTTAGTGCTTCACATAATAAAATACACAACGGCTGTATCCTGATATATATTATATGCTTTAGGAGCGTGTGGTACAGTGTCTAGGTGCGTGTGGTACAGTGTATGTGTGTGCGTAGATACGGAGGACAGACAGGTCTCACTTGGTTTGGTGTACTATGCTTACTTTTAATACTTGTAAATAAAACTTTTGGCTGTAATTTCTCAGCCAATCAGAGTGATTTATTTTGCCGACAGCCTCCGCTACCGATTCACCATGTTCAATCGGGGGCGGAAGGTGTCGGAACGGCCGAAAAGACACGGTGCGGGACACACCAATCTGAGTAGGGCGACAGGACGCTCATCGACGGCCAGACATCTATCAACGGCCAAAATCAGCTTGGTGTGTCAGGGCCTTTAGGGTTAGTTAAGCCAGATAACTCAAACATATACAGGGTATATTGAACTGGATTCGTAGTACAGGGCACTGCTGAGATCATATACAAATAAGGAAGAACTGTAATGCGCACGGCACAACTGCGGACATGTTTTCCAACTTTATAGCTGACTTTATGGGCTGCTAAACAAACATTGTATTTGCTTTTACTATGACTGTTCTGTTGACAACATTTGGTTGTGTGGCAACAGTGTGGGAAACATATGGAGCTGTGGAAAGTGAAAAGTCCTGCTACAGATAACATTGTCCTGCTGTCAACAATACGCCCAATGTTTACATTGCTCCAACCTCTCAAAATCCAATGAAAGCTTTATATGAAAATAAAAAATACATATGAGGGTCAACAGTTTTTTCCTATCAATCAACTTGCATTAATAAGGCTGCAACAGCATCTTGAAAGGGAATGGGTTCCATTTTAAGAGAATAGTTTTCTGCATTGGCCATTACCTCATCACAGGAAACATGTCAAAGCCTCCAAACAATAAAGCATCACCACTCCGCCACCATAAAACCCACACCTCCATGTAGGGCTGTGCGATTATGGCAAAAATCATAATCACGATTATTTGGGTCAATAATTGATATCACGATTATTTTGACGATTATTCAGACCATTTATTGAACTTTAAAACAAATAATATTTTACCAATAAACAAGAACAACAAATATGTTAGAGCGCACATCCAAAACCATACTAAACATATATTATTAATATGATAAATAAAAATAAATTAGACCAAAAATAAATTAAATCAAATATGATGCAGTGCACTGTCACAACCTACTGAAAACTCCTTAACATATAGCCAACATTTTGGTAAAACATATTCAACATATTCCACTCAGTTAAACGTTGAAGGCTGGCCAACCGTCATGGTCCAGAAGTAACAGGAAATAAATGTTGAACTACAATTTAAGACCAAATAAAAATGTTTAGGCCACGATGGCAAATGCTGGTAGGGCTGCTCATGTCATCTCTTAAAGATTTGTTGCAAGAAATACCAGTCTGTTCACATGGTCTGGTTTCAGAGATGAGCACATGCAGGTGACAATATTGCCACCTGTACTGAAGACCCTCAGCCACGCCCCGACACATGGGGTGACGCCGGCCAATCACAAAGCTTTGATGCGTTCAAGTGCATTATTCTGGCACAGGAAGATTATGTTACAGGACATTAACGATAAAACAGAATATTGTTGTTCTATTTTTAGACACATCTCGCGATCGACTGGTTGGGCACCCCTGGGTTAGACCATAGGTCTGTTGTGGTAGCAAAGTAGTCAGCTGAAGCCACATCTCTCTCAACTTCCCCACGGCATTTGTCATATAGTGCAGGCAGCGCAGACCTGCTGAAATAATACCGAGAAGGCATCGCGTAACGCTTGTCCAACGTGTTGACAAGTTGCTTAAAGCCCTGGTTGCTAACAGTGCTAACTGGGCACATATCTTTAGCGATGTGAAATGTATCTGCAGGTCTCCCTTGAAAAAGAGATCATTGATCTCAATGGGATTTTACCTGGATAAATAAAGGTTTTGATTTTTTTTTTTTAAATTGTAATGGCAAAGTACTTGCAAATAGTTTTACCCTTCTTTTTAACGAGTTGCTGCTCTTGTTCTGACATCTTCGCTCGCGCTGAACACTCACAACACATGTCACTCCCACATGGCCGAGTGGGCTTTTAGGGAGGGGCGAAAGCACACCCAGCAAAATAATCGTATTTTGTCAATTATGCCGTTTTCATAATCGTCGCAAGCCATAATCGTAATCGCGATTAAAATACGATTAATTGCACAGCCCTACCTCCATGGCGTTCATTCATGCCCCTCTGTTTGCCAACACAGGTCCAAGCTGCTGCTGTTATGTTTATTTTAGCAGTCTGAAAACACATACCAGCGGCTTCGTCTGCCTATTGTGACGGCAGCCAATCATGACTCTCCTGTCAGGGACAATTGGGCTCAAGAGAGGTCAGAGAGCAGGAACCAAAATATTTTCCATCAAGCAACCACGCCTTCCGATACATAACTACAAAAACAGACCAACTCACCATGAGCGAATTGTGTCTAAAATGGCCGAAATACCAGCATTCCTGAAATTCTGTATCTTAATGGATCAGCAGGCCTCCACTCAAGCTGTCATCACTGTTGTAAAAGAAAATCAATCCTACTCAAATCATGTGACAGTGGCCAGCTGACCCCGAAGAGGCTTTGTTAATGAGTCCTACATACGGAGGCCACAAGGTCTTTCAGCCCAGGGGACAGATGGTGAGGGGGATCTCTCACCATCTATGCTATTTCTATGTGGCCTTCCAATGCAGCTGCAGATACCTCAAAGACACAGCTGTAATAGCAGTATTAAAGATACTTTAGTTGAAGGTGGAGGCAGGCGGATATGTGACCTTGGGTGTGGTATGGGCAGAGAGATATCCAAAAAATCCCCTCCTCCTCCTCGTATGTCTTTAGGATGCGTCTGTTTTGTCTTCATGCATGGGGTTGAAGGAATGAGATGGGTGAGGGGCCAGACAATGATCTTAAGTAAAGGTTCAGTTACTTGTTCCCTCAAGGTCTGGACTACTTTAGCCTCAAACATCAGACCTGGAAAGGCCCTAAGGCTGCTTCTCGTTTGCTCCCTTTTTATTTCCGCAAAACTGTGTCCATTTTCGTCCAATGTGCCGTTGTTCACATGAGCTCATCACGTTTAGATCACCAGGCTGAGGTGCATTCTTCTGATTTAGCTACGGTGTGATCACCCCTGCATCTTTTCAGGCAGTGACACATGCCTTACAACATTAATCATATGTCCTCAAGGGTTACTGAGCAACTTATCCAGGATTGCTCAAAAATAAACCTCATGCCTTGTGATGTAACTATAACTTACAGATTTGTTGTAATCCATTTCCGGTAAAGGTATGGTTTACCGATAGAGAAACGTTTGTGGGCTTCCCCTAAACTTTCCTGCTTCCTAATTGACCTTGGGTTTGCTTAGACTTGTGGGTAAAGTTTAATTTGCCAATCAACTGATATTTAGATTGTCAGAAAATAGGGAAACAATAGGGAAACATTAATCCGAGTGCCAATTGGACATCTTCAAATGTCTCGTTTTGTTTGATCAACATCCAAAACCAAAAGATTTTGAATATGCAATGACATAAAAGTTAAAGCAGCAGACTTTACCATGGGGAAGCTGGAACAAACAATATTTTGGGGACAAATGACACATTGGTTGTTGTTGTTTTTTAGAGCCAAAATATCTGTCATAAACATATCCATATTATTTGTTGTGTTTTATTCATTTTCAGCACAGTTAACGGCCAGGATTAGTTGTCTGAAAGACTAAGCCCTCTGTACACTGACATCATTAAATGCAACCGCATTCATGCAATCGGGACAGGATTAGAATTGTAGAGCAGAGTCGTGTGCAACAACAGCTGTTGATTCAGAAAGGGAAAATGCAACAGTTTGAAAGAAAACACCACTTGTTTCATTATCGATTGGTGTAGAAGAGTCCCTTGTTAATTTAGAAATCAGACAACTATCACGACCAAGACATAAGACTAAAACCTGAATGTTAAAAAAGGGTCTCTCCACACCATGCCTGCAAACTTCAGTTTGGTTAATCCCCTATCAAACACAACAGACAAAAACCCACCCCTCCCTTTTGTTGTGTCTCTTTTCTCATGCATAGTCTCCCCTTGTTCAAGATAACAGCCATCTCCCCTTGACTGTCTTAACCCAATGTCACCCAAAACACAAGAGAGATGAACAGATTTCTGTCAATACATCCTCTGATCGATCTGCATCCTGGGCCAGCTGCTGCCTCTCAACAGACCCCAGCAGAGCACTTCAAGACTGGGCTTAATCTTCAGCATCCTCACTACACAGCTACCAGTCAACTTTTTTGATCCAATTTCAAATATTTGTGAGCCAATGCAAACATTTTTATATAAAAAAAGAAAGAAGGGAAAGGCTTTAAAGGCATCCCTTTAACAATAATGGTCATCTGGCAGATTTAAACAGATCTGCAGGGTTACACCCTTTTACAGGAGACCATATGTTCACATGTTGCAGAGACACACAATTCACTTCTCATTTTCTATTAACATTACCAGATTACATATTGTATTAAATGGTGTATTAAGCTTTGACATTCATGCTCAACAAAGGCAAAAATAAGTACCTCTTTCATTGAAACTGTTAAGGGAACACCACAGGCAATTGCTAGGGGAAACCACATATATGGCATTAAACCTAAAGAAAATTAAAATAAATTAACTGATAATAATATATATACGCAATTGTAGTATCATGCATGAAACCTACATATTGGCAGGCTGTTAACTCAGGCATCATCACCAACCGGTTTCTAACCAAACCTGATCAGACTGAGTGAAAGCTGAGCTAAGGAGGGCTACTGCTACATCACATCTCCATTAAATACATAAAGCTACTCACATTGCATTGTTGGAAATATTGTTTTCCCCTGGTTTGTATTTCAGGTTTTCCCTGGAATGGTCCACTTTTCCCTTTAGATAAATGAGTTCTGGTCCTAAATAATCGCGTAGACAAACACGGCGACAGACCACTGTTTCTACAACTCCAGCAGCATATCATTCATTTTCAAACACCAGCCGGATTGTTTGACCCCACCCCCTGGAAACCCCACCCAGCCCAGAGTAGACGGCTTCCTCCAGACACACACCCCGCCCTCCTCCATCATCCCAAACCAACCTGATTGGCTGAAACTGCTCACCCCACACAAGATCCATTTTCCATATAAGGCCACGCAAGGCAAATGAAAAAGGTGGAAGGGGGAGTGGAGAACCCTCTCGCACACACACTCCACAGATGATGCTATGAAACTCCAACACCATCCCCCTATGGAGATACTCCCCGCACATACACACTTTCACACATTTGCAGGCGCAGCTATGCTGGGTTACTCTCGGACAAACTGTAACTCCGGTTTCTGAGGGCAGATTGCAGCTGTGCTACTTTTTCACTTTTTGACCTTTCATTGGTGGAAATAATTTTTGTGCACAATGCAAAGACGCCCACTCGTTAACCTACATTCATACACATATTACACATGTATCTCCCACCCTCCTTTGCATAATCCCTCAATGTTAAGACATTTGTAATTGGTTTTGGCTGCAAATATGGATAATTTACGATTTATAATCATCAGGAGATTATGTTCTTGATTGATGGACTGGTTGTTTTGTTTATCAAGATGTAAAAGAAACGCTATAGTTACTTTACAAAATCAATATATGATGAACTCCAACTAGAATATAGAGCAAATAATGTTACACATTATATTAATTTATATCATGCTTAATCAATTAGTGGATTAACAGAACTTTTTAGCAAATCCTTCTCATCAATTCTAAAGCAAGAATGTCTAACGGCTTTTAAAATAAGGGGATATGCAACTACAAAATAATGTATGCATCAGCAGGGATACTCAATTGATTTTTTTAACAATGTAACAGTCACAGGGGCTTTTTTTTTTTTTACTATTGAGTACTTCTTATATTTTATGTTCGGTTTACATTTAGCTAATAATAATAATTGTATTAGCGACATTTCCAAAAGCAGTACTTTTACCGCATGTTGTACTTGCTCCATTGCTGAAATATAGATCACACACCAGATGCCAAAGCTTCTTATCAAAATACAAACTGGGAACAATGCATTGCAGCAGTTTTCCATATACCTGAACGAATGAGAAACCTCTTCTGACAGACTGACTTTCTCAACATTGTGACAACATTACTCTTAACAATGTTTGTAAACCGGATTTTAGGGCTGTCAGCCCAATTACACTTAACAAGCCAATCGTGTTTGTCTAGTTATTTTGAGCAATGACCTGATATACAGGCTGCTTAACAAAGACAGCAGCTCAAGAGAGGAAACGACTGCAGCATGAGGAACATTAGTTTAAGGAACCCAATACCCATATCATAAATGGATTTGCTGTTGGCGAACATTACTATTAAAAATAAATAAAGGAGTGACAAGGTAAACATTACTACTTGCAAGCATGCTGGCCTCTATGAAGTTTGGGTGGAGACTCACAGCCAATTAGACATCACATTTCAAATTATTGTGTGTACTACCAAATGAAAGTAAGTTGCCATTTATAGCACAGTAGAAATTATTTCAGAAATACACAAGCAACACTTGCGGTAAACAAATAACCACTCTCATTGCTGGTGGATTAACCTAAAAAGGAATTTCCTTTACAATATTTCCCCCCAACTCCCACCTCTAACGTTCAAAAGGTCAAATACGCGGAAGACCGCACGTTTCTGCTCAATCTTATTTCCCGATTGAGAAATAACTCCAATATGGCTTATGTGAAAGATGACTTTTTACATTTAACCTAACAAGATGTTTATAATGACAGATGAAAGCTATTTCAATAGAAATAACTTGGTTGTATTTTATTGCCAGTCTTATTGTTTAAGTCTTATCTTGTTCTTTAAATATCTGTTTATACATTTTATTTGTTTGTAGCATTGAGCAGCAGGTACAACTGCATTTCATATGCAATTCTGTATTGTATAATGACTATAGGGTGACACAACGTTACAATTAAATCCATAAAAAAAAAAAGTAATTCACATAACACTCTGCAATAGGAATAAATTGCATCTGTATATGCACAAGACAAGACATCAATTGAAGCATGCGTCAGAATAAAAAAAAACTTATTATTTTCTTGTGCCTACTTTTTATGGTAAATCTAAAAATATTCCACGTGTGTAGATGTTGTCATCACTGCTCTATAGAAAGATCAGTCTCAGCCAATTGCCACGAGAGACGAAAATGCAGATCCACCACACCACAGCATCACATGACATCCAGAGGCGGAGTACTCATGCGCAAGCGCTAAAATGCTGCAGGATGCGTTTAGTGCTGATGCACCCTGCACTGAGGTTACTGTCGGTCAGTGACATCCTCTCTCAGCCCTCACTCTGCAGAGGCACTGCTGTGAATAGACGCCATTTGATCAAATGTCAAAATCCAATGATGCAACATTAAACATTTACACTAGTAAGATCAAAAGTATTCTATTGCGCTAAGATTTCTTATCTTTGTTATATAAAAAGATAAGTCTGTCCTAATGTTAAGTGTTCAACATTTTTTAACAGCAAATATTTGGCTTATAACCTTTAGCACTAAAGTAAAATGACAAGGGACATTTATGTTTGTTGTTATTTAGATGGGAGATTGTATACTAGTACATTTTATCTAAAATGTAGAGCAGGAGTATAAAGTAACCGAAGAATACTGCTAAAACCAAATGAATTTGAGTACACTTGGTTCTCACCACTGGAGATGAAATGCAGTCTTTGTAAACAATAGCAGGTGTGTTTATAAAACAATATAGCAAGACTGCATTAGTTTGATATCTGTAAAGATATTTCTGATGAATTACATTTAAAATGTATAAAAACACACATCATGCAAGCAGGCAAATACTGCATGTGACTTTTTGTAACACCAGAGAGGAGGGACTCATTCTGTCTGTATGCATATCTCCAATACATATTTTACTGCCAACGACTTTTTTCTGATCCAGATAACAAAAGCCAGTTTGTACAGTACTGCAGTAGAGTTGTGTTGTGTATTGTCTGTCTGCATATTTATATTGACATTTCACATTTTTTAAAACACGTGTCAAAATGTATTATTTTCAACAAATATAAATATCAAATTCACACTTGATAATCATCTTTAACAAATGTTTATATTAATTATAGATAAAAGGTTAGAAGACACTCAGTGTTTTTTCATACAATAGTTTTAAATAAAGATCAGATGAAAATATTTGAAATGTATTGATACAAATTACTAAAAGGACAATCACACTTTAAAAGATTATATTCTAAAAGATCCAATACAACTACAGCTCCCAGAAGTCTTTAATAGCTAAGGGGGCATTCACACCTAATAGTCCGCTCTCTGGTGCGCACCAGACGACAGTTTGTTACATTGTTCCATTTTTCAAAAGGTTCGGTTTGCGTTCCCACGGGCAAAACTCAAACGGACTATAAACTTTAAACACAAGTCATGTGCTCGGAAATGCTGTTCAACCATTGGTCAGACATTAAGGGGGTACAAACGCAAATCCCGGCAATTTCTAGCAGAGCCTCCGCCATGGAGCATCGGCACTTTCGGCAGGTTATTCTCATGCTGCTGTTAGTCTGGAGATCAACAGACACTAGCGGCCCGCGCATATGATTATATAATCAGACAACGTCCGTTAAAAAACATTACTACATGGCTTTGTTGTATACTCGATTCTGATTGGCTAATTCAAAACACGTGACACATTTTTAATCCAGAACAGACAGACCGCTGTCAAGGATTTATTGACCGTTGTTAAGGACGCTCACATCTGCACAAAGAAGTCCGTTCGATTTAACTGTATACAGTTTGGCTGAAACTAACTGACAAGACAAGAGCGACAAGAAAACAGCGGAGAAGTAACGGGCAGAAACCCTCCTTTTTACGCAGCGGTCCAGACATAGGTCAGACGGCGACACATATTCAGTTGCCATTTACTTTGGCATTAGGGCAGGGATATCTAGATACTTCCCAAGGTTTGACATAATGAATTGTGCTACTTTTAAAGCAAGCAACGATTTTTTTCAAATCTGTAATAAAAAAACTCGATAGCAAGATCGCTCTTGTCTTGTCAGTTAGTTTCAGCCAAACTGTATACAGTTCAATCGAACGGACTTCTTTGTGCAGATGTGAGCGTCCTTAACAACGGTCAATAAATCCTTGACAGCGGTCTGTCTGTTCTGGATTAAAAACGTGTCACGTGTTTTGAATTGACCAATCAGAATCGAGTATTCAACAAAGCCAAGTAATAATGTTTTTTAACGGACGTTGTCTGATTATATAATCATATGTCTGTTGATCTCCAGACTAACGGCAACATGAGAATAACCTGCCGAAAGTGCCGATGCTCCGCTAGAAATTGCCGGGATTTGCGTTTGTACCTTAATGTCTGACCAATGGTTGAACAGCATTTCCGAGCACATGACTTGTGTTTAAAGTTTATAGTCCGTTTGAGTTTTGCCCGTGTGAACGCAAACCCACCTTCTGAAAAATGAAACAATGAAACAAACTGTCGTCTGGTGCGCACCAGAGAGCGGACTATTAGGTGTGAATGCACCTCATGGCAAAACAAAATTATGGGATGTGTTCAAATGTAACCATCCAGTACAGTATTAAGAAAATACATAGCTTCGACGATTGGCAGAAACTTCAATAATATGTGTCAATGTTTGTGTTTTTAAAGATCTCTGAAGATGCTAGCGGAGCAGATGCTAACCTAGCTAGCTAAGGAGCGGGAGTTACCTCCGTAGACCGTCGTAGACCTGCCGTTCGTTGAATACGCTTCCCGGTTTAATAGAAAAATTGACAACATTTTGAGCATGGACGTATAAGGAAAAGTTACTTTTAAGTCAAGAAATATGAATAAAGTGTACATATGCCTTCGTTAACCTTGTAGTCATTCGCATGTTTTACGTTGAACTCCCGTGTGAGGATTTCCTTTTCAACTTATTCAAGTGAAGCGGTTTCGAGGCGTGGTAACGTTAGAAACTTAAACAGCTTTAATACACACAACACTAATTAGCTTGACATTAACTGCCTCATACAAACAATAGCGTATACAGACAACGTCACTTATGCCACGGATACTGATGTTAAAATAAATGAGGTTAATGGTATTGCCTTAAATCATACGATTTACATGACTTACCCACGAATATGTTCACAATGTTGACAGTGCCTATCCTTTCCTGCATGTGTGAGTGTCAGCAGCTTGTGAGAGCCTCTCTTCACTGGCAGAAAGTCACATTCAGGGCGAGCTGAGCTGCTGTTCTATGGCACCTGTTGGAGACAGCTGTCACTTTTATAGCTTCCGACAACAAACAGTGGACATTTCCCTACATTTCATGTGAAGTATTAGCCTACCGGATAATGTGGAGTCAAAGCTCTTGCAATATAGCCTACATAGTAAAAACAACTTGGGCATTCGGATATGGGAAAACTATAGGCTGTGGTCAGGAATGTGTGAACTGTGAATACTCTCTCGTGGCTCCAATTCACAACAAAGTTTTCGAAATGATTAACGTTTTAATTCTTCCCTGCTCTGGAAATATGAATTGAACATTGTTTTTTCAAAAACATATTAAGAAAAAAGAGGTTTGTTTTCTCTAGAAAATATATTGCATTGATAGTATCCAGTGAAAATCAGAACAAGCTTTTTTCAAACTAAATATAAACTAGACTTGATACATTTTATGTTTTTGTACGAGATGTGGTGATATTTGAGTTAATCTATTCTGTAGCCTGGTAATAATTCCTGATATTATACAGTTACTTCCAAGAAAAAGTGTGACTGTAGACAGACAATATGTAATGTTTAAAATAGGATAGGCTTTGATATTTTATATGTTAAACGTGCTTTTGATATTTGGAATATTTCACATCGACAACAGGTAGCTCTAAAACATTATATTTTCCTCCTTTCTCGTATTGGTATAACAGAAGCCTTTTATCAACCTCAATTTTTTTGCTAATTAAATACAATCAAACAATAAAAGGTCATAGACAATTTGACAGCTTTATCTCTTCACTCTAGTTTTGCCCTGTATGTACTGTATCTCAGTGAGGCATTTTGTATTCCATCTATAAGAAGTCCTGATGAAGTTATCTATTCATCTGACATGTCACAAAATAGACATATGCTGCCACCTTGTGATGAAGATCTGAAATGCAGTTAAAGAAAGTTTAATAATACCAAGAAAGTAAGTAGATTAAATGAGTATAATAAAGAAGATTATATGTATTTTTAACTATAAAAATACTATCTTTACATACCTTAAGACGGTTTGAAGTGGTGCGCTGGATAGAATAATTCCTTTGTTAAATACACTTCTTATATGCATATGAACTACATCCCTTATTACATCTCTGCCTATACATATCCTACATATAATTCGCATTGCCATCATGCTGCAGATATTGTTTTCACTTTGTGAGATTGTCGCTTAGGCATGGCCCCGAAGACACCTATTTCAGAACTACTAGAGAAGAAGTGTTGAGGAGCTTTGCCAGGTGTTAGTATCTTGTTTTTCTGTCTTTGTTAACTTGAAAGTGTTAAAACCATGCAAGGCCATTTTTTTCCTTTTTTTTTATTATCAGAGGATTACTAGTTTAAAGATGGGTGCACTGTACTCTGAGGGAGGGCGAGATATGACGATGTTAATTTCCTTTTTCATTATTATTATTTCTGGCTAATAATAAGCATTATTTTTTATCAAAAATACTGCTGCTTCTTTGACAATTTATAACTTACATCTAAAAAAACATAATTTATTAATGAAATAAATTAATCTAAATGATGCACTTCCTTACAGAGGTTACCTAGCTAAGACTGCCCCCAAGTGGTAACATTAATATTTACAGTCTTATTGAACTGGGCGTGCCTCTTGTCCCTTTGGTCCCTCCCTTGCATAGTGAGGACCCTGACGTAGACATTCGAGGGTAGCAACAGTTGCCTCGAGACCCCGTCGCGCCACAGTGACTGTAGCCGTGGAGACAGTTACTTACCAACGGGCGCAACACTCAGCAACAGCAGCAGCAGCATCTGGAAGTCACCGAGCGAGTGAGAGAGAGGGGAAAGAGAACAGTGCCAGGGTATAACTTTTCACACAAGGCAAAGGTGACTATTATCTTCACAGCAATCATGTGCTAAGTTTTTCTGAAATTGGAAAAAATGCTCTGTGGTCAAGTGCTTTGCTAGCAGTCGTGGTTATTTTCCACAACTGAACTTTCCCTTATTTGAACGGCGTTCCACTCTCCATTTAACTGACGTTCACCTATTGCTTGGCAACAGCTTTTTGTACCTGGTAAAATATCCGTTTCCGCCCTTCTTTTTATTTGTCTACACTTTTCTTGAACGTTGTACTCGGCGCAGCGTTACTCCAACTCAACATTGATTCACTTGTTGCTACGTTGTGGTGTGTGTGTGTTTCGAGCTGTGAACGCACTCAATCCCAGCAGGATGGATGGTAAGGCAGTCAAGCTACAGCTAATGCTAACTCAGACAACTAGCAGCATAACTGCGAGTTCAGTCAGTTTAACCGTTTATTGCGCAGTTAGCGTCCGCTCTGTCTTGTTTGTCACATTACGGAAAAACGTATTTTCTTGTTGTGTCTTTCTCGAGAACGTAATTTTCAAGCAGGTGGACATTTGGCTAGCTAGCGTTAGCGTCGCTGGTCCTGCTGCCCAAACTGCAAACTAACGTCTGCTGCGAGCAAGCGTGAACCCAGCAGGAGGATAACTTTCCTTTCTGCTGGCAGTTTGCCAAGACCGTTAGTCAGTCTTAACTCTCACATGATATTGTTAAATTGATTTTAAACATTACGCTGCCTGTCGAGCACGGATATAATCACTTTTACCGGCGAGTCGGTGAAAAATGAAGTTCGCCGTTTGACTACAACGTTATCAAAGTTGGTGCTGCAACTTGTCTATCTCAGGAGAGGAACTACTCTTTTTTTAATCAGTTAACTTATGTCACGATTTAAATGAGAAAAAGTGGGTACTTCGCAAAGTTTTAATGTTTCAGAAATTACTTGAATAACTGAATATGTAACAGCTAGGTGGTGCTACGATGGTTCTTTTAAAGGCTACGGCTCTGTTTGGTTCGTTCAGTCTCTTGGATGAGATATTTAGTTTAAAATTTGCTTTCGAAACTAAACTTGCCATTAAAAAGATACGACTAGTACCCTTCATATGGCAGAAATAATGAATGGTTTTACCTGATTTGTCTCCTCTCACTCATTTCATCACAAGTAGTTTAGCTCCATCTACTAATCTTATGCCAAACTCGTTGAAAAGACCTAAAGCCAAATTGTTTGCTAATTGCCAAGCTGCACTGCTCCATTGTTTGGTTCGCAGGTTTCATTAGGTTTGATGTTTGATCTCTTTAAAGCGGAAGGCTCATATCAAACAGTGCCATAGCAATAATAAGAAACCAAGGAAATGCAGACCCCCAAATGACTATAAATCCCCCTTTTCATTAGCTTTACAGTGGGCAAGGCTGGTTTCCAGCACCTTGCATACTTCGTTTTTCTTCTCTTGGGACTTAGTCTTTTTTGTCCCCGGAGTTGAATTAATTCTAATGGACTATCATTTCAGACAGCAATCAGGTGCTCGGTCATTTGTAATGTTTGCTAGTGCTGCATCAAGAATCTTTGCAGCACTTCGATTCTCTAATTAAAACCCTCTCTGCTTTCCAATTAATTGACTTATTTCATTTATTTACATAAAGTATTTATCTTGTAAAAAGAAGAGATCTGAATAATATAAGGTTGTATGCCATTGATTCAGCCAAATATATATTTCCTTTAATGTTAAAAGGGGTCAGAACGCAGTATGAGTAATGTTAAGTTAATCATACTTATTATTTAGGCTGCATTATATTTGATAAAGACATTTTTGTGAAGCTTTCTACAGCTCTATTTGAGGAAGGTGTTGAATGTGCACTGACAGAAGACTTGGCTGGATTTGAGTGTTAGAGAAAGAAACTTCACTTTGATTGGTCTGACAACTCGCCGCAGCTAAAAAGAAAATAAAGAGATGACAGCGCTGCATATAACCCCCACCAGCATGACATTGTTATGTTTACATAGCAACTTGATATACAAATACACCCAAGTCATGGAAATAAATGGGATAGAGTGGGCCAGGGGCTGGAATGTTATTCTTTTAAAAGTGAGTGTTTTTAATCGGGTTATTGTCATCTCTTTCTTAAGAGTTAATAGATTTGGCTTGCCGAGAGGTAGGTCAGAAAGAAACGCTGCTCAGAGAGGAGACAACGTGGAAAGTAGCTGGTAGTATGCCAGTTATTTGGGAAAATCTTATTTGCTTGTTGTATGGTACTTGTAATGTGTATCTATATAGTCTTTTTTGATCTAACCGGCAGCCTATGACCATGATCGCACAAGTACCATACTGATCTGTAATTGACAGAAATTGTGCTTGAACTGGAGTTCCTCGTATGGTTGTGCATAGAAGAGTCCACCGCTACCCGTGTGCCATTTTGAGTGTTTAATGGACCCGTGTGTGCAGTACAGTTCAGCTATCAATAGGACAGCTGCAGTGGTCTCTTGGACAGCGGGTGACCTGAGTCCTGACACAGCTTTTTGGTCACATGTTTTGTGGGGGTGTGTCTGTGTGTGTGCACATACATGAGTATGCTGTGTGGATGTGCTTGTGTAGCCTATGTGTGTTTGCTCGTGCTGTATTTAGTTTGTCTTGATGAAGCCTTGTGGTGCCTCGGGGAGAAGTTCTCAATCCAATAGCCCGCCACACACAGACCCTTCATTGCCATTGGTTCTGTCGCTGCCGTTTATAGTTGATCACATTCTAGTTGCATAGCCCTCCTGCTGCGCTAACTTAACTGCCTAGCTTTTACACATCATTTTATTGTCTGATATTAATGTATATTTAATGGGCTGTCCCATAACATCTCAGAAAATCACAAAGCAAAGCAGAACAACTGAGAGGAGAATCCCTTGTGGTGCTTGTTAAGTGGAAATTAATAGTGCCATTTTTTCACATGACATACAGTTTCATAATCTTTTTGATTTATTTATCCGTGAAGAGCTTTATATTTGACTTGATGTGCTGTTACCGTTTAACACAATTAGAAAGGTGTCCTGAGGACTCTCACATCACGTCTTCCACTTAAGAGTTTTTAGAAATCATTGTAGGTTTATGCTTGCTGCTAGGATACGGAGAAACACATCCTGTCTATACCAAAACATTTTTGCCACTGATTGGCCCTCACACAGTGGCAACAAGTTGAAACTCGTTGTGAAATGTATTTTTTTTCAGTCTGTCTCTTCTATCTGTCTGTGTGTCATCACAACATTCTCAACATTCCACCGGTTTGTATCGTAGCTACACAACTGCTAATTAAATGTCCTGCCACAAACAGCAGACAAGGCAGTGACATTTGCATTACAAAAACTGACCCCCTCTCTCTTTCAGTCAAATATAGTAGCAGCCCCCATTCTCTCCTCACTTTTCCTTTCTTTTGTAGTGTTTTATGCTAGGTTGTTAAGAGATGTTTATTTGGCTTGAAAACAACTTCTGTCAGTATAACTTGCTATAAATTAAATGCCAAAGATTAAGTTCTAGGACAGGGAGATTTGACCAGATTTACAAATGAGTATTAGACCCAGACAGTAGTTTTAAATTGAATTAGCTGGGTCTTCAGCATTGCTTTTCAAAAGCTCTTTAATTAGGAGATTTGGTGCAGAGGATGCCATAGTCACATGTGGAAACAACCCAGTTTCAGCTAAATGGTGGAAGTCCTTTTAGTGCAGTCACCCCTTCCTGATTACTGAGAACCCTCTCTTCCCACTCACTAGCTTCAAAGGCGATGTTAATGTAGCAAGATTTAAATGAAACTGTATGCTATTTGTTTTCATGGTAAATGAATGGCGTAGGTGTTACCTGACTAAAGAGTGTTACACATTGTAACCTATGTAGGTCTAAAAAGTGTTGATATTTTTAAATCAACAACTTGAAGAGCACCAATTTGTAGACAGGATGTCAACTGCATCCTGTCACCACCTTTTACTGTATGATCTATGAATGCCATCTTGATGCAAATTGCTCTGCAGGAACACTTGTTAGGTCTTCAAGTCATTTAATGCCTAATGTTCTGGAAATGACACTGAATAGGCTTTGCTAAAAACAAAACAACGTAATCGAAATACAACTATTTATTTTTATATACTATAAAACGATTATTACTTTTTTTTTTTTTCAGTTGAATTATACTTAAAATTCAGGGTAATCAACTGTTTAAAACATACTGGTCACTTTTTCTCCAATAAATGGACGTTTTCGAAGTCAATGAATAATCGCATTTAATAATCACAATTACAATTATTGACCCAAATAATCGAGATTGTGATTTTTGTCATAATCGAGCAGCCCTAGCTGATATTATATGTTGTCTGAAGCATGTCACTGTATAAGGCTCCAGAAACGGAGGTTTCTGTATGAAAGGTTAAATCACAAGGGAGTTATATTGCATGCTAGTCTGATTATTCATATAACCCTAAATACTTAAATCCGAGTGATGCCAAGTATTCAGCATGGTGCATTATTTACTGCAAAAACAACAGACACTTGGATCTGTCTCATAATTCAAGCATCAACTGATGAGTCATTAAGTAGTGCCTGCAGATGTACTGTACCTACAGTATGATGATTTCCCCGAGTCATATCTGTGTTAAGTGAATGCTTAATGCCAAAAGGACAGACTCCTCCAGGGCAACAGATCGCTTATCTCGGGTTCATGGGTCAAAATTGACACGGCTCACTGCCAGCATCTGAGGTCATGGTTGCAGAATGTGGTTCCCTATAAAAAGAAAACTCACTTAAGTAAAGTCCTCTCCTTTGTGTCATCAGGCAGCCTTGGATCACATTAGATAAATAGCTGTGAAAGAGAAAGACGCCTACTCGTATGAGAATAAGCTGATTACATTTCCAGTGTTGACCATCCCTCCCCTCCCCTCCCCTCCCCTTCCCTTCCCTTCCCTGCTCCTCTTGTGGTGGGTTTTCCAGTTTTACTTGTCAAAATGTTCAATTTCCAATCCTCAATCTTTATCTAGAGATGTTAAATACTAAGGATGAAGGCTGGGGGTGGGTGGAGGTGGGGGGGCAGTGGAAATCTGGAAAGGGTTAGAAGAGGTTGGTTGTTGGGGGAGGAAGTTGCTAGTGTAGAGCTTGGGCGAACACACAATCTCCATGGCAACGGTTTGATCTTTCTCTCTGTGGCTGTCAGGCCTGCAGCACACATGGTGACGGAGTGGACAGGTTGTGCTGATGACCGGTGTGGGGAGGCGAGCTGGAGAGGGGAGGGGGGCACTTGGATTAGAGACAGTGGTCTGTGCCCCCTATTCCTCCTCTCATGCTCTCTCTCTCTCTTTTTCTCTCCCCCTTAAACTCTGCCATCTGCAGACCCCAAGAGCTGCTTTGATTGGATTAGCCATGAATTAATGAGACAGGCTTGAAGAACAGCCTCTGTTGTGGAAATCTCTTATCATATCTTAATTCCCTCTTTGTGTGAGCGCGTGTGCCTCTGTGATCTTGTAGTTTTTTTTAAATTAAATAAAAAAATAAAACCCCCACACCGCGTCTCAATGAGCTTGTTTTGCAACAAAACATGTAATTACCAAATTAGGGAACACATGTTAAAGCTTCATCAGACACCTGTTGCTCCTCTCTTTTATATTAAGTTTGACATATGCATTGTGCTGATTGCTTGTTCTTCACAAATGTCCTTTTAAAAGCTACAAAGGACTGTCTCTGCTTAATTAGTTTTGTGAAATAATTGTTGCTCTGCTAAAGCAGATTTACCATCGTTCCTGTCCAAATAACTTTAGAAAGACTCAACTTGCATTTAGATGTGTTGTTTTTAGGTAACAAGAGTGTAAAGCAACCTTGAAGAATAGACTGTTGTCTCCCTGATGACTTAAACATTCACCTTCTTTCGAGCACTGAGTAGTTACGAAAACAGGGCACTTCACCCTGTCCTCTTCAATCAAGTCTAAACCAGCAGCATAAAGTCTGTACATCTGTCTCTAGCTGCAACACGGAGATAAGTCGGAAATGATTAGCTTACATACATTTATTGTTGTAAGTTTCTTCTTAGCGTGAGATAGAGGGATCAGGTGGGGGGATGGCATTGTTTGGTTTGGGAAGTATTCTGTTGGTTGCATAGCAACAGGCTCCTGGAAACGGGAGTGGACGGTGTTGCCACTAGCAACCGTTGTTGCTCTGCAAACAATGTGGGCCAGTGCAAACATGAGCCAAGACTGTGGGCTCCTGCTTTTAATTGAACATCTGTATGTGTTTTTCTCTGATTGAGACTTGTAAGTTAGATCTGTCGGTGACATATGTTTATATCTTGTCTACACTGTGAACATTGTAGATTATAGCATTAGTTAGGTTTTGTGAGTCTTTGGGGTTCTTTAAATGTGTCTTTTCTTGTTTCCCTTTAGCTTTTGAAACTCAGGTAACTCTTGAAAGGAGGCGCAGTTGTTCATGTTGTAAAGCGCTCATCTGGGATTTGGCCTGAATGCAACCAGGCTTCCAGACCATACATGAAGACAGACTTGTGGCCCGAGACGCCAGCCCAGCCAGAGGAGCAGTTTTGCAGCAGTGTTCCATGTCTCCCACTGTGTCCTACCTTTGTGCTTTTCAGCGCTGCTGTGGGGAATTTGTGTGGCTTTTAACCTTTCCTTAACACTAAGCAGACTCCTGTTTACTTTACTCCCGTCTGTCCCGCTCCAACAAAAGGATTTAGTATAATTCACCATACATATTAAAGCCAGTGCCTTTAGTTGAGCTTCAACGGCTGAAAACGTGCCAGTGAGTTCTCTAGTTCCTTATCCATCACCATCCAGCCATGCCACCCACTCCTTAATGGCACGAAGAAGCCTGCAGGCTTGTGTCACTTCCTCTGGTGAAAATGACAAGTCTGAAAATAAATGATGAGATTGTTAGGTACATGTATAACTCAAGTGACTCCCCATAGACAAATTCCATGCTTTAGAAAAACGCTTTAGCATCGCAGGGGCTTTTTAAATTAAATGTTGACTCCTTGTTAGAATCATTGTGATTATAGGCTTTTGGTACTTTAATAACATACAAGAAAGAAGTGTGAAGAAAATTGTAATGTAATGTGAGAGTCTCTACATGTAAGTGCTAAATGTGCCCTGTGCTAACAAATACAGTGACGGCAACAGCTCAGATTGCTGCTCAGGGTAGACTGGATATGGTAGGACCATGTGTTTGTCTGTAGATTGACACATATCAGACATTTCAACATAGACCTCCTCCACTCAGGCTGTTAGTCATATAGACACAGCAGTGTCTTTGCCTGTGGCAACATCTCCATCTATGGAAAATGCCAGTGGTGGCACACCCACATCTGATGTTCTATTTATCTTAAAGGTACACTCTGTATTTATCTTAAAGGTATATTGAGTTTGTCAAAAGTTGTGCTGCATGATTCTGGATACAATGAGAATCATTATTTTATTGTTGAGATCTGAAGCAAAACTATTTTTTAGTTTAATATTTACCCTTCAATCTCCTTTTTCCTGTGGGAATGGCTTGGTCATGTGTGGTAGATGTTCTGGTAGTGTCTGTCTGACAGCTTCTTCTTCTTGTATTTGGCAACAATTAGTTGGTTGAATAACTGAATTATCCGTATAACAGTTTAACCTTAAAAATGTTCCACAACAGAAGATATCAACTTTTTTTGTGTCAACATGTTGGTATTATTCTTCCTCTCTATCACCTGGGGGGTTTCTTGATAGTGACTCATTTTGCCCATATTGTTCTTATCTTCTCAAAGTGTAAGGCAATATACATCAGCGTGTGTGTTTAGGTATTTTTACACACAATATAAAGGTTTGATCACACTGAAGGAGAAGGGTGTTTTTAATTCTTATGGAAGTAGAAGTTTGATTTGAAAAAGTTTACTAGCTTCAGCTGTTTAGCCACATGATACATTTGAGTTTGGGGAGCCAAAAGAGTGCATTTCTGCCCCTGTTGCCTGTACAAGCTTAGCCTCCACGTTACTGCAGCCCAAGTGGTGTTTGTCAGATCTCTCAGTGAAATAAAGGACATTGTAGTGCATGTCTTGTGGTATGACCAATCACAGCATGTCTGGAGCTGGATTTGTCTTGCAGTCCTTCTCAGTAATGCTCCCAGAGAACACCATCCCACCGTTTACCTTCTGATGTATCCTGTTGCTCCTGGATTTCTACTCATCAATCCAACCCACCCCCCAACTGTGCCGTATCTCCCTCTCTCTTTTTATAATCCTCCTCCCCCTCTTCTCTTTGCGGTCGCGCTCGAAAGTTCCTGTGGAAGAGCTTTATAAAGGGGGGGGGGAAATAGAGGAGTGAACGGGGAGGGAGGAGGGGGGTGGTTGTCATGGATTCCTCACCATAGCAACCGACAAACGTTTACAAAGCATTGAGGAATTTCCTCATATCAGCTGGATTATTGAGGCCCTCAGAGAACAGCTCTCGTACCAAACTAACGCTGGATATCATCAGGCTGGAGCCCGACTGCCATTTTCATCTTTTTCCCCCTTAGTTTTTTCCTTTTTTGAGGGAGTGGGGAAGTTGTTTTTTATCCACTTACTCCCCCTTGCAGTTCCATTCGTCTCTTGACCCTGCCTTACTCTCGGTCTTTCCCTCTCTATCCTACAAAAAAAGAAAGGGGGAAAAAAGAGAGCTTTTGTTGCACTCCATGTTTAGTTCCCCTTTGCTATGCTGTGCACATTGTCACCCAGTGGAAAGCCGAGTGGCGGCAGTCCCTTTGGTCCTAAGCAGGAAGTTCAGTCCTATTGGTAACTTCCACTACTGTACTGTAACTTTTCTGCCGATCTGAAACTGTTGGGCTCTTCATATTGACTGTGATTAAGGCTAAAGGTGGGCAGCCTCTGAGAGTTTCACTTACTCAGCTTGACTGGTTAAAGCCAGAAACCCCCTGGGACACAATGGATGCCATGGAGGCTCCAAGAGAGAAGGGGTGGTGTCGAAGAGCATTTGTTTAGTATGGCTGTCCATTTATAGTCAGAGTTACCAATATGAGGGTTTCTTAGGTCTGGAATTAAATCCCTCCTCCTTTTTCTCTCTTCCACTTCTTCATGTCTCCTACAACCCAGCATGCAGAGCTCCGAGGGAGGGTCAGACACCACGACCAGCGTGGCAGCGCTGCGGACGTCATCATCAGCTCAGGCCCCTGTGGTACAGCCTGTTCCAGCCTCCCAGCAGGTAGGTTATTACCTCTACTCCACTGAAACATTAATTGCAGGACAAATGTGTAAAGTCTGTTGTGAATTAAGTTTTCCATCTTTTTTATTTTCAAATATAAAATGTAAAGTAGTTTTATTTACAAGCCCAAACCTGCTTCTCACAAAAAAAGAGCTAGGCGCGTTCACACCGGAGTACTTTTCCTGTTTAGTTCCATTAGTACCCCTTATGTCGCGTTCACACCAAAAAGAGTACTTAGTGCCGGGAACTATTACCCCCATTTTTAGTGCCTGCTAGAGAGGTGGTACGAAAAAAGTACCAAAAAAGTACAAATTTCTATTGGCTGGGCGAATTGCAAACCACACCCCGTAAAACTCTGAAAAATGTTTTGAAGCCGCCATTGTATTTGCATTAGCATTAGCCCCGCGCACCAACGGAGAGAGAATAACTTATGGCAACACAAAAAAAAAACATGGGAGCGGTGGAGTGATGACGAGGTGTCGGCGTTCTGACGATTTACTCAGAAGGCTTCAGTAGAAGCTGCTGGGAGTCTCAGCAGCTTCTACTGAAGCCAGTCCCCAACTCCGGAGACTTTCGGCCGGGGACTTCGGGTGGCAGTATACGCCGTGAAGTGTTTTGCGGCCTGCCAGTAAACCCAAAGCAGAAGAAGACGAAGTGACGTCAGCGGCTTCATTTGCGTAATCTTCCCTCAGGGAAAAGTACTCCGGTGTGAACGCGATTGGTACTTTGTGCCCTGGGGTTATAAGTGCCGGCACTAAGTACGGCAAAGTACTTGGTGTGAAAGCGGCTCTTGTGCTTGGTGTCTGAAATGAAATGGCACTATAAATGGAGTACACGCACAAAAATGCACTGCCTGGCAGAGAGAGGTTTGTGCAGTCATTTATGTTTATTATATTGGCACAAATCTATCTACTAGTTTTAAATATTTGGGGGGGGGGGTGTTGACATGTTTGCCTGTCTTGTGTCGACTGTCATATGTTACTAATGATCTGTGTATGTGATTGTACGTGGTGCATACCTATGTAATTGAGTTATGTCTTGTATCCACACAGAGGGTGCTGGTTCAAGCTACAGGCTCAGCTCAGAAAGGAGGACAAGCACAGCAGCTTTCAGTACCCAGGGTTCAACAAGTCTCTCAGCAGGTACACAGTGCTGTACATACTATACAGTGCTGTGAACAAATACTTGTACACCCCTTGAGGCTTTCTTCTCAGTTAAACCTATTTTGTCTGAGCCTGAGACGTATAATGTTATCTTTTATAATTACGATTAAATAAGCAAAATAAGCATATGGCCTGTTTCACTGGGACTTTTTCACTTAGAAATGTTTTGTCTTTTCAACTCATTGGGTTAGAATTGACATGAAAGCTAAATGATACAATATGACCGGGGTGATGCGGGTTTTGCTTTAGTAAACAAGTTAAACGGCAACCAAACCTTGCTTGTGCTTCACACTGAAGGAAGATCCCAACACGGCAGCCCATTCATTCTTCCAAAAGCTGCTCTTCCCAAGCATGCGCCAAGCTGTTTCTCCTGCTTCCTGTGCTCCTCATGGGTGTGCCAAATTGTCTTTCTCTGGCTGAGCCTGGCCCACTGCCTGCGTACATGAATAACATGAAACTAACATCTTATACAACTCTTAAAGGCTTACAAATAAACCTTATGGTTGGTATACATTTTAAGTGTGAACATTTCTCCAAGCTTTACTGCTGCTGCGTTTGTGATGATGTTTATGGCTTCTCTGCATCCAAGTGTGTTTTGTTAACTTGCTGCAAAGCCTGCTGGTTCCTGGGCACTTGAACCAAATCCCAACACAAATTCTGTGTTTTGGATCGAATGTGAAATCCAGGTGAACTGACAGTCTACTAAGAGCTGTTTATAGGTACCCGTCTTATATTTCACCCTGAAATATAAGACGGTAAACCAATAGCAGATGGACAAGTCATTACCTGCCTTTTGTCAGTTGTATGCATCCTTGTATCGTTCTTCATGACACGTGAAGTTTGCAAAACCAAGTTTGTCTTTCACACACACACACACACACACACACACACACACACACACACACACACACACACACACACACACACACACACACACACACCACACACACACACACACACACACACACACACACACACACACACACACACACACACACACACACACACACACACACACACACACACACACACACACACACACACACACACACACACACACACACACACACACCAGCAAAAGCCTACACTAAAAACAAGTATTTTACTTTTTAATTATAGTCGCAGTTTGTTTTTCATTTGCACAAATAGTGAGTTGGGAAAGAAAATGTTATTCCTGATTTCAATGTCCTGTCTGTCTGTAGGTTCAGCAGGTGCAACATGTCTACCCATCCCAAGTCCAATATGTAGGAGAAAGCGGAGAGACTGTTTACACCAATGGAACTATGTAAGCAATGTTGCATTACCCCACAATTATTATTAGGGATATGAAATATGTTTTTCATTGTGTGGCCTTAAGAACAATACAACATATAGTTGAATTCATCCCAGTGAAGCCAACATAATTACAAATAAATAACAGGGATGTTACCATGTCAGAATGTAAAACCATAACAAGTATTTGCTGTGCCGTGTATTGGTAATATAATGTAAATGATTTATTGTAAAACAAGACATTCTTCAATTTGATTCTAGCATAGCCAAATATGTTTCAGTTATATTTTTGTCTGTATAATCGCAATGATGTACTGTATCAAATTCATCAATTCCTGCGGTCTTGTTTTTTTAATTAGAATTTTAAAAACCTGAAGACTGTAACTGCTCGTCATCTGCTTTCTAAAGATGTAATGTAGCTCATGATGGAAAGACATCGCTAAATGCTAACTGCAGTGACCTCTCACCAGCCGGACAGCCTACTCCTACAACCCCGAGGCCCAGTTGTACGGGCAGGGCAGCGGGGGCCCCTACTTTGACTCGCAGGCGGGTGGAGCTCATGTCACCACGGTGGTCTCCTCTGCCAGTGGTGGGGTGGCCCCTCACGGCATGGTGGGCATTGCTATGGATGTGGGCAGCAGCCACATCATTTCCAGCGGAAGCACCTACCTGATTCATGGTGGAAGTATGGAGGGGAGCCGCAACCACATATCACACTCATCACGCTCATCCTCCGCTATGGTGAGCAACTCCCATACCAATGTTTTTGTTATTCTGATGCACTCTTTCAAATCTATTGGGATTCCATGTGGGAGTGAAAACAACAGCCAAACTGTTTATCAGAGGTTTGCACCCGCCAAAGACTGCATGATTACTTTTTTTCTTCTTCATCCTTAACTGCCATGTGGTGAAATCAAAGTTTTTATTCTTTTAATTACATAAATGAGTTGTTACTACTAACTCCTTGTACTACAAGGCTTACTGAGCAGAGGACCCCACTACCACATGGTGTTGTGAGACTGGTGATGACTGTTGTTACCTGAGTCCAGAGGGCCCAGGCTCCTGGACGAGAGCACACAGGGTTTACAGGAACCTGAGTTGGGGCCTCCTGGCTCTGCAGTAGCAGCACAGGGCAGAGAGCCTGTAGAACCAGGACACTGGCTTAAATAATTCAGCGCTGCCTTGTTTCAGAGGTTTTCACAGGCACTTGAGCGCCCTGCGAAACAAAGCAACCCCTGGGGCTCATTACCATTTGGCCATGAGCCCTCTGGAGCCTTCTTAAGGCTTGGAACGCTGCCTGCTTCTTTTTCCTTTTCTTCTATGTCTCCAGTTTGGCTGCAATAGCACATATCTTTTCATTTTGACTTTGGTTTTCTTCTACGGCTCAATAGAGGGTCCTTGGTTTTGTCATTCACTTTGCCCGCCAGTTGGACTGCATTCTTTTTTTTTTTTTGTGTCCAAAGAAAGAATAATATGCCTGTGTTTAATATCATGACTCTCTCTCTCATGTTGTAGCAACAACTAACTCTCTGATTGTTAGATTTTCATTCACATTGTTTACATCTTGGGGGATGGGTCTGGTTAGGCATTATTGACCTATTGTCCTCAAACTTGACGTGACCTGTGCCCGTGTTTGTGGTTCCTATTTGCATACATTAGAGTGTCTGACTGCAACCCTTCACTGAGCAGCTTAACCCCAAAGTCCCTTGATTCGCATGCTTTGGTCAGCCTATAAGGGATGTGGCTGCTTGCTAACAGTCTAATTTCCTTTATCTGTTTTAATTTGTTTTTGTGTTTTTCTTCATATACCCCTGCTTATTTCTGTCCCCTTCTCTTCTTCTATCACTCTCCCTCTCCTGCCTCCTCCCTCTTCTGTGTCCACTTTATTTCTTTTTTTTGCATGCTTCTTCTTTCTTTAGCTTGAAATGGCGATTGAAAACCTCCAAAAGTCTGAAGGAATTGCAAGTCACAAAAGCAGCCTGCTCAACAGCCATGTAAGTCAACCAGGAACTTTCTTTAAAAAGGACATGAGGATAAAGAAAAACCAACAAACAAAAGCTGAACATTGAGGCAGTGTGTTCGACTTGTGTACGCAACGTTAAACGCACTACCTACTGCTAGCTTAACTTACTCGTAAATTGTCTCGATACATTTCCATCCTTCATCTGAACTTGCACTCGCTATCACTTTTTGCTTAATAATGCAGCTTTTATATATTTCTTAACACCCTGCATGGACTTAAATTGATTTCTGTATGTTTCACTTCTAAGCACACCAAGACATGCACTCAGTGTCAGTGTATATTGCAATATAACTTTTCCCCTTGTTTGATAATTATAATGAAATACAATAATTAAGTAGTAGTGTTTTATTACATCCATAGTTTGACTCACATGGAAATATGATTAAGATTCTTTCCCAACATTTCCATCTTCCAACCTCATTTACATTTTGAACAAGTTGTATAAATCATGTTTTAAGTATTTGCTTTGAATATTTATAATTTGAGCTTTTTATGTAAATTCTCTATGATTGGATTGTTACGACAGAGCAATGACAGAGCCCCTCTCAATATTGACTTGAGATGTATCCCCTTGAATGAAAAGCACTCTTCAGATGTTTGGAGTTTTCACTCAATCAGCCATTCTTTATTCTGTAGCCAAGGCAAGATTAGAAAAATAGATTATAAAGCATCGTCACAGCTGGAGTGCAATGGTCTCTTTGGTGTTTAACCTCCTAAAACAGGTGTTTTTGTGATGTGTGTGTGTGTGTGTTATCTGTCTTTTGATGTGTAAATAAGATGCCTAGCTCCTCTTCATTTCTGGCCAGGACACGACCACAGAGCAGAGTGTGTCCCCTGGGGATCACTGATTATGCAACTGTGTTCTCTCTGTGTTTTTAGCTGCAGTGGCTGCTGGACAACTACGAGACAGCGGAGGGGGTGAGCCTGCCGCGCTGCTCCCTATATAACCATTACCTGAGGCACTGTCAGGAGCAGAAGCTGGACCCGGTCAACGCCGCCTCCTTCGGAAAGCTCATCCGCTCGGTCTTCATGGGCCTGAGGACACGCCGCCTCGGCACCAGGTACACAGGAAGAGCTGTGGCTGAAGCCGAGCATGCTTATCACAGCAATCATTCATCATAATCATATACAATCACCGATGTGACACGTATCACGATGCTCATAGGCAACGGAGACTTTTTGATGGCCAAGGATAATAATAGTGATTGCACCTGTGACTCGCCATCTCCTCCTCCTCACTGTGTTCTCTCTTTTCTCTCATGAATCGAACAGAGGCAACTCTAAGTATCATTACTATGGCATCCGGGTGAAGCCTGACTCACCGCTCAACCGGCTGCAGGAAGACACCCAGTACATGGCCATGAGGCAGCAGCCTGTCCACCAGAAACAAAGGTCAGCACTGTCTGCCGTCTTGACCTTTCTTCACGCATTTCATTTCATTTGGTTGGTTATTTGTTCTCATGGCAACACATGGTTTGTTTTTTTCTTTATGATAATCATGTACGAAACAATCTAACTTTTTAAAACATTGACCATGTGGCAGCTGCCTCTCTGTCTCTGCTGCTTGCTGTGTGCCATCTTTATTCTCAGAGTTTTATTACCAAGTAGGTTGACACATAAGAGGAACTTGCTTCGGTATAAGTGGTTCATACAGAGACACGGAAAGAAGAATACGTAACCAAAAATATTACAATTATAAAAGCTAAGAATAGCACAAAACACACATCTATTATCTTCTCTAACAGTTTGTGACATCTTTTGATTTGACATTTTCACTTCCTATTTTCTTCACCCATTTCCTAGTTTCTACCCAAACATTAGAGCTGCATTCAATACGGGATCATGTATTCAATGAATTGACCAGTCGCAGCTATGTGGCAAATATGTGCACGTATGCATGTTCCTCTTTGAACACCAGCTGACCAGCTCTTGTTCTGAGTTTTCATTTTGATGGTTTATTGCACTTAATGGAAGTGGTTTTAAATAAAAGTGCCAGCTAAATGAAATCTAATATGTAATGTAACAGATGTATGAAATAAAGAAACTACTCCTACTCTCCTCCAGGGCATCTGTGACTTGCATTAAAGGTGACACACGACACGAGAAGGGGGAAAAAGGCATTCTTGTCTACTGGGAATTGGGAAAAGATTCAATCACCTTTAAACTGGTTTAACCACTTATGATCTACTGCTTCTTCAGTAGGTTGTGTGTATACGTAGGTCACTGGGGCTGGCATATATAAAGGTCACTGCTGCCATGTACACTAGTTATTGGATTTGAAACTAGACACACTCACAAAACTATCCCATCTCTAGGGATACAATCAAGCACCAATGGAAGGAAATATAACAATTAATCAAAAACAATGCAAATGTCATTTTCCGTAACACACAATCTTGGAATTTGACTTCTTCGCTTTTGTGTTGAAGGTGGTATCACCTGAGCATTTGCTGTGTGGTTTTCATTGAAGTTAAAACCGGAAATGTTGTGTTTGTAAGTCCTTCAAAGCCCAGCTAACATACATGTCCCCTCTTCTCCCGTGTGTGTAGGTTCAAACCTCTGCAGAAGGTGGACGGTATGTCTGACAGCCTGTGTGGGAGCTCTCAGAACTGTAGCAGCACTCCAGAGCAGTCCGTGGCTGCTCAGAGCCAACACCACCAGCAGTACATCGGTGAGCAACACGCCACTAATGTGTAGCCATGCTTTGTTGATCATTCTTCTGACTTCTTTCTTTATGACTGCTTTCATAACGGTACGAGATTTGTGTTCCCTGATTTGGCTTTACTTTGCACATGTTATTACAGTCACACTGGTACAATTAATAGATAGGCATTGTGTTTGTAGAGAAGATTATAAAAACATATTATTTCTTTCCGTTTGGACACTTGTGGTTTTATTTATTTATATTCTGTCTCTCGAATATATTTGCCTTTGATTCACACACAAGTGCCAGTCTGGGTGAGTGATGAAATGATTGACACCTGTCTATCTTTTTTGTCATTCAGATACGTCCCACAACTTGCCTCCATTTCCCTCTCCTGACTTGGGCACCCAGCCTCTGCCTGAGCGCATCAACATGAATGATATCAAGAAGCTGCAGACGCTCTACAGAGAACACTGCGAGGTACAGCTCTACCAATATCTCACTGAGAAGACATTGACCTGTCAATTGAAATGGCTTTAAGGGGAAACTGCGTAAATTCTGTGTACAGGTCTTTGGGCTGCCAATGTGAGCATAGCTCCATAAAGCTTACTGTGTCAAGCCAGCCTCAAGTAATGTCCCATGTTCCGTCATTACCATGAACGCTGACACTGCTCTTGCACACACTCACCGGAGCATCAAATGTGTATTATTCCGCTCCTGAAAATAGTCCCCAACAAATGAGTAACGCTTTTCATAAAACTACATTGCCCTGCTGATTAAAACTCATAATCAACCTTTTGTAAAAACCTCACTCAATATCGTGACCCATTTTTAAACGGATCAAAGAAAGTACGGTAGGCTGTCACTCAAAAGTATTGTAATCATTGTTAGTTTAAGACCATTTATGGAGTCTGGTTTGATAAAGCGCATCCTGAAAAGGGTCCTACATTTAAAGCAACTTGCAGCAGGTGAAGAACTGTATTTGGAAAGAGCTATGAAGAAAGGGCATATTGCATAGCGACATTTCACAGGTTGAAGGGCATACCTCATGATCTCTGGGCAGGAAGATGCAGAAGAACAACCCTTCAGGATGAAACGGAACAGGGAGGAGAATAGAAATAATATTGAACCCTAAACATTTCTGGAGGCTCCACAGGCCGGAGAGAGGCTGTGATTAAAGCTGTGAAGCTCTGGCTTTATCATATTATCCCTGCCCTCCCCTTGTCCAGCCTCACCACGCTCCCTTTGTTCCAGCCGTCTTTTCATCTCCGTGCAGCTTTCAAGACATGCCAATTAACCTTTCAGCGCGCTGGGTGGACATCTTGGTGTCTTTGTGGTGGCCTCCCCTTGGGCCTTTGTGCTGCCTTGTCTGTGGACAGGCACATGGGCTCCTGCCTTTGTCTGCCAGCGCATTTCTGTCACTCTCACAGCTCTCATTGCCTCTGTGTTTAATGTTTATGCATTTCACTTTTTTCTTCTCTCCACTTTTTTGTTTTGGGCAAACAGTGACCTGTTAACACATTAGCCAAGGCTTACATTGACACAATTAAAAACACAAGTAAATAGTTGTCTTAAGCACAAACAAGACATTTTAGGGCTGTAAAGGAACTTGTATCAACTGTCAGCAATTTATTTGTTAATGTCATGGTAACAACAGCAACATATTAAGGGATCAGCAGTGTCATTAAATAAACATTTAAACAAAAATGATTAGGTGTTTAATAAATCACACTGTAAGCCGCAGTAGTGTGTGCTCGGATGCCAGGGTAAGATCGGGGAATCTCTGCCGCAGGCGGCTTTCTGCATTTTGAGCATGTGTTATTTCTCCTCCACACTTCTTCTTTTTTCTTTACGGCAAGTTGTTTTTCCAATGTGGTGCAAACTGTGGCGGCAAAACGCTCAGAGGGATGGGGAATTCTTCTTTTTGTTTTGGAGTTCTGTGTTTGACCTGTTGCTCTAGGCAACCGTAAACAAGGTTGTCAAGGCAACGGCTGCAGAGGAAGCAAAAACACATGTGATTAAATCCTACAACTGCTGTGTAACAAGATCTAGCGGCAAGTGCATGTCCTGCCAGAGAGAGAGAGCGAACAGAATCTCTGGGCACAGATCATACTCTGCGTAGAAATGGAACTGAACAAAAGAGTCTGCCTCAACTTCTGCAGCTCTTGTTCTTAACTTTTACTAATATATATATATATGAGAGTTTATCCGTTAACTCTTTTTATAACCGGGTTTTCTGCGGCCCAGCCCTAATACTGTTGTTTATCATTTAAGGTCCCCAGCCTGCTTCCTCTGCACTCTTCATTGTTCCTATGCGTGCAGTACACTGTGCTTTCTAAGAGACTCATGCATATGAACAGGGAAGAGGAAATCACATGGGTTAGTTTAGGTCATTGCCTCACCACTAAACGGAGGCAAATGCATGCATACATCTACAAGACTAATCTGCTCTACAAAGGATTAAAAATAACTGAGGGGGGAAATCAAAATGCTCCAGATGAACGTGGCCTTTAGGATCCTCGGGTGATTAATGTGTGGAGCTGTGTTTGAGCTGGCTCATTGTCTAACGGGAGGGCCTGCAGTGAAGGAGAGGCTGCTCGCCTGCCTGCAGAAACTTTGTTGTGTGTCTGGTTGCCATGGTTGAGCTCTGTGTGTTTTGTCCCCTCTCCCTCCCTCTCTTCTCCCTCCCTCCCTCCCTCCCTCGCTGCTCTCCTGCAGGCCACTCTGGATGTGGTGATGAACCTCCAGTTTCACTACATTGAGAAACTCTGGCAGACCTTTTGGTATTCAACACCGCCATCTAGTGACGGAAACACCTCCATCTCCAACAGGTCAGATCACAGGGAGAGCTGCACCATGAGAAGAGAGGGAGACAATCATTCATGTTGTTAAAGATAAATCAGTAATTAAGTTAATTTATTATTGTTTAATTATTATTGTTTCAAAACGGGTTGAAGAATATTTTTGTAAGTGCAGTTTTGTAAGTTGGTAAAGAATATCCATGTATTTATAATGGATTATGTTTAAAAAACAGAAATCTATAAGAGATGATAAGAGTAATTGATGTTAGCCTGTCTATAAAATAAAACATCTACTTTTATATTAAGTGAGATTTTTTTCCAAGCTCAATGCAGTTTTCTATTTTAACTGCAAGTCAACGTCTTAAGTGTTTAACCTTTCTTTTTTGTGTGCAGTGACGATGACCTGGACGGTGTGATCCCCAGAGAGAAGCTGCTGGCTCTGTGTAAATATGAACCAATCAGACTGTGGATGAGGAGCTGCGACCACATCCTGTACCAGGCTCTGGTGGAGATCCTCATCCCTGATGTGCTGCGTCCTGTTCCCAGTACGTGCTATTCATAATAAATGTCATTCTACTGCAGTTTTTATTGAGGTGTACAAACATAAAACCAACAGGTAAACAAACCTGAAATCGGAAAACCGATGCAGAACAAAGAGTACGAGTGAACATTCTCATTGGTCTATGCATTCTCTGTTTGATCAATTGAAGGCCAGCCATAGCATTTAATGATGTGTTGATGCAGAAATCATGAGGCGTTAATGAGGGTGACGGTTGATTTCTTTCAGTTTGTAATCCAGAATGTTCTGTTCCTTCAGGCACTCTCACTCAAGCCATCCGCAACTTCGCCAAGAGTCTGGAGACCTGGCTGACCAACGCCATGACCAACTTCCCTCAGGAGATCATTCGCACCAAGGTAACTAGGAAGTTACAGCGGGTCATTTAGTTAATCACATTTCCTCACTCCTACAGCCTCAATAGTTACCGGTTATCACCTCATGAGGCTGCTTTGTGATGTTACTTTCCATAGTGATAGTAAACAGACGTATGTGTCTCCCTCTTTGTGCTGCAAAGCATTTTTGAATACAGTGAAAATGTTTTGGAATGACAACAGATTTGGGTTGAAGCTGAATATTTAGTTCAACAAAAACATTTAAAACATTGCACCATTTTGCAAATGATTACATCCATCTCTTTTTAAATACATTGTTTTTTGAACCCCAAATACAACTTTATAAAAACATATTTAAAGCTTCCTACTATTCAGTGCAACCTTAAACAAAATGTAACTTCATCACAGAATGCCTAGAGACCTAAGCTTGTTGAAGTCTGGCATCATTTCATCATAAAACCATGAGAGATACAACAGTTCACGATGTGTCATGTCCCCATGGTGCAGGTGGCGGTGGTCAGTGCGTTCGCCCAGACCCTGAGGCGGTACACCAGTCTGAACCACCTGGCCCAGGCGGCCCGCGCCGTGCTGCAGAACACCTCCCAGATCAACCAGATGCTCTCCGACCTCAACCGGGTGGACTTCGCCAACGTCCAGGTATCATGTCTTCCCTGTTTATTTATCACCGAGACATCGTGTTTAAACTTCAGACGGTGCCCTGTAGACTCTGTATTTCCCGTGGTTTCTTGCTCACTGTGGTGGGGTGTGCTTGTTGTCTCTAACAGGAGCAGGCCTCATGGGTGTGTCAGTGTGACGAGAGTGTGGTCCAGCGCCTGGAGCAGGACTTCAAGGTGACGCTGCAGCAGCAGAGCTCTCTGGACCAGTGGGCCACCTGGCTGGACAACGTGGTGTCTCAGGTCCTGAAGCCCCACCAGGGCAGCCCCAGCTTCCCCAAGGCTGCACGCCAGTTCCTGCTCAAGTGGTCCTTCTACAGGTAGGAGGAGGGAGAGTGAGGCAGGCTATACAACAGAATACAAAACCACAGAATGTAAAACATCCTTTCCTCCTGCAGCTCCATGGTGATCAGAGACCTGACCCTGCGGAGTGCAGCGAGTTTCGGCTCGTTCCACCTGATCCGCCTGCTTTATGACGAGTACATGTTCTATCTGGTGGAGCACCGTGTGGCGCAGGCAACCGGAGAGACTCCTATAGCCGTCATGGGAGAGGTAAGACAGAAGATATTTAAAGCAGCGTTGGTTTCTCTATAAATACTGAAAGGGCCATGAACAATATGGTTTAACAGTTGTTTTGTTCCGTTTCATCACAGTTCAGTGACTTGACCTCCATGATGCCATCACTCATGGAAAAAGGTAAGCCTTTATTATTTATGTGTAGTAACAGTACTTTACTAAATGGAGAACAATAATTGATGGTTGTTGTACGTCCGCTTTAACTGTAATTATACATCTGCTCTCTGGGGTAGAGCCTCAACATTCTTTTGTTGCTGCTGGGATTATTAACAGGTCGAAGACCTTTGTCTTCAGTCGGAGCCGCGAGTTAAAGGGTCATTGCAATCGCTGATGACAAACTGTTTCCACTAACCTATAACATCCACACTGTACATTTTATATTTATGTTTCATTGAATATTCCATTCTGTGCACACTTGATGTAAATAATATCCTGCTTCTATTGTGTTAGCAGAAAATTGGCCCTTCATAGTGTTTTTATTTGTCAGACAGTTTATAGATTTTTTTTAACTTCACGGTCATCTGTATATTTGTCTTACTCTCCAATGCTGGATTATTTCTATTTTGAGATGTTTATTTCTACTCTTAATTAGTTAGTACGTGCCTTGTTTTGTTTTATGCTGCTGCAGCACATTTTATTTCCCATATTGGGATGAATAAAGTTCCTCTGATCTTATCCTCCCTCTCCCTGTGCCCTTAGACGCGTCCTTCTCCGATGAGATGAGTGACCTGGGCAGTGATGCTGACGCGTCCAGAGGGCCGACTGAGCCGGCCGTAAAGAGAGAGAGGATCGAGCTGAGCCACCCTCTGCAGGAGATGTGAGTCCAGAGGGGCCGGACTGAGACATCCAGCATCTCTGTCTGAGAGGGGGGGGGGCTTTAGGGGCCCTTTGGGACGCAGCGGCACCCTGCGCTTCTGCAGTTAGTGTGCAATGTATATAAAGAAGAAAGTAGCAATTTCAACCCCCCCCCCCCCTTTACTAGCGTTTATAATAACGGTGGTCTTTCTACCCGGAAGCTCACCTTTTCTTTTCTTTTCCGTGTAACACAGGTCTGATTTTCTTTCCGTTTTTGTTGCAACTGTGAATGACTTTGTGCAGTACCTTTTTATCGGATGTGTAACTTTACGCGGTGGTGTTTGTGATTCTCCTTCTCTCTTTTTTAACCTTAAGTAGCTGTGCCATAGTGTCATTTGAGTGCCTTAGATCGCTAACCTTGAAACCACCACTACAGATGTCTCTGTCCCTCAGCTGTGCCTCTACCGCAGTATGAATGTATCGTCTCCAAACCTCAGACATTCAAAGCACCTTTAACATTATTTAGGTGTATAATCCTTGTTGCCTCTGCTGCAGCTCGCAGCACACACACACGCACACACGCACACACACACACAACCTACTGACC
This sequence comes from Pseudochaenichthys georgianus, assembly GCF_902827115.2. Lineage (NCBI taxonomy): Eukaryota > Metazoa > Chordata > Actinopteri > Perciformes > Channichthyidae > Pseudochaenichthys > Pseudochaenichthys georgianus. The sequence goes on from NC_047506.1 coordinate 20,726,455, forward strand.
CAAAGGACCTTCCCTCAGTCGCCCCCCCCCCCCCCCCCCCCCCCCCCCCCCCCCCCCCCACCCCCCCCCCCCACACCCACCAGCTCGGCCAGTCAGGCTCTGTAGGCCTCGTAGTGTCGCCGTAGTCAGGAAGGCAGGGAACTCGGTGTTACCTTGGCTGTGTAAGATGTTGGTTTGTTTACCTCAATAGATTTCCATGCTGTTTGGCTCAGATGACATGAAGCAAGTATAACAAAAAAAAAGTAAAAAAATGTAGCCACTGTTGCAGTTTGTCTCCTTTCATGTAAATAGTTTAATCCGGTGATTGCATTCAGGGACTCATGTGTTCAGCAGACCTGTGGCGGGGCACTCACCCGCCGCAGAGTAGGGAAGAAATCCACTCAATGGAGAAGGGATGTTAAAACCCAAACTGGAATCCGGTCTGTCTCGATGAGCCTCATTTTCTGATTTAAAAAAAGTGGTTGTACATTTTATCTAAAGATAAATCAATACAGGACGGACCTGTAAAACCAAAACTCCTACCCAGAAAGAGGATCTCTGCACACGCTCCCCCACTTCAGAAACTGACCTCATGCTGTTACTCAGATTAAAGTCTTATGTTCTGTTTTTATTAGATAGAGAAATGCCGTGCGTTATTTGGGGAGTTTGTCCATAATAAATTATATAAATATATATATATCTTTGTATGATGTAGAAAGTGTGTGCTCTGCGGCCTCGCTCTCTTCACACTGCTCGGTTTGTCACATTGTATCAAAAGAAAACGCTTTGATGTGTAATTGGCTAGAATGGCGTGTGTGATAAACTTGTTTCCAATCTCAGTTTTGTCAATGTAATGAAATCAATTATATCTGCGGCGTTACTGCGCTACTAAACTGTCACGAGATACATTTCTATTTATGAGCTTTTTTTGACATCAGCTTTGTGTTTTGGTTGATTTATTTCCCCCCTTCGGATGATTTTGTTGTAGCGATGAGAATCCTTGAGTTTATTAAGGCTTTTTGTAACTTGTGCCTGTCACAGTAATTTGCCTTTAAGTGCTTTGGAGAAAAAGTAATTTCTGTGTGTACTTTGTAATGTTTTGTAAGGCTGTTTTAGATTTTTGGCGGAGGATTATTTTTTATTGAACTAGATTTGGTTCTTCTTACAAGTATACTGAACCCTTATTTTTGTGCATTTTTAAACCTGTTCTTGACTACACTTTAACTATCTAAGGACAGATGACGGTCTGTAATAAACTGCATAGTTCAGCTGTATTTTGTACTTGGTCACAATGTGTAATAAATTGGTGTAAACCAAAAAGATTGAGCACATTTATTTTTTTATCAAACATCACAAAACTTCTATTCGAAACATTTATTTATTTATTTTCTAAGGTTTGGTGGGAAACTCCAGAGATTCCCTCCATACAGTATAATTTAAAATTCTAGTTTCCATGGCAACTTGTTTTTCTACAATTCAAGATGAGTTCTGACATCTAGCTCAGTTTGCAGTCTCAGAACAGGGAACAGGAGATTCAATACAAAAAGGCAGGACGACTGAGTACAACACACACAACTTAAGTTAGAGGGGAAGAAGGCTTGGTCCTCAGACAGCAGGACACCGTCAGAAGTAAGTGCACATCGTCCTTTAAGGCTGATCCGTTTTCAGTCATCTCTTTCTGGTCTATTTTTTGGAAAAAGTGCAAAGTTCTGATCCGCAGCGAGGGTCCTCACAAGGAGCAGCCGGCCAGGTACTTCCCTGTGGAACAGCAGGAGATGAGCATTGACCCAGAGGAGACGTTCTGTATGTGCAAACTCTTTCAGCGTCAAGTGAACGGAATGACCAACAGAATATATATATCATTTCTGTTCTCCCTGCAGTATACAGTGAACTTGCTTATGCTACAGTAAACTACCTAATGAATTGCTATACCTTACATGTAGGTGTTTTGCTCAAGTTATAGGAACTTGTAAAATAAAACCACTTAAAGTTATTTCATTTAAAGGCTAAAAAGTGGATTAGTATCAGACAAGTAACTAAACTACAAACTGATTGTAGTGCTACAGCTAATGATTATTTTCATGTCTTTAAAAGTAATGGTATAGTCTGGTACAATAAGTCATACAAATATTTTAAACAAGTGTAGTAGTGTCTTTGTCAGCATAGTATTCATTAAATGTCAGGAAAATATTATTATACATATAGAAAAAGTAATATTATAGTATGTAATAAAAAGGTAAATATATAAAGTATCTTGGTATAGTACCTCATAAAAAAATGTCATAGCATAGTATGTCATTATAAAAATATGTGACTATGTAATAAAACCGTAACCCACAAATTAAAGAAATGCCATCGTATAGTATTTCATAAATAACAAATAACGTGTGTGCGTTCAGTCACCTGTGGCGAATCTCTTCTTGACCAGCGACATGCGGTAGCGGCTGCCCACCAGCTCCACGTCCAGGCCTGCCAGCGAGGCCCCGGAGCCCACAAACTGAACAGCCAGGCTGGGTGGGGGGCCGCGGGGGGCCTCCAGGCACTGCCAGCTGGCACACAGGGTCCCTGAGCCTGGGGGACCACCCACAGGCAGAGAGAGACAGGAACATGAGAAACACCACATGTAAGAGTTGTAATATTATTATTATTATGGTCATAAGCTAAAGCTCCTTGTGCACTTGACACAAAATGAAGCAACAGCTCAGAGGAAAATGCAGGATGACTTTATGTTGTTTAAGAAAACCTCAGTCCTGTCTTTCTTTTAACAGCACATTTAACCCTTTCAACTGTTGCCCTCTTTGTAAATGTCACAAGCACTCAAGGTCATAAATGATGTGTTTAAGGAAGAAATACTGAGCTTCTTCTTTTCAGCCATCACATTAAGCTGAGAAATGTCGTTACCGACTCCTGCAAAGCGGCACTTTCAACAGTGATAAAGAAACCTTGTGCAGGAAATGAGTATTATCAGAAGTAACATGCAGAGCTATGGTGACTTTTCAGTGCTTTGTCGTTGGCTCATAAGATTTCATTTCTTATTTCTACATTTGTCAAACACAATGTGCAGATGTGAACCTGACAAGGCAATAAAGTAGAACATCTGGCACTCATTTTATTAAGAAGCTGGCTGAGGATAGACACAAAACAGTTGGTCTATTAAGTCATGTGCATCTTTCTGGAAACATTTTTCTTTTCTTGCTTCTAGAACTTTCTTTGTAAACTTCAATGTTCAATCAAATATATAAAAAGTGAGCAGCTCTGACCTTTGCTGTGATTGGTCGGGGAGAGGTTGGGGAGTTTCCACAGCAGCCGTCGTTCCTCAGCGTTCCTGCAGAGGAGCAGAGAGTCAGAGAGGCCTGAACTGATCCTGAGTCTGCCCTTTCTCCTGTCCATCAGCAGCCTCAGATTAATCATGTCCTACCAGCGATATTCAGTGGGTACGCTTTTGTGTTAGAGCAGCAACCAACATTGTTTTTCTAATCAATTATTCAGTGTATTATTTTTGTATTTGATCACTTGTTAGAGAAGAAAATAGAGAAAAATAGATCTATTTTCTTGTTGTTGAATAAATTCCCAGTTTACATGATAAAAGACAAACACACGATTTTAAAGTTTCACTGGTTTGAATTGGGAAGATTTGCTATATTTTTCTTTATATTATAATAAAATAATAATAATTTTTTAACAACATTTTGATTTTATAAAACAGGCGATTATTAAATAAAAATTAAAAGATTAAATGACGAAGGAAATAATTGCCCTGAAATGAATAATAAAATACCTATAACTGATAAAGCTGCTTGGTTGAGTGGCTCATATCATATGATTTTATGGTTAATTTCTAATTGTATTTTCCCATTACCGATAATTCTGTTGATTATATTGATAAAGTAAATTACAGGACAGACCCCTCCTAATGGGCTAATGCTCCTAACAGATAACAGCTCTGTGTCACCCCCCTCTCTCACCAGGAGGCGGGGGGCTGGCACTGCAGGTCCGTGGCGGTGTGGTCTAGCGGGAGCAGCACCTGGACCGCAGCCAGCTGGGTGGAGGGGGCCGTGGCGGGGCAGCAGTGGTAGTCCAGGGAGACCCGGGTCACCGTGCCGCTGCGCTGACACTCTGCAGAGAGCAGGAGGGGGGCCCGGCCCGGGTCCTGGGACGACACCTGGGGGGGGGGGGGGGGCAAAGGAGATTGTCAGTCTCAAGGCATACAACTGAAAAAAGTCAACTAAGGGAATGGGGTCTAAAACCAAATCTAGTGATCCTGATATTTGCAAACAAATACAAAAAGAAAACTCTAGTCCGAGCACAGTAGAAAGGTGAAAAATATAATAACTTCAACAAATAAGGAGAATACAGTGTCCAATGATAAACAAATAGTGAATGAAGCTTTACATAAGACTGTTAAACACCTGAACTTTTGAAAGAACATCCATAACATTCATCTATTTGCAACTTACAAATTATTTATCGAATATATCATATTGCAATTACTTGTATATAGACTCTCCTTGTACTATAAAAGCCTGGACATTGAAATGAACTTGAATGGTTTAAATGGATCTATTTTCTTTTCAGCATCTTTCAGATCATAAGGATATTATTCAGAAGTTAATAACCACCATTGTACATTTAAGATGTGGAACTGATGGGGAGACATTTGAATTACATATAAACAGAACATCTGAGTAAATGGAGGGTGAGCATCTGAAATCCTGACCTGATACTTGAGCAGGCCGACGTTGTAGTACGAGGCCTGCGGGTTGAGCTCGGCCTCTCTCTGCAGGTACAGCTGCAGAGCCTGCATGTTGAACCAGAAGTCTCGGGTGTCCGGGTCACTCTGGGACGGATCGCTGCAGAAACACAGGGACGATGAGCGTCTCATACACTCACTAACCAAGTCACTAACCGACTCACTAACCGGCTCACTAACAGAGTCACTAACCGACTCACTAACCGACTCACTAACCGGCTCACTAACCGAGTCACTAACCGAGTCACTAATCGAGTCACTAACCGGCTCACTAACAGAGTCACTAACCGACTCACTAACCGACTCACTAACCGAGTCACTAACCGAGTCACTAACCGAGTCACTAACCGAGTCACTAACCGACTCACTAATCGAGTCACTAACCAAGTCACTAACCGACTCACTAACCAAGTCACTAACCGACTCACTAACAGAGTCACTAACAGAGTCACTAACCGACTCACTAACAGAGTCACTAACCGACTCACTAACAGAGTCACTAACCAAGTCACTAACCGACTCACTAACAGAGTCACTAACCGAGTCACTAACCGACTCACTAACCGAGTCACTAACCGAGTCACTAACCGAGTCACTAACCAAGTCACTAACCGACTCACTAACCGAGTCACTAACCAAGTCACTAACCGAGTCACTAACCGAGTCACTAACCGAGTCACTAACCGGCTCACTAACAGAATCACTAACAGAATCACTAACCGACTCACTAACCGACTCACTAACCGACTCACTAACCGACTCACTAACCGACTCACTAACAGAGTCCCTGGCTGTTTCTCAATCGCGAGGCTGCTTGCTTGGTAGCACATGTCTTCCGAGTCACTTCCTTCAGAAGCTAGGCAAGAATCCTTCCTGGCATTCGGAAAACGAAGAGTGGAACAGGCAAGCAAGTTTGCAGGTGTGCGTCATATGAGAGGCCCCGCTTTACATTTTCCACCGCAGATTTGGGGAAATTGGTCCGTGCGCAAAGCATTGTGGGGATTTTAAGGACACGAAGTCTACCCATGTGCAGCCTCGAAAGTCCTTCGGCGGCACTCGATGACATAGCATCCTTGAAATATTGGCTTGGAAGCCAGTTTCCTCGAGATTGAGAAACGGCCACTAACTGAGTCACTAACCGAGTCACTAATGGCGCATTTCCACTGCAACGGGGTAGCCCCGTTTAAGCGTCCCTCAGCATCCTCGCTCAGGCCTCGGGCTGCCTCGCTGGCCGTCCGAGGCCGTGGCGCATTTCCATTACAGTTTAGGACCTGGGGTAGCAACGCAGTGTAGGCGGGGCGATCAGCTTTTTGGTCGGAGCGACGCTGGGTAAAACTGCAGTGGCGTCATCTTCAATGCGACACAACTCACAAAACACACACAACAATGGAGGATGTGGAAGCGATCGTTTACTTGTTTCTTGGTGTGTGGCTTGTTATCACAGCAAGAAGGAAAGTGATCACAGCAAGCAGGAAAGTGATGTTTCAAAGTAGGCTGCGTATAGCAAGACGAGATGCAGAAGAAGCTGACGAGAGTTTTGGAAGTCCTACTACTCGGTAAGCTAACGTTCGCTAACTAGCCATGTGTTTAGGCTCACGCTCACAATACGACCAAAGTGTTTCAAATATTTAATTAATTGTAGCTACCACTTTTACGTATTAAAATATGTATGCTTTTATTTGTGTATTTCAGAAGTTACGTCGCCGCAGACCATGTGTTTGGATGCTCGACCGAGCTACCGAGTGGTGGTCTGTGATTGTTCCATCTTTCACACACACTTAGTGGGTGGATAACTTCAGGATGTCTGAGGAAACATGTGCAACAAACTGCGGCCAGCGATGGAGAGACAGGACACAACATTCCGCGAGTGTATACCTCTAAAGAAGAGAGTGGCCATCGCACTGTGGAAGCTTGCGACCGGCTCAGAGTACAGAAGCATTGGACATCTTTTCGGAGTGAGCAACACCACTGTGTGCCGGTGTGTGCGAGACTTCTGTGCTGCTGCAGAGGCGTTGTTAGTACCGGAACCAATTCGTTCACCAGACCGGCAGACTTTGCAGAAATGGCTGCCTACACTGAGAACCGGTGGGGGCTCCCACAGTGTGTAGGTGCTATTGATGGATCACACATACCCATCTTGGCACCACAGGAATACCACTGTGACTATTTCAACCGGAAAGGCTGGCACTCCATCATCCTTCAAGGAGTTGTAGATGGAAAGGGACATTTCTGGAATGTGTTTGCAGGAATGCCTGGGAGCATGCATGACGCTCGGGTTTTGAGGCTGTCCTCATTGTGGGAGTTAGCCAGTCGTGGCAACTACTTTCCACCTTGCACCGGGGACATTGGTGGGGTGAATGCTGGCTATTACATGCTGGGAGACAATGCCTATCCCTTGCAAAGCTGGCTCTTAAAACCCTTCCCAGACACTGGACGGCTGACAGCAGAACATGTGGTATACAACAAGAAAATTTGCTGCGCACGGGTAGTGGTTGAAAACGCATTTGGTAGACTGAAGGGAAGGTGGCGTTGCCTCATGAAAAGAAATGACTGTGATGTTAAACTTGTGAAATCCATGGTGCTGACATGCTGTGCTCTGCATAACCTCTGCGAGAGTCATGGAGAGGACTATGATGATGGGTGGAATGCACCAGCAGCAGCAGAGCCTGGGGTAGCAGTGGCTCATGGGGCAGAGGAGGAGGGCACTGACATCAGAGAGGGTTTGATGCGCTACCTGAATATCTAAATATGCATTGTATTGTATTCATTGTATTGAACATAAATACATCTTTTTTTTTTCAAACCAAGTCACTAACAGAGTCACAAACTGAGTCACTAACAGAGTCACTAACAGAGTCACTAACAGAGTCACAAACTGAGTCACTAACAGAGTCACTAACAGAGTCACAAACTGAGTCACTAACAGAGTCACTAACAGAGTCACTAACAGAGTCTCAACAGGCAGGAGGACTCTGACCTGTACAGCAGCTTCTGGTTCGGCAGGAAGTGATCGATCCTGGAGATGTTGACCAGTCTGAAGCTGAGAACAGGAACGTTGGGGTTGGCAGAGAAAATCCTGGTAATGCCAGCAGGGAAAGACATCGTCAGGTCGCCTGTGATCTTCACCAGACAGCTGGGGAGAGAAGGAAACACACAAACAGAATTCAAATGAATCCCCTTTAATAACTGATTCTCTAAACAAGCTGGCATTGTAAATGTCATTCAAAAGGGACTCAAACAAACTCATTAAAAGCCAATTGATACGTTTTCTTTAAATTGAGCATCAGACTTAAAAATGTACAGAATGTTAGATTAGAGTGTTGTCGATATAGGGAGGACCAGACAGGGTCAAATAAAATGTAGAATCAATCGCAAAAGTTTGATATGAGTTTGGATATTTCGGGTGTGATATGCTAGTTAAAACCCTTTAGCCCCAAACCAAGATGAGTAGTAGCTAAAGAGGCGGTAACATCACTTCTCAAAACTGCAGGGATATCACTGGAGGCCATCAGACGGAACAGCTTTTTAACATGTGCAGTTGTACTCACACAACATTGAGTTCCCCTTTATGTGCAGTGAATGTGTAAGATTGGCCTTTCTGTCATTTCATTTAATAAGTATCCTCTTACTGACCGGTTGTGCTGTCCACCTTTGAAGTAGGCATTGATATATTCTGTGATGGCTGCTGCCACCGGCCAGGCCTCCTGTGTGCTGAGGGAAATGGGACTGGGCCCTCGGGACAGGTGCACTGCGGAGAACAGATGTGTCAAGTGCCTTAAATATAGTGAGTTTTACATGAATAAGTCACGTTAAAAGGAGTATTTGACATTTGTGTAATTGCTTTTCATGGCTTTGTTGCTAAGAGTTAGATAAGAGGTTCAATACCACTCTGACCACTCACAGTTAATATCAAGCTTCAATTAGGAGATACATAAACAAGATCAGAGGAAAACGGCAAACTCGCCTTAACCAGAAAAAAATCCACGTGCCAACACCTTTTTCATTCATTTAACATGTCATATCTTGTTTGTTTGACTCGTACAAAAAACAAAGAGTTCAATCGTCAAATCAAAGTATCCCAGGAAGTTCAGGACGCACAGGCTAGCTGATTCTCCCTGCCTCTTATCTTTATGCTAAGCTAGGCTAATGGCGTCCTGGTTGAAGCTACATAATGTCAAGAAAGGGAATAAGCTTATTTTTCAAAACTCTGACTTAGTTCCTTAAAGTAAATGTGTTGCTGTTTCTCCCATAAACAGAACTCATGCCGTTCTTTCAGACATCAGTCGTGTAGAGCAGCTTTACTCGTGTTCGGAGGCTTACACTGTCTCTGAGGGAGGTCCTGGTGCTGGAAGGGCAGGGGGGAGGCCTGTCCCACCCGAGCAGGACTGGGCGCTCGGTTCTGACTCCCCCAGTCCATGTCCCTGGCCTGAGGGCCCCACTCACTGGGGCTGGAGGAGGAGGAGGAGGAGGAGGAGGTGAGGGAGGGGCTGGGCTCCGGCAGGGGGGAGGAGCACAGAGACCGCGACTGAAACACAACAATTGGCTATTTACGTTAGGCCTGTCCCAATAACTACTTTTGTTAGACCAAATACTGACCCAGGGGTAATTCAGATTGATCATCATATTGTGATTTTAGGACAATTTATGCCACGGATATAATGATAGTATAATTGATCAATTACACCAAAGAGCAATGAGCTTAAATTCTTAGAAATTGGAATGTGAAACAAATATTGAAAAGGTCCTAAATTATTAAAAACAATAACATAAATTGACCTTCTGAGTCGGTTGACAAAAAATGTCACTTGAAAAATCGCCAAGTCAAAAGTTCCTCAACAGCCATTATACTGCCAGAAATGGTCATGTCATATTAGTTTGGTCAGAAGGTTATTGTATTGGTCAGATTGAATAAGGAGTATTATTTTCTTTTTACTCAGTAAGGTTTCAGTTTGCCCTCTGCTGCCATGTCATGTCTCTAATTGTGTTGAGAATGAACATAATTTAAGGGGTAGAGTTATAATTCAATGAGTCTTGTAATTAAGTCAAGTTGTAATAAAGAAACCACGACATTATATTAAGAGAATATGAATAAATATCTCACTCTCTCACAGCCGCTGAGCCGGCCTGAAGTCCTCTTGGCCCGGGCCGCTCGAGGAGGGGCCGCTGAGACCCCTTCACTGTCCTGTCGGAAGTTCAGCTTGGACCCTTACACACACACAAAGTGACAAAAAGCCAATTTTCAAATCACACATTAAAACACGATTACAAGTGGTGTGATGTTCAGAACAGCCGGAGACGAGCTGAACGACGCGCTGCCAACACGAGCTGGCACCAAAAACAACATTTGATTTGTTTTGGCTTAATTTAGGATTTAGCATCCTGTTGGTGTCGGAGTTTTCTTCACAGATATTTTCACCTCTACTGAAAAAGAACAGCAACAACAATCCTGCTTCGCTGCTACTTTAAGAGGGATGTCTTGTTTGAATTGTGATGATTTGACGTGAATTTTGCACAGTTTGGGATTCCTTTGGTTCTTTTTCTTACAGTCGGACAACAAGCATCTCAGAAGATTAAAAGACGTCTTTAAATGATTCATCAATCATAACATTTTCTTTGTTTGATATACTAATGATTCATCTGGTGTCCACTCTAAAACCAGCATGGTAAATAGATCATATTTGTTGTCATCAGCCAGGAACCATGCATCTTCATTCTAACATCAGAAATGGCTGATTATTAATCAACAAAAAGAGGTTTATCTGACTAAGCCCTTTATAAACAGCTGAACAGGCGGGCCCTGATGGAGAGATCAAGCTTCTTGTCGACTAATTAAAAAGGCTGTTGTGCTTTTGTTAGAAATCTAAATTAAACTGATGTAGTGCGTAAAAAAAAATTCACTGTTAAGGAAAACGTATCTTCCTTTAAGTATTGAAGGTTTGGTTTCAGAAGGGTGTGGTGTATAAACATGTCAGTGTGAGGGTTGCAGCATCGTCCTGATCTTCATGTCTCTGTCTCTCTATGTCTCTGTTAGATTGGACAGAGCTTTGCCAAAAACAGGTAGAGATTGAATGCAATAACTCTATTTTAGATAATAAGTTAGTTTCCTGTTGGTACACTTCAATCATAGCTTAGAACCTCTTGTGATTGTTTTTACTTTCATTTAATTATGTTGCTGAGTATTTCACTTTTGTATTTACCTTGTTTTTATTGCCTGTGCCATGGAGGTAATATTTCAGCTTGGTATGTTAGTCGGTCTGCAGGATAACAGAACAACTCCTGCTCAGGATTTTCATCAAACTTGGTATAAGCGTGAAGCATGGGTCAAGTGAAAAACATATTAGATGTCTGAGTGTATCTGACTCACTGGGGATTACACAAATGAAGTTTGCACTGCAAGATTTTGCATTTGTGGAGGCCGTGGCACAAGCACTGTGGATGCCATTCTAATGTTTTCATAGCTTTTACACCACCAAGTGTCTACTCTTGTAATCCTGAAATGATGTGAAGATCGACATCAAGACAAGAATCACACATGCAATTTCTAACACTGCCAAACAATAATAGTGTAAAAATAAATCAGTACCCTTGTGTGGAATGATACTGCACGTTATCTGAGTGTTCAGATCCAGGCAGTCCTGATCTTTGTCTGTGGAGAAACACAGATCCTCCTGTGGTCCTGAGTGCCTGGTAAGTGGGGGGGCGTTCCTGCGTGGCTCGCTGTCTGATGATCGATGTTTCCTCCTCTCTCCTCCTGCCTCCAGTGTTTTGGAGCCGCTCAGCCCTCCAGAGACACTCTCACCGAACGGGTTGTGGACAGAGTTCCAGTGCATCAGCTCTTTCTTGGGCTGAGCCGCAGGCAGAGAACTTGTATTAACATTGAGTACCAGCCTGTTGCTGTTGGTGGAGCCCCCCCCAGCCCCCCCCCTGCTGCTGTGTGGAGGGATCAGCCCGGCCTCTGCAGCAGCCAGCGTTGATTGGTGCGTCGGGCTGCCAATCATCGTGATGGCAAAGGGGTCATCAGAAGTAACGGGAGGCGGGGGGCTCTGGTCCCGTTTCCTGTCTCTGTTTTTACGATTGGAGGAGGATGAAGAGGAGGAGGAAGGGGCAGGGAGTGTCTTGGTGTCGGCGATTGAGAATGAGTCCCCTCGCAGCTCCACCCCCCTCCCTTCCAGCCCCCTCCCCTCCTGCGCTGGGCGGGGTGGTGGGCGCGACAATGCGTCAGACAGGCTCACAGTCTCCTGGGTGACGCTCCTCTCAAACGCAGCGAGGAAAGGGTCCTCGGCGGGGATGTGTTTACAGTTCCACACAGACAACTCCACCTCAGGCAGGGAGAGGGTCTGGGGGAACGCAGGGAACCGAATGGAGGAGGGGTCCTTGTCTCGGGGGGCCCGAGAGGGACGAGACGAGGCGACGGACCAGGCGCTGGCAGGGGCGTCCTGAGGGTGAGGACTGCGACCTGGGGAGGGGTCCCGGAACGCAGAGAGGAAAGGGTCCGCAGGTCGCTCCAGGGTTTGAGCCGGCTCTTTACTCTGGGACACAGGAGGCCAAGCCGCCCAGCCCACCGGCTCTGGGGAGGGCCCAAGAGGCTGATGGGAAGGCGAGTCCAGGCCGGAGTCTTCAACGTTCTCTGGAGAGGAGGAGTCGGAGGAGAAGGCAGCGTCTGAAACAAAAGAAGTAAACACACAAAATACCAAAAGGGAAACAAAGGACTCATTACATGTCATAAATTAAACTTTTAGTACAAAATAATAAAGGAAATAAAACAAAGAATAAATCAAAGTCGGGTTATGCTGAGGGAGTTTACATTTACATATTCATAGTGCTGTTAAAAATAATTTGGACCAACATGGTATTAAAGTGAACACACAAATACAATATTTATATTCATATATTCAACAGGTTTCTTACATTCAGAGGCACCGAAGGCGCTCTGCTCTCTGAGTTGATCCCGACCATCAAAGCTTTTGGACTTGAAGGCAGAGTCCAGCGGCGGTCCGAACAGACTGTCTGAACTCAGCGGTGTAGAACTCAACCTGGTAAAGAAACAAAAAGGAAACAAAGAAGACAATCGGAAGAGGGCAGAGGAGGGATTGAGGGAGCTTTTGGATGAACTGGACTGCTTACTTCAAGTCAGACCTTATCAGTAATTTACTAATGCTATCGTAGCTGGGGGGAGCTACATGTTTGCAGCTAGGTTTCATGTGCCTGAACAGTAGAGTCTGTTATTACAATACATTTAGATTTTGCATTAAGACCACACACATATATAGGTACAATGTTAAGGCTTTGGACCACATGTATGAGTGATTGTTGAAAGACTGTGAGAAGGAAATCTGAAGAGCTTCATGCAGCTGTTAACGCCACGGATGAAGTTAATGAACCTCCAAATGAGTCTCCCCTCTGACAGATATGAGATATGAAGAGCAGAGCCCTTTCACCTGCTGCGATCCGGACTGGAGGTGGACTTGCGGAGGCCTTCCTGCTCTCCATCTGTAACGAGACCACACACACACACACACACACACACACACACACACACACACACACACACACACACACACACACACACACACACACACACACACACACACACACACACACACACACACACACACACACACACACACACACACACACACACACACACACACACACACACACACACACACACACACACACACACACACACACACACACACACACACACACACACACACACACACACACACACACACACACACACACACAGAGTGACTGACTGCAGAGCACGCTCCCTCATCAGGAGGCAGAAATCGACTGAGATAGGACGAGACGTGGGGAAAACCCATCAGCCATTACCTCCTCCGTGATAAATACCAGCAATTAGCCAGGTCTCACTGAGCTCCGGCCACTGCTGCGGCCGCTGCAGAGACCCGCTTTAATCAGAAACTAATCATTAATCCTGCTGCCTCCTGACTTTATAGAGAGACTCCCTGCTGCTGAGAAACCTTCAGCCTAACCTTCTGCCGCTAACGATCGTCTCTGTGATAAAACACGCTGTGGAGCACGAGCAGAGCCGGTGGGACTAATGGAGGCTGGCTGTGCTGTAGAGGGCAACATGGGGCTGAACTGGCTGGAGGTAGAGAGATGCTGCTACTCATTTCAGTCCTACAGATGTGGTTCTGTTTGAAAATGTGTTTATTCTTAATTACATTTAAATTTTTAATTATGTTATTGATAATCAGTTAATTTTTTGGTCAATAGAACATCAGAATATATATATATAAAAAAAACTGTTTTATGTCCACACAATAGTATTACATTGTTTTTGTTGGTTATGGCCTGTGTTGTTAATCTTTTCATCCATTGTGTATAGTTCTGATTTGTGTAGTGTCTCTTTACCTAATTAAAATGTAAATAAACAAAATGTACTCATTGCTTCAGGTTTGTATAAAAAGACATAGTAAGAAAAAGTTGACAGATCGTTAAAATTGATAGATAAAGAAAAATGAGACTGAAATCCGACTCACCCCTGTGGGAGGCACCTTCGCCCTCTTCTGAGCGAAGTCCTGCAGTACTTGAGTTTCCTGCAGAGAAACATTAGCTTTCAGAAGTCTGTGTTATAACTTAAATGTTAGACTTAGAATGTTTTTGCACAGTAACAACGAAAACATTTGGACACATTTGACTGAACTTACTGGAGAGTTGACGCTTCACTGTCACCTGAAATTCATAAGTGAGGAAATATTTGGTCAATACAGAGGACTCATGTAGAAGAAATGGATTATGTTATTCTATATTGTTCTTAAACTGTTCTTAAAAATGCTGTTTCTTTTAAAAATTCTCAAAACAACAATAAAGGAATTCATGGCAGTACTGTCTGAACCTTAAACAGCAGGAAACTTAAGATATGAGCTTGTCAAAAAGGAATAGGACTTGTTTTTATTTATTTTCCGCTGCGAAATAATGTGTTTTCGGGGATTTAACGAGTATCTACAGCAGCAAAGCTATAAAATAATCTACAGCTCTCATGTTCATCGTAATAAAGGAACACGTCACCCAGTGGAAAAGTGACGTGTTTCTAATAGTTTCTTGTAAGATAAATATACTTAGCTATATCCAAAACTCTTTTAGGAAATGGGTCTAGCTCAGAGAAGAGGTGATTAAGGGAAAGCTGCGTTAACAATATTCTTCACTTAATTTAAGATTCCTGCATCTTGGGGAAAATGTTCTTGTCTTTAGAGGGATCCTGTCAAACACACAGAAGGTGACAGAAACATCTAAACTATCGCGACCTGCTGCCGGGCGCCTCTGTTGGGCGGCAGGGTGAGCGAGCCCACGGTGGCCTTCAGCTCTTTCTCCGTGGCAGCGGAGTTACTGCGACCGCTGCTGGTGACCGGTCTGATCTGGATGTGGAACTTTTTGGGTTCCTCGTCATCGAAGTCTGAGTCACTGGAGTAAAAGTTGTTCTCCTTGTCCTCAGAGCAGCGTACAGAGAGAGGAAGGTCAAGGGTGTAAACAGGGAGGGAGAACTGATGTTGATTGGCTAGAGCTAATCAAGAAATGCAAGACTTATGGCACAAAGAAAGGTCCTTTTTGGCTTACGTTACTCTACTTTACAATGACAAAATTAAACATTGACTTTAATTAAATGTATTATGTCAACAGATTTCACACAACTGTATTAGGTTAGTTTAAAGCAACACTATTAAGTTGTACCTAGTATTTGTTATTTAAACTTAATATTATTGCTTTCAACTAACCTAATACAGTTATGTGAAATCTGTTGACATAATACATTTAATTAAAGTCAACAGTTCAGTTTTTTCAGTGTAGGACTGTTTTGTCTCAATTTTCAAAACAGAATGCAAAGCAAAAAATGCATTAAATTCGTACCGACATTTAGATTCAGAGTTTTTTTTCTGTAGAGAAGCAGAGCCTAAGAAATGGTAAAATACTGTAAATAAGGCTTCAGCTAAATCGATTACTCTCTAAAAAATAAAACTAATACCACTGTTTACTTATATTTGGACACAGCTGTGACTTCCTTCAAGAGCGAAGAGTAGTTCATTGTAAGATTGATTAAATCAGGGTGAAGCAGGCAGCCGAGCAGAGTGCAGTGCAACACGAACATTATGCAAAACACAAATATAGGCAGAAGCTCTGCAGAGTGTGATGGAGGAGAAGACTGCAGAGCCACACACCTGCCAACCGCCACTTCCTGCTGCACCATCTCCCCCAAGAAAACTCACCCCCCTCTTCCTCTTCCTCTGGACTGCCCTCTGTTGCATCACATCATGTGAAGTGTTTTTGGCACGTGTTATTTAGAAGATTCAGACAAAGGGCATAATGCAGCTGTATGACAAACAAAAACCATGTGTTCTGAGCAGGCGGGGGCCCGATGGGGAGAAGTCAGTAAGAGTTTGCATTTTGGAGCGCTGAGGGTTGCTACTGATAAATGAACCAGGTCCGGAGAGAAGAGAACAATTCATGCGTTTCCCATGCAGGCTGTCCGTATTAAACATGGGGGAAGCACTTAGTGATTTGCTGCAACACACAGTGTTGACCTTTGTAATTGTCTAGAGCTCTGCAGTTAATGAGGCGGTGAACGTGGTCGCTTGTGTGAACAAATTGGCTGAACCCGCCTCTCGCCCACCGACCTCCTGATTGCACACTACACATAAACGCCTCCATCTTAGTGAGGGGTCTGTTAAGAGTCTATTCAGCAGAATAACAAGGTTTTATTTGGTGCAAACTGCCTCCGTCATGTGAGGGACTCAAGTTTGTGAAATCATTTAGATGGCTTTATGGACTTTGAAATATGTTTCGAACAGAAGGGAATTGAAAGTAAGCTCAAGTTGTTTTTCGAAAAAGAAGAAGGCACTAATATAAAAAGTATTTTATCAGATAGATTTTTCATGGTGAAATTCTAACAGCAACAATGCGTGGGTTATAAATCAGCTCTTTCTAAACATGAACAAGCATCATTGTTTTTTTATTTCACCACAAATATGTAATCTGTTTATAGTGGTGTGCATTTCATTGAAAAAAAGGGGAAATATTTAGTTTTTTTTCCTAAGACTTAGATGATGACAAGATGGCACCAACATCATTAAAAACCAACTCTGACGATATCAACCCACAATTTTGTTGATGAAAAAAGAAGAGACTAAAATGTAGTTCAAACATATATATTTTGTAAGAATGATATTAATTTATTTAACAAACTCCAGTGTCTTGGTGAATCTTTTCCCAGGAGCAACCTTGTTTTTGAAAAGTGATAATATGATATTATGGTGAATATTCTTGTCTGTGAGCAGAAAAAAGGATATCATTGTGTGTGCTGTCAGCTCGGATGACAAATCCCTCGTCGTCTACTTCCAGGGGTGAATTCTATATCCACACACACACACACACACACACACACACACACACACACACACACACACACACACACACACACACACACACACACACACACACACACACACACACACACACACACACACACACACACACACACACACACACACACACACACACACACACACACACACACACACACACACACACACACACACACACACACACACACACACACACACACACACACACACACACACACACACACACACACACACACACACACACACACACCAGAGAGGGGGTCAGACACCAGCTGGGTCAGCAACAGGCAGACACATGGCACTTCAGGCACATATCGGACACACAGAAGTGCTTTGTCATACTGTGTAACTGCAGCCTACATGCACCACTGAGAGCCTTCTGTGAGAGTGTGTGAGAGGGCCAACAGACCCTAAAAATGCTGAAGGTGTGAGTCAGTGGGTCACTCCTACAAGTGTAACTACAAACAGGTCAAACTACGCAGCTGAAGGTCTGCTTTCAGTTGAATTTGAAACAATTTCTTAGAGTCGAGATGTCTGGAAAGATGTCAGCTGTGGTCACATGATCTTCAAAATAAGACATGAGGGAGGCCTTATTTACAATCCAGCCAACGTAAGAGCAGCTATTTGTAGACTGAGTGTGAACATATACAGATGGTGTCTGATTAGATCAGATTTCAGTCAAAGTATAACTGTACCCATTTATATACTTTTTATCAGATGAAAGTGAAAGAAGATCCGATGTATGAACACTACGAACAATACTAACAGACTAGAATAGTTCTGGGATTAGAGTAGTAAGACTCACATTAGATTTAAGGCAGCAGTACTTTATATTAAAATGTTGTAAGATTTAAAAACAACGTAAAAGGGCTTGATGTGAGGAGCCTACAGAGAATTAGCACCGGACTGCGCAGCTCCCCTCGGCTTTACGGAGCTTTTTGTGAGGGGCAGCTCATTATTAAGTTGTAGAACAAACAACTTAACGGTTTTGGTTCACTATTAATGCAAAAAGGCAGATGTTTTCAGCAAAATAAAGTATTTCAATCTACCCATCCTGTTTACCAGCAACAGCAGAGAGACAAAGTTACTACTTGCTTAAACTATTGTAGCAGTTATCAACTAAAGAGACAGATACTTAGCTCAGGATTTGGTACTATCGAACCAAAAACAAAATGTGAATATAATTGACTTTCTTGTCATTGAATGTTAATCTAATAAACAGGAATACGACTTTATACATGACATTGCTATTAACACATTTACAAGGTGTTCATACAGTATGTCAATCGTGTTGGTTGTAGTATTTTGTTATGGTTATTCTGCCCCTAGTGGTCAGAAATCAATAAATGCAGCTTTGAGTAATACAGGCTGTCAACGTGTCTTAAACTCCTTTCTAAACGCCCATTTGAAAGATTTAAACAGTATTATGATTTCAAGACTGCAGATGAGCTAGTTTCCGGGCAGAATTTCTATTATAAAATAAGTAATTAACAGTATTAAAAGTAATTTTTCAGACTCTTTCTTTAAATAATAACTATTACAATGTGAAATCTGGAAGCTGAATGGACTGTGTTGCTTCATGTATACTCTTATGCAACATGTTTTAAAGTGACCTCTGCTTTTACTACCAGTGAGCCTCACACTATATTCAGAAACATTATGCCCTTGAAAGAGTCGAATAGCTGCAGCAATGACTCTGTGATCTGATGTTTACTCTTTTCCACATCAGGCTGTTAGATGAGAGCACACACACTGTCATATGCAGTTACGCACTTCCACTTTGGCTGCCAAGTATCTCAGAAACCTCTTCTCAGAAGTACCGGAATAAACCTGGGAAACCCTACACCACCAGTCACACACATGATTCCTGCCTACTTTCTTTTCACAAACACACACACATGTATGTGATTCTCTTTCCAATACCTCTCTCTAAAAGGCATTCACACTTCTCAAAAGGCAGACATGCTCTAAATCACATTACTCTTCAGGGAACTGCAGATTTAGGAGTCGGACGGGACTGATAATTAAGTGAGTGGCTTTGGAGCTGCAGTGTGTGGATGTGTGTATATCTGATACTCACTGGTGTCTCTGGCACTGCGGAGTCACTGCAAATACAAAAACAACACATGTAATAGTAAGTCAGACTGAAGGCAGCTGCTAAAAAAGGAAGACTAAGATTCATTTCAAGAAGATCAGAGCTTGTGGAGCACAGCACGTTTGGTTCTCTGTGTTTGTGCACACTCACGTGGAGTCTGGCTCCTTGTCCCTCTTGCCGAGGCCGGGGATCCTGAAAGCTTTTGCTCGACTCTTCTTCGCACCTTCTGGGGGCAAAGCTGTTATGTACTCCTCAAAACCAACCAGAGCTGCAGGAGACAGGCAGTTTGACAAGGATAACAACATTAACAAACACACATACACATAGGCTGTTAGGTGAACCACTTAATCCCTGTTGTGTTTTTCACTATGAATCTCCACCTCCACAATACCGTTTTGATTCTGGGTGTTTTCATATTTGAATTGTTATGTAAGCTGGGGAAGTTTTACTGTTTATTTCACTCCTACTAGAAATGAGCCAGCTGGTGAGCTGAACTGTACCTGGCCTGTCTTTGCCCGTGCCCTTCTGCTCCGCACATTTCTGGATAAGGTTATCAATGCCAATGTTTTCCACATTCTGCTTGAACTCCTCATGGACCTGTAACAGAGCAGAACAATAATTATTCTTATTTGGTACTAAAACAAGCTTGTAATATTAACAATGGTGCAATGAAAATATTGTTTTGGTTATCCTTGTGTGATGATGAGATTTAAAGTAAATATTATTAAGAAAAAACTACAATTGCAAATGCCATTGCTGTGCCTGTCATCCCACTGAGCCTTACATAAACACTCCTGCTAAAGTGACTTGAGGAAAGTAAAGGAAGTGTTGGTGATGCTGGTACATGATGCTACTCATTAGTCCTAAATGCTAACATGATCAGGTGGATGCTATCCCATATATTTAAAAAAGTAAGAAAATAAAAAGTATACATACATGCTTTAGGACAGACCTTTGTTTAACTGTATCTGTATCTACTATATGTCAAACAGCAATAGTAGTCTATATTTCTATTTATGTTATCAAATATTATAATCATGATACATAACAAGACTAAGCAATTAAACAAAGAGGGGGTTTAGGGGGCACCTTTTGCCAACCTTCGTCTGAGTGGATGCCCACAGGTTGAACATACCTGTCCCACTTGAACATGGGTGTCTTCTATGGAGTGAGAGTAAGCTTTGATCAGCTGTTTCATCTGTCGCAGGTGGGCCTCCTCGATTTCCTGAAACTTCTACAAACACACACATAAGAAAAACAAGAAAAAGTTGTTACAATGTGAAACCCTAATAATCCATTGTTGATTAAATCCTTTCAAAACCAACCCCATAACATCAAAGCTTAACTGACTTCTACTTTAAAACCCTGCTGTTTTGGCTCAATTTCTAAAAAGATGAATTTGAGACATTTTCTTTACAAAAAAACAACTAAGAAACTGAACTTTTTTGATATTATAATGAGTTGGCACATTTTTTTCTTCAGTTTTAATTTATGCTTATGTCTCCAGATAAAAACCCAAAAAGGAAACGTTCTAACTTCTCTTAGAGAGGTATAGTATAGTAAGAGAAGAACCAAAATCAAATCCCTAACCTCAACATATAATAATAATAATAATAATAATGGATTTAATTTGTTAGCGCTTTTACAGGTGCTCAAAGACGCTTTACAGATATAGTGAAAAAAAAGAAAGGAACAACAAATAAATATATAGTTAAAATTAAAGTCAAATAATACAAAAACAATCACACATTAAAAGCCAGATTGAAGAGGTGAGTTTTCGTGAGTGTTTTGAAGGTGGTGAGGTCAGTGCAGTCTCTGATGGGTTGGGGGAGTGAGTTCCAGAGGGAGGGGGCAGCGACGGAGAAGGCTCTGTCCCCCCAGGTCCGGTGATTGATGCGGGTGGGGATGGATAGGAGGTTGGCTTCTGATGAGCGGAGGCAGCGGGCAGGTCTGTGAGGTAGGGGGAATGATAAGTGAAATGATCTTTCCAAGGAGATATGCTCCATCAGGAGCCGCTGCAGAGGCATTCAGCCAGCAGGAGAGGCCCTGGGTTGTCAGGTCGGCAAACCAGTGATCATTTGAGAGGATTTACTATTTAGGTTTGATCTAGCCAGCTCATTTGTCGCTGTCTGGTTCAGGGCAATTGCCTTGATATAGTGCTATTGGCTTTTGTTTGAGAAGTGAGTTTGTGAACAGTGAGCTTTGCCAGTTTCTTTTCTCCAATTAAGTGGGTAGAGAGCGAACATAAAACATTCCCCTCTCACTCCTCACAACTGAGTTCAGCCTTCAGCAGGGTACTTTATTTCCATCTGCCATGTGCCAGGTCTCTAGTGGCCAATTTAACAGATATATTTCAGACTGGTCTGTAGTTTAAGTCTTAAAGCATAACTTGTGTTCAGTCAGCATTTGAGTTCCCTATGTGGTTCCACGTTGCCAATATGTCCAGTGAATGAGTTTCTGGACCGAATGAACCAAACAAAAGAAGGTTTTTATTTGGTTTTTGTTTTCCACTTCTCCTTTGATCTGTTGACTTGTTATCTTGCAGGAACCACATAAACCTTCACGCTAACGGCCGACTCTTCCCCCTCACAGCTATTTCCAGAGATAATTGTTCACAAGGATTTCAGTCATCATTTCAAATGTAAAACAGACGCTCTCATTTGGTGTTTTTGTTAAGGATTTCCATGGAAACGGCAGCAGTAACCATGGAAGTGTGGAGGCAGTGATGAAAGGTAATGAGTGGGGGCCAGGATGTGCACTTTGTGCAGGTGGGTGGGTGTTTAGGAGTCGGGGGTTGAGGTTTCCATTTTTGGGAAGGCATTTTAGGATAATACATGAAAGGATAAGATGGAGTTCTTGTGTTGGGGAGAGGTTACAGAGAGGGTGAGTCAGAAGATAAAGAGATAAAGCCTGAGAGACGGAGAAACACATCAAAACACCAAAGCAGGGGGGGAGAGAGAGAACAAGTGCCCCCCCGGCCCAGCTGGTGTCAGAGCTGACCTGCGAAGACTCGCTCATCTTCTGCTCAAACTCTCCTCCCACGCGATTGTACTTTTCGATGCACAGCCCGAATGACTCCGCTGCTTTCTTAGACTTCAGCTCCGCCTAGTGAGGAAGGAAAGGAAAGGGTGAGGAAAACTATGGCCTTTAGCTAAAGAGTCTCATTCACAGACCTGACATAACACTGAAAAGCTCAGTGAGTGACTGAGAACAATCTCTGCCTCACCATTTAACTACTTCATTCAGTATTCAGTTTGTACATCAAAAACAAAACAAGTAACAGCCATAAAACAGGAACTTTTGTCTCATAATTGGAAAACAAAAAACAAACGTAAGATGGATTTAGGGTCACAAGACAGACACTAATAACACGACGTCCCAGAGCCTACTAAGGAAAATCGATGCACTGAACACGAGGAGTAGCTTTTGGACTATGCACACAATATGTCACATCATCTCCTAATGTTCTAATTATCAAATGTAAGCCTAGCTCACTTATACTGGTAGTGAAATGGTGTTGCATACCAAAGCAATAACATAGATTATTATTACGAATGAGGACCATAAGTAGACTGAGCACCAGAAAAGTTTACAAGAGAACCTTAAGTTGGGAGTGTTTTGCCAAACTACTTTTGTCAAGGCTTTTTTGAATAATATTTGAATTATAACAGGGCCATAGCTTGCACTAACAAATAACAGCAATCACTAATACAGGCCGGATTGAAATAAAGCTTGAGTGCTCAAACTACGGCTCCAATGGCACATTTAATATACATTTCCCATAGTTTCATCGGTACAACAAGAGAACTGAATACTCACTTAATACTCTGATTGATGTTAAATTACTGGCAAAAATCTGAATTTCTTCACTTTGTTTAATGAATCGGTCCACCCAAACTACAATATAATAGAGTCAAAAGATTTAGTAGGGACTATTTCTCAGTACTGAAAGTAAACTAACTCACACTCATGCATTAGGAGAAATGTTTTTGCTTGTTTTTGCTGCTTCAAAGACTAAAGATACCACAATCTGTTATAGTACAGAGTGCAAAACAGCTGTCCATCTGGGCACCGCAACACTTGGCTGATTTTAACACAAAATAAAGAAGACTAAGCATGGTGATTCCTCACAATTCTATTTTTAGACTTTTGAGTCTGATAATTATCCCGTGTAACTGCCACAAGCTTAGAGTTGCTGCTGTTAACTTTCATTGCACCGGGGAGGTTGCGGAAAATCAGAGCCTGCTATTTTTAAGGCCTAAACCAATACAACCCAAAATAACGGCATGTCTCTTAACACAAGTTAGTGAGATAATGTGTATTTTTTCAACCAACCCTTTAATCTTCCTCTAAAGGAAACTTCTATACCGTTAGAAATCTGAAAATATAGAGTGATGGCTAACTTTCTCCTGATCTTTCTGTGGAGCTCCCTCCTTCCTGAGCCGGTCCAGCTCCAAACACTTGGCGTGGTAACCCTCCTTTGATTTCTGAAGGTGGCCGCTCTGAACCTGCAGCGCCTGCACCGCCTCCACTGTCCCCACCATCTCCTCCTTTGTCTGGTTGGCACACACACGCACACACAAAACAAAACAAATGGACATCCTGTACATATCATCATTGTACTTTTGGGAATATACAGCAATTACTGTGAAGGGAGGAGACGGTAATGAGATTTTCTGTTGGATTAATTAGATCAGGATGAGGGAGGCTCGATGAAGGGCACACAATGACAAAATATAGTCTATCTTCACAGAAACACACACAGGCACACAAAAGAAAATCATCCAGTTTTCAGGATAGTGTCAAGCTATCCCAGGTCCATACCTTGCGGTGAATTTTGACCTGCTCATCTCCGTATTTGTTGATGTCCCGGATGAGATCATTCATCTTCTTCATCAGCTCGAGGTGGCAGAGGGCCAACTTGTCTGAAGAGACCCTGAACACATCCCACATGGGAGCAAAAGTCCTAGGAAAAATGTACAGAAGCATCAATGACACTGCTAGGTCAAAACTCTCCTCATTTAAGATGAAGTGCCATACTCTGGTTACAAGAGAAGTGCTTCCCTCAATCAGAAGTATCCTTACATGTATTTTTGCTCATACAATACAAATGTTTCAACATTGTGATACAACTGCACGCGGTCATACAATATGACTTAGAAAACAGCTAAGGAAAAAAACCAATTCTATTAAACCTATTTTGATCAAAATTGAGCAATTTGCGAAGACATTTCGAGTCCAATTTAGATTTTACATTTAAAAACGTTTCTTCATCGGTATTGTGAGGGGTGTGGACTGAGCACTGAAACAGAATTTTAATTACAGTACGATTACCAAAAACGTTCATATTGAGCTGTCAAAAACATGTTTGTGTTTATGCAGGACTCTCGTCATTCAGCCAGGAGCAGTTTAATTAATTCATCAGCCTTCGATGTCTAAATGTGCTCTTTGATGGTTTGTATGCCATCACCTTTTAATAAATGAGTTGGCGCTATTTGTTGTTTAATCCAAATACTCAGTACTAGATATATACATTGACTTTTTATAAGGAAACCTGTCATAAAATAGAAAACATACTGGATGTATGAAACCATATAGGCTAAATAGCAGAGAGGGCATTATTTCACAGTATGAACATTTGGTGATGCAGATGGTACTCATTCATATCTCATATGCAGCCATATGACCATTAAATGTATAATTACAGTAACAAACACTTTCCAACAGTATGAATTTAACCGTAGGGGATAAGGATGAGTTGCTGTAATATGTATGGAGTTTTTAAAGTGTTACTCACCCCAGTGGACTTCCGTTGCCGGCCATCTTGGCCAGTTTGCTCATAGATTTGGAATAAGTCTCCTCAATAGCAGTACTGCAATAACAAACACACAGATTATCATTGGAGGAAAAACTGATACAATAGCTTTTATATAAAAACGGTATGTTTCCATTTGTGTGTGTCTGTGCATTTATGTATTTGTGTATCTCTACTAGAGTTGCAGGTAACACGACAGGAAGAGTAATGTTTTGTGTATTCTTTAAGATTTAAACTCTTCTAAATACCTTTTAGTCTGGTGAAAGTAATGTACTCAAACAGCACTTCCTCACTCTGCTAATGGCCTCATATATTATACTGTTATCTAGAGCTTCGTTCGGCCCAAACTCTGGGCAGCCACAATAAGAGGCAGCCAGATGAAGAATCATTTTCATCAGAGTTGGGTAAATGTTGTAATAAGCCACATCTAAATGATGAATGGACTTGTTTTGCAAGTGAAGGACACACAATGACAATATAGTCTATCTTCACAGAATGTAATGACCATATGTAGACCCTGAGGAGAAAGAAGGAAGCAGCATTGATCCAAATATCCTGAGGGTGATCACAACAACCTGCTCCTGGGATTCACAAACAAACAGACTATAGATCTAGGGATGCAGACATTGTGTTAGAAACTCAAGTTGGACCAGATTGCTTTTTAAAACATGTAAATACATTCTTTATTTGTCCATATAGAAAAGAACACCTGCACACTAACTCCAAACTTAAAATGTGTAATATATATGTAAATATTGTGTTAAAAGCAACTGTAGCAAATGTTATCACTCGAACCTGTGGCTCTAGAAACGGCACACTTCCTGTTCTGTTAGAGAACAGGCACTTTGTACGACTGCGCTCAGGCAGGCGCTTCCGTACCATGTCTTCTCGGACAAACAGACTCAAGTTCAGTTTTTTTCCCCAGGGCCATATGTGCACTAAACGCTGCTAATATTTAAATTGTATAAGCCTTCCGTGCAATACGAGGGGAATCGTGCAATTTAATTTATTATTTATGTATGTACATGTTCCCTATCATGTCTATTTTAAATCCCATTTATTGTTTTTATAGTGTCTTGTTATTTTTATATTGTCTTGTTGTTGCGTGTTGGCACCTTGAGTTTATTGTAATTTCGTTGTACCTGTACAGTCACAAAATTAAAGATCTATCTATCTAACAGCTGGTGAACACAGTAGATTATTTAGCAGCTAAAGAGCAAGATATTCAAATTCAATTCAATTCAAAGGTTTTATTGTCATATGCACAAAGCTACAGTGCAGAAATGGCCATGCAAATCTTATGACCTGAGATCCTCCAACAATCCAACATATATAATAAAATACAAAAATACAAAATATAAAGTAGTGCAAAAAGTCTATATACATGAATATGGGATATGTACAAGGACAGAATATGAAATGAAATAATGTAAATTAAGACAAAATTAAATATGGTATGTAATAAGCATTTTGTAATATGTAATTTAAGAGTTGGAAGAGATCAAAAACAGAGCTAAAAGAGTGACAATTTGACAAGACAAGTAAGACTCAAAGTGAAAGGTACAACAAACGACACAACACACGAAACCCTAAAGCTGTGGTCACAACTTATTCTTGCAGCCCCCGTGAGACAGAAATCAGTTATCCTTTAATTGCAGGATTAAAAAGGCAAAGCTGTGATCTCAATCAGATGATCAGTTAGTTTGACCTGTGATAAAACCTTACTACACGCTGATTTTATTAAGATAAGTATCATTATCTGTTATTAAACTGGTCTATTGGTACAACACCATTGACCCATTCATTGATTTTGGTCTGCAACTAACAAGTAGATATATTACCTTTATTTATTCATTAGAAATTGTCTGAACATAGAACAAATGTATTATTAAAAAGGAAGACAAAAGCTGTAACTAGAATAATTCATCGATTATCATGATACTGTAGATACCGATTTATTTAGTTTTGGAGCACTTATTGATAAATATAATTGTTTCAACATTACTTAAATCTCATGTCTATTGTGCACCGAACATTATTGGTCCCCCCCATCAAGAAGCAGCAAAACCTTATAAATAAACATAATACCAGAGTGAATGTAGTCTATATAACATGCAGTAAATGTGAAAGCTTGACAATGTGGTTGCCCTCGTTGTGGTACTTGAGCTGAGTGTTTCATATGGTGTCCTATATCAAAATGACCTGTAAGACAAGTGGTGAAAGAGAAAGATGGAGGGAATGTATCAAAACAATTGCCTTTCCTCCGTCCTGTGGGATAACACAGTACACTGGCCCTACTTCATTTCCTTACTGGTGATTTGTTGTCTGCTGCATGTCCGAGCAGATAAGTGAATTTCCCCCGCGAGGAATGTGAGCAGGCGCTCTGAATCAGGGTCAGGATCATTCCCCTGGTCTGATAGAGCAGTCTGTTAGCTTCCAGCTGTGAGAGCACAAACTCCTGTGGGAAGCTCGTTACGACCCTCCATTCACTCACTGATAACTTCCTAATTAGAGGACAGAGTACTTTATTTAACAAATTACCCACTTTGAGGGGACCATTTTAATTAGTAGATTGACTGCCCCCCGTAGGTATTGCTGGTTGAGCTGTCAGTTCTCGCTCAGCATTATATAATGATAACAGTGGCAGATTATAACCTGAAACTCTTAGTCATTTTTAAAACAATGGCTTCTCTTGCCAACAGATCTCTCAGATAGCAAGCCCAGCAAACTCAGCTAATGTAAGCTTAATGTGTTAGTTTCAAAATATGTGTATGTATGACTTTTAAGAGTCTGTAGGCAACTCTTGCTGAGGCAGCATACATGATATCACACTAAAAACTGGGCAAAAGCTAACACCAAAATGTAAGGATTGACATATTTATGATGTATTTCTAGACCATTTTTTGTTTGATTTACAGAGCTAGTAAATTGGCTATTTTAAAGATAAGGATAAGAGGTACTTTATTGATCCCAAATTGGGACATTTTTGTATTGCAGCAGCATAAAAAACAAAACAAGGCATTGCACACAAGTAGAAATGAAAGAGTAGAAATCAAAAAAGTTGTTAGTTGTTTTCTCCTAGCCCTATGTTTTACCATTAAACCTTGAAGTAAAAAAGGCCATGTTTTAATTTGGGGACTGATCAACATGATTAGTTGCAATGGAAAATAGAAAATAAACCTCTGAAGCTGGCAGATAATCCAACCTGTAAGGCTTGAATGTGTCAGTGTTTGAGAGATAGTGCTCTTCAAAAGTAGCACAGTAGTGAGGACAGGGGTCAGAGGTCAGAGCGCAGAGGGACGATTGAAGTGGTTTGTTTTTCACAAAGAACGACTTGTTCAAGTTTCTCTAAAATACATTTCATCTCTGTATTTCTCCCAACATTTGCACAGTCCCTCATCTTTCCTTTCAAGTACAGAGTCAAGAAGGAAGAATTTCTCCACCCGAGTCCCGTCACTAACACCACCTCCCACACGCATATTCACAAATACACAAAAACATACCCCTCACGGACAAACTCGGCAAGCTCCTTGGTTGCCAGCTGGCCGTGCTTCATGTTGTGGTAGAGCACGTCAAAGCCGGCATTTTTCTCCCCCTGCCAAGGTAGAAAGAAAACAAACACACCGTCTGTTAGCACCCACACGAGGAACATCAGACCAACATTAGAAAATTAAAGAGACTGGTGTCCGTTCAGCCTCAGATCTCTGCCTCGCAGCGCCTTGCGTTGAAAGACAAAATAACACAAACGGAGACATTGTCAAGTGGAAAAACAGTTGTATAGGAACCCTTAAAAACCGACAAAAAGATGGCCTTTACGATTACAACAGTACATTTTTCTCATTAGTATTTCTACAAAAGTACATAATTTGTTTATAAATTGACGCTGGTCATGTACGACTGATTTAAACATTAAAGGTGACATGTCATGCTTTTCCAGTTATTACCCATCCCCTTGTGTGTTATGAAGGTTTTTATGCAAACGGTGTGCAGAGTCAAAACCCTCAAAGTACACCATGTAGGGAGTAAAACTCTAACACAGAAAATATCTCCCCAAAACGCCTCATTGGAGATACGTCACTGTCCATTTGATTCTTCCGGGTACATCATGATGTCATGTCGTCCCCGGAACGAAATGGACCAATCCGCGGAGCCGTTACGTTACGTCCGCGGAGCCGTTACGTTAAGCCCCCGCTGATTGGTCCAAATTGACCAATCCACGGACTTCCTCACACTCAGTGCATGCAGCTCTGCTGATTTCTTCTCCCTGGCTGCAGGCTGATAACAGACAGTTGGGATCGCGGCGAAATTCTCTCTGCAGACCCATTCTCACAGCGTTTATCAACCTTTTTCTTACTCAATATCAAGCCACACTTATTATTTTTACTTCGGCTGTGACTTTGTGTGTGCTCAGGGTGAGTTTTGCTGTGTATCGCTAAACAAGGAAATCACACCTCCACGGAGCTTAGCGCGATTCACAACGTCCCGACTGGTCCCGTCCAATCGGAGCACACTGGGCTCACAGGGAGGGGGGGGCAAGAGCTGCAACGAGCCGTTTAGTGGAGAGAGTGAATACACATACTTTACAGAGATGCTGTATGCGAAACCAATGTGAGTTTGGAAAATTGCACAGTATAAATCTATTCTAGTAGACCTCAACAATGGAATTATGATCAGTGGAAATGGCCATGACATGGGACCTTTAAGAAAGATTTCCAATGGTGGAGTTATCCATAGTATTTATTCAGTACTGTGTCAATCAATCAATGTTTATTTATATAGCCCAATATCACAAATGTTACATTTGTCTCAGTGGTCTTCACAGTGTGTACAGAATATCAGTATGACAATACGACACCCTCTGTCCTTAGACCCTCACATCGTACAAGGAAAAACTTCCAGAGAAAAACCCACAGTTTAAAGGGGAAAATGGGAGAAACCTCAGGGAGAGCAACAGAGGAGGGATCCCTCTCCCAGGACGGACAGACGTAGAATAGATGCCGTGTGTAAATCGAAGCGATAATACATTTGCAACATAGGTAGTCCAAATGTTTGGAAATGCATGTGTGTATAATAGGAAGATGAATCCACGAGGATATCCATCCAGGATAACCAGTGTCAACATGATCGCTTTCTATCCATGCTAATATTAAAAAGTGTTGTTGTGATAAACATCACAAAACTAAAAAGGACCAATTGTGTCTCTTCTCACATTCATAAGAGCATTTGGGTATCTTTGAATTTTTGAACTTATCATTAACAGACATCACTTGGTCTTTCAAGAACTGGGATGGACATTTTTCCCAACGTTCCGGGCATTTTAAAAGGTCACCCAATTATTGGATTATTTTAGAAAAATAATAAACGTAATACATTGATGATGAAAAGAACTGTTAGCTGCAGCCACGATTGCTTTTAACAACGGCTTTAATGAACCCCAATACAAACATTTTTGTTTTTTTGCTGACAAGGTTCAATTACTGCACATGCTGCTGCTGCTGCTCGGGAAATTAACTCACCGCTTGCTCTACATTTGTCGAGCAATGTGAAAAAACCACAGCGTTGGGTTGTTATTCAGAGAAGAGTTGCTTACTTTGCAGCAAAGCAGATTTAAAACATTTAATACGACACCTCACACCCCATCATCATCATAATCACACAAACATACACCTGTGTTCACTTCAATCTTCATGATCCTTAAAAGAGCCTGAATGATGCAGCTCTGCTACTAATACACTGTGTCGTTTCTTGAGCCTCACATTTCTGAGTCAACAGGCGGCCGGGCTGTCTGAGCAGACAGAGACACACAGCTGCTTCTCAGGACCTAAAAATACCATCGCAGGAGGAGAACAGACAAGTTCCCAGGTACCAGGGGAATGGCTGGAATGCCAAGTAAAGGGTCACCCAAAACCACACACACATACCACACACACACTGAGTGATGGTCTACGTGCACAGTGAGCATCAAAGCAAAGACACGGTCACTGGACTTTAGACACCCAGCGGTCAGGGAGAGAATTGGTTGTTTTTTGAGGCGTCTCAAGACAGGTTGACGACACATAACTGACAATACTTTGCCAGCTCAGCCACTCAAATCTTCACTTCAGCTTCAGACGTTCACTTTCCCTGAGCCTTTTCCCACAGTAGAGAGATCATATAAATCAGACAAAAGGCGGTGGCGATTTGGACTTTGAACAAACTGTATTTGTGTGATCCATTTTTTTTATATTTTAACTTTATGTGCAGTAGCTGCTGTGCCATGAAATTAGAAAGAAAAAAAAGTTGACTCATCCCTTAATCGATAAATAATTCATTAATCGCTTGAGTAATTTAGGTAAATAATCTGTGGCTTTGAGTTGTATACTTTTGGGTACATTTCTTTTGAATTTGGTTTTTTGTCCGACAAATCAAACAATTCTTAAAATGTCACTTTAGGCAGAATGTGGACACAACTTCCAGTCAGTGTCTTTTTTCCATAAAAATAGCAAATAACCAGGCTGAAGACGTATTTGCATCTTCTGAGACAAATGTCAGATTTGCTGTAGAGTAAAGGCCAGCTTATTCGAACAACAAACACACGGTATGTTTTTATTGACAGACGTTGTGCTGGGCGTAGATTCTGGCCGCACCAGGGACGTGCACAGGTACGGGCTAATGTTGCCCTGGCATTTTTGGCTGATCTGCCCCTCTGGAGAGAGCGAGAGTTTGTTTTAGTTTTTTCTGTTGTGGCCGAATCAACATGATAAGCCCACAATTAGTATTGTAGCGTCTCGCTGCAGGAAACACACTTTGTCTGCGCTGTCATCTGCGTTAAGACCACCTCAGTGTCGGATTTTGGAAACTTGATTTTGAGTTGTCTCATGGCAGTTAGGGTATAAGGGACAAACCAGGGGACTTTACTTCCTCTTGATACCGTCGGTTATTTACAAAAAAATCACCTAAATATAGCCTACTTGTTGTTATTGTGCTTCTGTCTTTCTGTGTCTTTTCATCTGTAAACTCCCTCAATGGGGCCGCTCGCTCTCTTTTCTTGATCGCCCTCTCACGGGTGAACAGTTCAATGTCCCGCTTCATTGTAGGATTTCTGCCATGTCTCTACCACTTTAGTTTGACCATCTCTATTACTAAGTTATGGAATACTAAATAAATAAGTAATTAGATACCTTACCGTTACTGCGCCCATGAAGAATGATAAGAATAAGAATAATGCGTCTTGAACTGGTTTAATTACTTAGTGAGTTTATTTAAGGTAAAAGTTAGATGCCCTATTTTATCAGTATGTCTGCACAGCAGTTACAATGGTCATTTTGTTCTACATTAGAACATAATTGTCCCCATGTTGTCTTTAATAGTTACTAACATTAGATATTTTAATGAGATATGGACCACAAACATTTTAAAAATCAAGTCACAGAATGCAAGTAGTCACCTTAGCTTATTTTGTTATGAGATGTGAATTACTGTTCAATTTAGTTGATGTAATAATCGTTTGGTTTCCTTTACATTAAAAACAAGTTACAATTTTCAAAAGGTCTTGTGTTTTTTTTCAGGGGGAGGCCCTTTTTCCAGTTTAGAGCAATAGCCCCTCCAAATGTCTGTGCAAGTCCATGGGCCGGACAACTCGGGGAGATGAGTCATGTCATTTTTCAGTATTGTGAGCACCACGAGTTAAATCTTATCATCATAAGTGGATCAATGTATTTTCCAAACTTAATTGTCTTTTTTTATAATGCCCTTTTATGTTACTATATGCCATTAAGTAAATTATGTTGTTTCTGTTGGATGGCAAGTTATTGATGTAAAATAAATGTTACAGAAGAATTTTCGAATAACTACCAATGTTGCAGCATTATTGAGGCAAGTAACATAACGCTGAAAAATAACAGTGTGATTTAAGATGAATTCATTCTAATTTACAATTAAATTCAAAGTCAATGTTTGGCTGAATATTGAATATATTATTGCACACCCATATCAGTTGGTTTTTATCTCATCCACATTAAAATATGATACATTGAATTTGTTTAAGGATAGGGTTTGAGTAATTATACCATATTTTGACATGAGCTGTTATTTATAGACAATGGTCAGTCTTCAGTGTAGTGTTGACAGTTGCCAGATACCTTTTGTTGAAACTCTACCCTCACCACAGGAAGGTGTGAGACACACACACACACACACACACACACACACACACACACACACACACACACACACACACACACACACACACACACACACACACACACACACACACACACACACACACACACACACACACACACACACACACACACACACACACACACACACACACACACACACACACACACACACACACACACACACACACACACACACACACACACACACACACACACACACACACACACACACACACACACACACACACACACACACACACACACACACACACACACACACACACAGTCTTTGATCATGATAAAAGGCAATGGTAGTCACTTTGCTCAAGGAGCATTTCAGAGGTTTAGCAAGTTTTGTTTACTGTTGCAAATGCTCTAATATTTACTCATAATCTTGTCAGGAAACTGCTCACTAAGACTCCATAATCATCATCTGACATAAAGTAGATACTTAGGCTGCGGCCCCACGAGGACGAAAACGGCTAAACGCATAGGATTAACGCAAACGCAATCGGCTTCCGTCCACATGCAATAATTATCCGGATAGTGTCTGCCCACACGAGACCGCTCCGTTTAGCTCCAACCGCTGGAGAAGCTGCAGTACATATGCAGGAGCCTGTAGGTGGCGCTGTAACTTCCTCCACAAAAGCAGCGAAGAAGAAGGTTGTCATGGTTGCCCTTCTGTTTATTCTCCGCGGTGGGGGCCGAGGGAACCGGGCAGAGTTTTTCGCCAGTCAACGTGTATTAAAGTTGAAATCTTCCGGACAAAATTATAAAAGTGCCGGTCAAAGGTCTTCTTTGTTATTTATTGAGCTTTAAAACAAATGAATAACGACTCTATATAATATAATGATAAAATACACGGAGCCTCTCTTTTTCCTCCCTCTCTTCGGACAGCGCCAGTGTCTGTCTCATGCAGCAGCTCATCCAGTAATCAGTGACCCGGCCGACAGTAAAAATAAACATATTTATAACTAGTTTAGGGAGTTTGAGAGGTAATTAAAATAGCTAAGGGTGATGATCTGACTTGAAGTGTGTGTTTTGCTGCAGAGGGAGGAGCTGCAGGTGAGCAGAGCTGCGTGTCTCCGTCCTGTCAGATTAGACTTCACTCGCGAGAGAAAGATAAATAATCTGAATTCAGGGTGCAGTTTACTTTGACGTGGGGGTGAGCAGCAGAGGTGGGGAGAGGCGGGGCTATTGCCTCATCATTATTGCTGTAGATGTTGCACAAACAACTGTAGCATGGTCAATAGCGTCCGGAGCACGATAGCAACTCTGCGATCCGCCATTGTTGTTGTTGTTGGTGGCGAAACACTTCAGCACTGGCGCGGGGTAAGCGGAGGTGAGCAGAAGAGGTGGGGAGAGGCGGGGCTATTGCGCAATCACTATCAGTGATCTGAAAATGTCCGTATAGGGCGCACACACGGAGCTGTTTGACCCCCCAGAGAGTGGCGTATGCATTTCTATCCACCTTGGGACCCGTTGTCGTTTCCTCAGTCGTTTAGTGCCATATTCGGTCGTCCTCGTGGGGCCGAACGGTCTATATGACACTAAACAGTAACGCAAACGACCGAATTCGTCCTCGTGGGGCCGCAGCCTTATTGTCCAAACACCACGGCCATTTTGTCTAACTTTCAATGTCTTTGTTTTGATGCCCCCAAGTATGCCAGAATTCTCCATCACAAGTATTTGTCGGATGCTCAAATAGCTTCGTTCAGATCCTCTCCACCCACAGCAACGTCAGATTGGGAGACGGGGGTCCAACATTCACACTTATTTCACACTGTCTCTTTTTCTCTCACATTTTGTTTGTACAGCCAAGTGCAAAACTATGAATTTATCCCAGGAGGGAATATGTGCAGATATCCAAAAAGAGAGTCTCGTATGGCTCGTTGAATGGGAACACATGCCTCAGACTGCAGGTGCAACAGAAATGAAATGAGTGTGACCACAGTGACAGGTCCTTCTTCTATAATACAGATCAAGATTAAGAGTACTGTTGATGTTACTGATGGATCAAACCGCTGTGAGTTGGTACTTGTGGATTTTGAGTCATGCCAAACAATCTGAAGCACATTACATGAGAGCTGCCAACCCACGGAAAGTCTTCTTCAAGTGTCTTCAAGTGTCCTAATGTATTCCTCAAGTCTTCAGTGAGTTAAATCCTTCATGTCTGATATGCAAACCCCCTCTTGGAGATCTCTTTTTCATCAATTAAGTTGACCGTTTTGGTCACGCTTGATGGAGCACATTAGCATGACAATAAGGGGAATGATGGGAGAGGAGAAGAGAGGAGGAGAAGGAAGGAGGGGGGGGTGGAGGCTGGGAGGTGTAAAAGCTGTACATCTCATACATAGTCTCATGAAGACTTTTGAAGACCACTGAGAGCTGTGGGGGATCTGCAGTAATGTGTGGAGGGGGGATGGTAAGCAGCAGGGAAATTATCATTTTATCTCAGTAAATCAGATGGCAACACTGCTCCCTTAAGTTTCCCCTCCCGTCTTCAATCTGTTTATTATTATGGTGTAAGGGCCATTAAACATTATGAGGTTTAAAGACAAGTGTGCTGACTTTCCTTTTTAAAAAGGAAAAACTAATTGATGCATAACATTGGTGGTACATTTGACATACAAGCAGCGTCGCTTCAAAAACAGGTAAGAAATAATCAGAGGCCTGGTAAAGGTTTTTAAGGAAGAAAACACAAATGGGTCGACAGCTAGTTTCAGCCCAGTCACTATTATATACTGTACCTACATTAAGACACTGAAAAGGTTGATTCTCTACGTTCCATCAGGTAATTCGGTTTTCTAATCTATTACCTGTTAAAGACAGCAACTCCTTTATAGACATCACATTGCTCTCAAAATATTGCAGAATGCTAAAGTGTTGCTATTAAAAAATATATAAAATATGTATACAAAAATATATACCGTCATTTGTCTCTGGGATGCCGTTATCTTTTGGTTTATAAATCCTCAAAAACAAAAGTTATTAATTTGAAAGAAATGCATACTGTATGATTCAAATGAAGTTGGTTTATTTCTCTTCTGATTCTTTTTGTGAAAATCTTTAAATATGATTGATAGATTGTTACATCGCGATAAAATATGTTCATTCATTTTCAACAAGATATTCTCAATAGGATTTAACTGTCATTTAAAATGGTCATGATTGATTTGGATCAATGCCAATCTTGCCACCAAAATAAAAACATTTGTTGATCTCCAGCATCACCTTCCTGCTCAAAGAATGTTTCTGAGGTTCAGGACTGTGTTTGACAAGACAAAGGATGTTCAAAGCTGTATTGTATGGATGTTTAAAAACCAACAAGGCCTAAGATTTGATTTTTTTTTTGCTGTATTTATGTCACATCGTTTTTTGATAACTCAAAACTGATTTTATCTGAGCCAACTAGCACCTTGTCCACCTCAGTCATCTTTACATTGTGTGTGTGTGTGTGTGTGTGTGTGTGTGTGTGTGTGTGTGTGTGTGTGTGTGTGTGTGTGTGTGTGTGTGTGTGTGTGTGTGTGTGTGTGTGTGTGTGTGTGTGTGTGTGTGTGTGTGTGTCTTATGTCTCTCCAGAGTTTTGCTGATCTAACTTGATTCTAATTAAACGCATTTTCAGACTTCCCCTCAGGCTTGTACTAAACTAAATTACAGAAAGTGAGAACCCTGGGCTGGACCAAACTGATCGCTGCAGGGTCTGCATCACAGCTGCTTGACTACGACAAATAAAAGACCTTCATCTGCATGTTTGCCTTCTTCTTTCGTATAACGTTATATGTCCAACTCGGTGTCGTGTAGCCATGCCCGCATCTCTGGTCCTAGGTCGAAGAGGCTGGCTTCTGAGGGTGGTCTATATAAGGGGCAGATGGTGATTATATGGACAGCGGTCTGCTCAGGGTCACCGCACTCGCATGCCGCACTGTCCGCCAAGCCCCACGTCTTCATCGTGGTTTTAAAGCGACCGACCCCAGTTCGTAGACGGTTTAGAGTGGTCCACTGCCGGCGCGGTAGGTCGTCTCCTCCAATGGTGCCATCTCCTGGGTCCCAGATGTAACGGTGGATTCGGGAGGGCCCGGCTGACACCCACTCCTGCTTCCAAGCTGCTGCCAACCATGCATCTCTGGAGATGTCCTCAGAGGTGGAGTTGAGCATCTCTTGAGCTGTTCCCGCAAGGACTGGCAAGAGGGACACAGGGGTAGGCTTTAAGCATCCAGTTATTATTCTGAGGGAGGTATTGATAGCCACGTCGACCTTTTTCGCATGAGGGCTTCTGCTCCAGACTGGGGCGCAGTATTCGGCTGCAGAGAAGACCAGGGCTTGAGTGGATATTCGCAGCATCTTAGCGGAGGCTCCCCAGGTTGTTCCAGCGAGGCGGCGGATCAGCGCGACCCTGGATGTCACCTTGGCCTTGACTTCTTCCAGGTGTTTATTAAAGGACAATGTCCGATCCAGACGCACTCCAAGATACTTCGGGGCTTGCTGGACCTCCAGACATTTGTTGTCAACGCGCACCTCAAGTTCCCTCTTGGCTTCTCTGGTACTAAGGTGGTATGCCGCTGCGACTGTTTCCCGACGCTGAGCTGTAGGCGCCACCTTCGGAGGTATGCTACTAGTGTGCCCATGTCTTCGTTAAGACCCTCTTCCATCGCCTTCCACGTTGGTCGGCTCAGCATGATGGCAAGATCGTCTGCGTAGCCATACTTTCTGGATGTTGTATCAGGTAGGTCGTGGATGTAAATATTGAACAGCATCGGCGAGAGAACAGACCCCTGCGGTACCCCGTTCTTCAGTCTTCTGAGCCTACTGCACTGGCCATTGCTGGTCTGGAGGATAAAGCTACGGTTGGAAAGAGTCTCCATGATGAACTTCACCATGTGGCGGTCCGGTATTGTCCTCAGCAGCTTCAGGTGGAGTCCCCGGAGCCACACAGTGTCATATGCAGCAGTCAGATCCAAATACACTACCCCAGCTTTCTCATTGGCCTGGAAGCTGTCCTCGATGTCCTGGCAGAGTAGTGTTACCTGGTCTGCTGTTGATCTTCCACGACGGAAACCAGCTTGTTCCCGTGGGAGCTGGGAGTCCACCACTGGCTCGATGCGGCTATGGATCATCCTCTCCAAGATCTTAAATGGGACACAGAGCAATGAGATTGGTCTGTATGACTTGGGGTCTTCTGCAGATTTATTTGGCTTTGGCAGAGCTATGACAGAGGCACGGCGCCAAGTCTTTGGGAGCTTTAATCTCTGGTAGCATGATGTGTAGAAAGCACAGAGCCAGCCAGATGTTGTTGAGCTCTGGTGGATGACGAACTCCGGGTGGATGTTGTCACGGCCAGGGGATTTGCCTGGCTTGAGCTTGCTCATGGCCTCACTGAGTTCCTCTGCTATGAATTCTCCCGAGAGGTTGGAATCGACACTGGCCGCTCCCGAGATGCAAGACACCTCACGCGATGTCAGTCGGGCAAAGGCTTTGTCAGCATCCGGGAAGCGGCCGTTCTTCATGAGCTGGGATGCGATGGCGTTTGCTGTGACTGGGCAGCTGTGGGGTGTTGTATTTCTGCCTGTGAGCTGGTTGATGGTCTGCCACGCCTTGCGACTAGAATGGGTGAAGTCGATTGATTCAACGACCTCTGTCCATCTGGCCCTGCGGGTGATATCTAGCTTCTTGAGCAGTGCTGCTGCAGTCACATCCACCTCTTCTCTGGAGCTAGCCCTCTGGTGGTCACACAGAAGGTGGCTGCATTCCTCGTCCCAACCCGGGATGTAATTCCTGTTATAGCCACGTGGGATGGACTTCTTTGCCGCACCCAGGAGGACCTGGCAATAGGCTGCATAGGCCGTATCCAGGTCAGCTGTGCCTGGGTCTGGCAGGCCAGCTGACATTCTTTCAGTCTCCTCAGCATACGTTTGTACGTACGTATGTTTGCCTTAAATGTCTGGGTTGTGCAGAGCAAGGGATTTCAGTTGAAGTTCCGTCTTGAACTTAACATACTGTTGAAAAACATTTTATCCACAAAATCTGTCTCTGTGAAAGCTGAAGGTCTAGCACCAAGGAGGCCAACAACTGTCCACAATTTCATTTTTGCTTTCTTGTTGTGCTATGAACGCAATAGCCATTTGGTGAATAATAGATGATTGACAGCTGTCTCTTTTACCCAGACATCAGCAGGAACTCCTCCCACACTTGACTGGACGCACACATTTCTCCTCAATTATCCACCAAAAATCTGATTTGAAATACATTTGAGGCATACAATGAACAGACTGGAAAGAACAGTACGTATGTTCTACCTCTGAGAACACACAGAGAATGAGGTGCAGACCAGTGTGAAACAAGCACAAGCATATCAAAATGAAATTAGCAAACAGGCTTCACATCTCTTGCCACATCTCCAGGGAATAAACGGTGGATTTCCAAGAAACCTGCTCGACAGGTTTACCAATTTCTTATTGAAGGTCACTGTGATTGTGCTACAGTAAATCGGCTGACTGCAGCAGAGAAGCTGGTGATGCTTGTCAATGTAACCGATTTATTTGGATGAAAAACTTGAATCTTTCATCTTCAGAAAATGACACTTTGTCCCTGCAGTATTCTGGTGCTGCAGAATACATTGACAAGTTAGTTTATCTAAACCCTCAAGTACATTCACTAAAGTACTCTTTTCAAGGACATTTGAAGTGTTTTGAGTATTTCCATTTATGCTACTTTCCTATTAAAGTAATGAGCACATGCATGCATCAATTATTAAATATATGATCCTGAAATCTGCATAATGTAGTTATCTTACTTTTGGTAGTTTAACTTCATTTTGAGGTAAAGCACTTTTTTTGGAAGACTTTTAGTTGTTACAGAGCATCTCTTAACACTTGTATCTGGCAAGCTTTACTGAAGTAAAAGATCTCCTTCTAACACTGCCCATTCATAGATAAAGAAAAGTGTATTTTCGAGACTTCTCCTTTCTGCTTTGTGGATTTCAACATATGTGTGACCAGGAAAAGTGTTGCTCAGGCTCACTGGCTCAGTCTTTATAATACAGCGCTTCATTCTCTGGCAATGTCTAGAGCAGTGCCTTTAGTTCTGGCCATTTGTCAAATCTGTCTTTACAGTCTGAGCCCGGATCCAGTGTCTGAGGACATTCCTGCTCTGTAATAAAGCCCCACAGTCATATGAAACTAAAGGTACAGAACAAAAGACCGAAGACAGAGCTGGAATTATGCTTCACGTGGGCAAATGATCAGGGTGATCGCTCTGAGATGTTTGCGTGTTTCTTTCATACTCCTTTGCATACAACTTGGGAGACTTCTTCGTCTCCGTTTCAAACACGTCGCCATCAGGATTGACTGAAACAGCTTGACCTTTGCATGACAAATTGAATGGTGTGTGCTGTGCAACAACTCCACAGACAAAACACTGCCAACAAGTCCAGAGAGGGATTGCTATTTTAAACAACGACAACTCTCCAAAACAATGCATACATTAATCCTCTATTCTGGACTGAAGCTCAGACTGTACCTTTTTAGTTTCAGATGACTGCTGTAGAAGTTCAGAACTAACTGCATATTTCACA
The DNA here is from genome assembly GCF_902827115.2 of Pseudochaenichthys georgianus. Taxonomy (NCBI): domain Eukaryota; kingdom Metazoa; phylum Chordata; class Actinopteri; order Perciformes; family Channichthyidae; genus Pseudochaenichthys; species Pseudochaenichthys georgianus. The sequence goes on from NC_047506.1 coordinate 20,767,215, forward strand.
TTTGAATTTCTGCACAAGATAAGAATTTTTTTTAGTTGACACTGTTTTGCATTTGGCTTCGTCAGGTTTTCTGTTAAGTCTCTTACCTCCTGCAGAAATCTAATATTCAACAGCAGTTACTTATTCTGAATAAGTAACTGCAGAATAAGTCAGAATAAGTACTTTTATGAATGAAGGTGTCCATATAATCTGCAAATGTTGCAACGATTTACAAAATATTTAAGCACTTAATTTAGTTTTCAAATGTTTACTTCTTTGCACACATTTCATTTGCTATATGTGACATGGCAATTTGACAATTCTCAGGCATCTACCTACATACCCTAAACTACATTTGTATTTTATTCTTATGTTTGTATCTGGCTGAACTGGTTTCCATAGAGACCAAAACCCAAAGGTCAAACCCAGGTTACTTCAATCTAATTTACTTACGATTTTGACAGGCTACCAATCGATCACAATACAGATTCCGTATGTTTCAGCTCTGCACACCACACCACAGAATGTAGCTGCAATAAATCAGGCAGATGCCAAAAGTCAATCTGAAAGCATTCCCGCCCGGCATCAGACGGTCTATCACCGAGCCACCGGTCTGTCAGTGGTGCGGAGAGTTTTGCTGACTCATAGAAACGTTTTATGCTGACGCGGCAGGTCGAGCAGACGGAACAGTCCCTCAGCAGAGAGGTGTCACTAATCTCATGGCAGGTAGCAGCCACCTGACAGCAGTGACGGTTGCAGAGTAATCTGTGGTGCCCTGTTTGCTTTCTAAACTACTAATGTTTTGGGGAGGAGGAGGAGATAAGATGCACCTGTCTTCTGTCATGATACAGTACATGTCATTTTGCTTTTTTTTCAAATGCTGCTTTTATGAATGATATTGGTATCACGATTAAGTTTAACTCATGATAACTCAAATGCGAAATGGTTCATAGATCAAACAACCGCATGTCCTTTTTGGCTGATCCAGTGAATAATAGGGATGTAACGATATCGAATATCGCGATACATTTTTTTTTTTTTAAATCTTTATTTAACCAGATGGTCCCATTGAGATCATCGATCTCTTTTTCAATGGAGACCTGTCCAACATGGCAGCAAGTAGGTTACAACATGAACATAAAACAACAGATAACACAAAAGGACATATTTACAGGGCTACATGTACATACCATAGACTGTATATATAAATGGACGTAGTGTCCGTGACGTCACCCATAGGATTCTGCAGAGTTGCTGAGAAGCCCTTAGTAGGCGGAGTCGGCCACTAACGGCTTGACAGCGACGTCAGAGTCTAATCCCGCCTGCTCCAAATAAGGGCAAAGAGGCGGAGCCGAGGCGGGACCTGCTGCCTCCGAACTGGAAGTAAACAGAGCTAGCTCAAGCTAAGAAGCTAAGCTAACATGAAATACATGCATACCAAGTTACTACTAACAGTGTAATTCCCTTATATAAACGTTACATTCATAATCAAATGAGACAATCTGCAAGAGAATTAGCTATATTTTGTTATTCTTAATGCTTGTCATTCACACGTTTAGAAAATAAGTACCGATACATAGCAGAACAATTGTGGCGATGTTCAGCTTAATAAGCCTTGTTCAACATAATTTATTTAGCTAATACTACAGCAGGCGAACCAAGTCTGCGTTTCGCTGCATTCCTTGATCTCCAGTTATAACGACGGACTCCACTGCCCGGACCTAACGGAGCCGCAGTGGGCCAACTCCGGGACGCCGGCTGGAGCTAGCCCCCTGCGGCTCCGTTAGCTCCGGCGGCCACTACTGGGATAATTGGGTCCCCTATTAACATTTGCTCCCGTTTAGCATTATGGGCGTCATAGCCATAGACTATAAAAGTCTTACCCAAGGCTGAATCATAAACTAAAATGTATGTATGCATAAAGGGTTACGTCCTTAGCTGGCTAATAAGTAACAAGCTAAGCTACCAAGCACACAAACACCTGCGAACGGGGTTAACATGTATAATATTATAATTTTAGACTTCTTGGAAGTTCTGTTAGTACATTCAAGCGCACAGCACGACATTTTAATTGTCTGGTATTTGTAACAATATTCCGTAAAAGGCACAATCACCACGAACGCGGCTAAAGCTAAAGGGTCAAGTACAGTACTATGACTAACTAACGTTGTAGCCTCTATGGTTGTAGCCTAGCAGAGTGGACAAGTTGCTGTTAGCTGACAGTGAGGCATGTACGTGTCCATCAAAGTGACCACGCCCTAATTTATGCAAAAACTTTAAGACCTAATATAAATAAAAGGGTCGTGTTAGAAAACAATTCACTCACAGATTAATAATCATGAAGGTGGAATCTAACTATATCGATAATAATATTTATTGCATCCATGGGTAGAAACATGTTTTTTTCTAGTGTAAAGTTGGGCATTTTAACATGGGGGTCTATGGAAATTGCTCCTTTCTGCAGCCAGTCCCTAGCGGCCCATGTATGAACTGCAGTGTGTGGCACTTCCGTATTGGCGTCCCGGCTGTTCCCCAGAGTTTGCCGCTTGGTACATGCCTAGAGACATTGACAAGTACCAACAGTATATTTATATCTCGCCCTGTCAATAAGCCTCACCTTCTTGGCAAAAACTCTATTATTTTTGAAGTGGTGGAGAGACAATGCACAGTTTGACCCACTGCTGTCACCCATGGCCAAAGCATATCTCTCTGTCCCAGCAACATCAGTACCAAGCAAGAGAGTTTTTTCCACAGCAGGGGATATTGTAAACGCCAAAACATCCCAGCTTCTACCTCGAAATGTGGACATGCTCATATTCCTAAAAGATAACCTTGATGATGCTGAGTGAGTGAGTTAGAGTTGAGTTACTTGAAAAAGTAAAGTGAAACTTGATTTATTCTATTACAGGGTCTGATTATTATATTGTTGACACTTTCAAATACTACTGTAACTATCCTACTAAAATGCTGTACAAATCAGATTTATTATTTAATAAAGAAAAAAAAATTCAAGTAAAAAAGAAATTCACTTTTTTCCCCTTTATTTTTCAATATCGCGATAAATATCATACCGTGGACTTTTTAATCGCGATATTATCGTACCGTGAGTTTTTGGTATCGTTACATCCCTAGAGAATAATACATTCTTTAAAAAGGTTTTTCATCACCCATAGCAACATCTCTAAAGGTTAACAAATGTGTACCAACTCCAAGCTGTCCACAATCATTTCACATCGCATCACGATGACAAATACAATAACTCCACTATCGATTTCTATCTTGGCTCTTAATCCAACTTGCCACAGAACAGATAAGATGAAAGGGTGGACATAAAGAACATAGGAGGAGGGGAGGAAAGATACAATTAGAGGAGAAGCATGGAAACATTGAAAGCGGAAAAAGTTTGACACTGTGTTTACTGTTCTTCATCCCTGGAGACAAACCCCATGACTCAAAGTGGTGGGAGGGCAACAACATTGACATCATTAAATGTAGAAGCAGGCATAATAAAACCTGCTGGGCGTTGTTTGTGTGTTTCTATGCACACACTATTGTATCTACGGGCTGAGACCGAGCTGCTTCTTAGAAATGAAGACAATACTGAATACTGTGTACAGCCTCAAAACAGAACAGATTAAAGATCTTGACCATAGTTCTTTCAAAAAGTTAAATAAAATCTCCTTGGATTTCGTATTAACATTTTCCAGTTGTGAGACGTTTCAACCAACAGAAATCCTACCACAGCGAGGCTTCTCTCTGCAGTGAAGCAGTCACACATTCACAGCATAAACTGAAAAGTATCGAGTTATTTCCTTTTTCTCATTTAAAGCAACATGACCCTAAAATTAAATTGAACTGAATTTCTGTGGGAACGCAAGCTCCATCTTCATGGTGTCTTTAGTGGTTTCCCAATTGCAAGATACATACCCATTCAAAAGTGTGCTATGTGCTATAAAGCCCACAGTGCAATGCAGAAAGAAATAGAGGAGCTGCTCACAACTGCAAAACATCTAAAATAATAGTAGAGGAAAGACAATGTTTGTCAATTTATGTTTGTCTTTACAATTAATGAAAAGAATAACTAATATTTTCATCTCTATCGAGGAGATTCTGATGTGTTGCATAAAGTCTTTCTGAAGATGTAAACACTTAATTCCAAGAACAACTAAGCAGCAACGATCCTTCAGACTTAACTGTTCCTTAAATGACTAAGATGTACTTAATGATAACCGATGTTCCCCCTGTGGGCCATGACTGCAGCCCTTAAATGGGAAGGACAGCGTGCCGTGTGTGAGCAACGGGTAATGTTCTTAAATCAAACAGGACGAGGCTCTGTGTGCCGCTTGTTCCCATGTGGCTGTGTCTCTAATTAACTGAAGGGCTGATTTGTATTACACAGCTATGTGTGTCTAAATGCAGGCTGGGTAGGAGGACACACAGATATGAATATGCAAAGACATGCAAGCACACAAATAACACATACAAGCCTAAATGGTAAATAAAATGGAGCTGTATTTGAGAGCAGTGTGACAAAGCTAAAAATGTAATCTTCTTTGCGAGACAGAAGCTCAGCAGTTCTGCGACCTGGCTGAAAATCTGCTCGCTTCCCTCCCTGCCAGTTTGCTCTCATTAGTGCGAATGCTATTTATAGCATTCCACTATAGTTCTTCGAATCTTTATTCTTATTTCAGCCAATACTTTGGCTCTCCATAACTTCAGCTTACTTTCAGCTACAGAAACCATTCAAATATGAAACTATTCAGCCTGTTCAGCAATCGATGGGAAACTTTCAACTTTTTGAAATATTCAGCTATTTAAACTATTTTTTTAACATGGAAGTCAATGGGAGGAACCTTCAAATCCTATTTTACCTACACCTTACGCCAAATGCTTCTCCACTACATACTTTCAGCTAGAGACTTCAATCGAACTTTAAAATGATCATAAGACCTTCAGCTATAAAACTTGTTCTTCAGATTTTTCATATCTTTTACACTTTTTGAGATGTTGAACTTAGTTTGGAGCTTGGTAAAGAGGCTTTCTTCAGATTTTAACATTAGTGTGTATTGAGCAGCTCGTTAAGTCTAGAGTGCTTTGATCTCAAAACAGAGTGGAGGACAGCTTGAAATTTGCCCCAAAAAATGTTTTAAACCTGCCATAATTCCCAAACCCTACACTCCTGAGACATATTTCTCATGAAAAACGTAGGAAAACCTCTCCTAGGTTGGAAAATAAAAAAGAATTAGGAAAAAAATCTTAAACAAAATGCCTCTTGAGGGCATGAAGAGACAAAAACTTGTCAAAAATTCTCCTTCAGATCAAATGGAAAGGCTCTCCTTTCACAGCACATCTCCATGGAAACCTTTGATCTCTGGACTTACACACACAGGTGTTTGTAAACATTCATTCACTACTACTTACATCTTATATGTAACTCCTTCAGCCTACTTTCAGCTATAAACCATTCAACTATTACATTATTCAGCCATTTCAGGACTTCGAGGCTATACATTTTGTTGTTTATACCTTTTCTTTTAAATATTAAGCTCCTTCACTATTTTTCCTACTCTTCCAGTTTAACATTTCACTTTCAAGTCATTGCAATGCATTTGAGCTTTAACAATTTTGATTCAAATCATTAAGCTTTTCTGCATTTCTCCGCTAAGTTCAGCAACACACATATTCAGCTTTTTCAGCTAAATTCAGCCACAAATGTTCACAGTTTACAGCATTCACACGCATTTTCTGCAGGAAATGCATTTTCTAGTTTTTCCACTAGACTCTGTGACTGCAGACCTGCCTGTCTGCTGCCTGCAGCACAAACTCTGCAATACCCATGGATCATAGATGGATGTGTAGCAGGCTGAAAAACAAACTAAACAGAGCACACTTGTTTAAATAAAGCCACAATCAACTCATACTTTTTAAATTGTAAAATTGACATGCATATCCATAAAAATAAGATTTTTGAGTACCATTGATTTTTGATGAATGGCCTAAAATGGCCATAAACACCATCTAATCAACTTGATTTTAAGATGCAGACGTTGATAAATGGATAGAGAATGATCTGTACTCTGCCAGCCTGGATACATATTCAATAAAGGGGAAATAATCTTATATAAAATAACCTGACCTTTTTTTTTTTTTTAAACCATGCTGATTAAATATGCTCCTCGTCCCACCTGAATCTCATGTCTGCTTCAGATTCAGAGTGCCTCGTTTTAGAGTTCAACTGGTCAAATATTACTGAGGACTTTTCTAAGAGTGATGAGGCAATGGAGAAGAAGTAGGGCGCACCTGAAATAGATGCAGGTATGCGGGGGAAGAGAAGAGAGGAGAAAGTGAGGATGGAGAAGAAAAATGAGGAGGAGATAGAGACCTTGTAACAGCTGACAAGGGTGGAGTTGGGGGGATTAAAGACCGATGTCCTTCCTCCATCTACACATCTGTGAAGTTGCTAATGACTCCATTAATTACTGCACACATTCATCTAAATACTGCCTCAGTGAATTTGTACTGCTATGTTCAATTACCAGATTATACTTGTAAAATCTAAAGCATTCAATATTATAAATCCTATTGGAGGCCCTTAAAGCTTTTTGTTGACACTGCATTCAAGAGTTTTTTATATCAATTTATGGGAATATTGGATTTTACCCTCAGAATATTAATACATAGGATAACATGGGAACACCTGATGCAGTTTCAACTTTCTATCAAATTGTGTTTTTGATTTGACAAAACTTCCCTTCAGAGATTAAAGAATGAGAAGAAAAGTACTTGCTGAGCAAAATACATTTTATCTCCAAATGTCTCATGTATGTGTACTAGGGCTGTCCCGAATACCATTTTTCGGGCTCCGGATATTCGGTAGTAATCAGCAGCGAATATTCGAATATTCGGTGCGGAGAGATTTGTATTTTTTTTTAATAAAATTTTTTTTCACATTTTTTCTTTTCACATTTTTTTTTTTTTCCCAAAAGGTTTCATAACACGCTCCGAATCCGAGACACCTGACAACACGCTGTTAAGCAGAAGCGCAGAAAGAGCATACTATTACGATTTATATGTATTTATTGTCTCAGTACTCGCAAACATTAAAACTAAATGTGTCCTCTGCATTTAACCCAGCGCAGCACCCGGGGACCAAATCTGGTTCCACATTCCGTCTATAACATTTTACAACCTGAATAGTCAAACAAAGATACAAAACACATATTTCAGCTGCCAGCTTCATGTTGCTGGCATTGTCGTGGACAACGGCTACTCGCTTATAATTCGGAATGGCAAAGGCGTCCGCCACTTCTCCAAGCTGTTCTGCAATATTTACTCCCGTATGGTTTACTTCGATTACTTTGGTTTCCAAAACAAAGTTACAGAGTTTCCACTCGCGAGTTATGAAATGACAGGTGACAGCCATATACGCCTCCATACGCACCGAGGTGGTCCAAATGTCCGTTGTAAAACTTACGGCAGTTGAGTTTTCAATCTGAGTTACAATTTGGTCTCGGTGATCGCTGTACTTCAGAGACATGGCATCTAAAATACTGGAACGTTTGGGGACAGTGTAGCCGGGCTCCATCTTCTTCATTAATTTTCTGAAGCCTTCGCCTTCGACTATGTAAATGGGTCTCATATCCATAGCGATGAAATGTACTATGGCATCTGTTATCTCTATCTTTCTTTTCTCCGTTATCGTTTTTTTTAACTGTAGGGTCTGCTGTATTGTTGAGGATGTTGATGGCTGGGATGCGTGGGGATGCACCTATGGCCACAATGTATTATTAGGCTGAGCTACTCAACTTTATGCCAATAATTGCCTTAGCCCCAGATGTTCCCACATTACTCCTATTATTTTCACTATGCTGATAAAATTAAAAAAATATAAAAAAACAATTCGGTTGCTTGCTTGCAACTATTTTCCAAGCAAAGTAAGTGCACGTTTTTATCATGTTTAACGTTACTGTTTAAACGGCGGATAAAGCAGCTTCATCATGGCAACTTCACAACAGCTAAGCTAAGCTAGGCTACTACTTACTAGGGTTGCCAGAAACTGACCATGATCAAAATCGATTATTCGGCAGCCCTGGCGAATAATAATGTTTTCTTTACTGGAACATGTTTAACAGTACAAACAACAAACAAGCATGTCATCACAACGACGTGGCCTTGAAGTGAAGTTGGTAATGGCCGGCTGTGCTGCGTCTTTCTCTGTAACCTCTTTGGCTTCGCACTCAAATGCGAACGCATTGTTGAGGTTGAGCTGTGATAGACCAACGTCTTTTCGCAGAGCTTGCATTTAACTTCCTTTGGACTTGTAAGTTCGAAGTAGTTCCACGAGGAGGAACTCTTTTTACCTGCCGCTTTGTTCATCTTTAGTCGCACGTGTGAGGGAGAGGGGCGGTGGGGGCGGGGTCGGTGTGTAGCGTGCTGCTGCAGCAGCAGTCTGCTCTGCACGCAGGCTTCCTCCAAGTTTACAGTAAAACAAACTGGTGGTGTGACCAATGACAATTATTAATACTATTACTATTATTAGCATTAGTCTATATTTTGGTTGAACCTAAGCCAGAAAAAAAAAAAACATAAATAATAATAAATAAAATCGATTTTTAAAAATAATATTCGATTATGGAGACTGTAGCGAATATTCGAATAATCGCTGGCATCCCTACTACTTACAGCATCCAGGTGACTTTTCAGAGTTGTTGTGCCACCATGGTAGGCCAGTTTCTTATCACATATTTGGCACACTGCCTTCTTTTTACCGTCGTCCAATTTAAAATGGTCCCACACAGCTGAAGTCTTCGGCATTTTATGGGTGAAACGAGGTGAAGCGAGGTGAAGCGTGCCGTTTGCGTTCGTGACTGTGAACAGTGAACGCAACAGTGTCAGGAGCACAGGCTGAGATTGTATATATTTCCGCATTTTAACAGTGCAATTCAAAAGTATAAATATAGTATAAGAATATGGCAATTCGCCTTTATTAATAGCATACATTTAGAAAAATATATTAATTTGTTTGAAAAAATATTTTTTTGTTTGGGAAAAAAAAAAAAAACGAATATCCGAATAATGAAATTGAAACCCGAATAGTTGGCCAACGAACGAATATTCGAATAGTCGAATATTCGGGTACAGCCCTAATGTGTACGTTGACAGAGTCAGTAAAATTAGCTGTCATTGAAATCAAGAAACACTCTAGTGTATTTTATTAAATTAGAAACTATTCATATATTCATAAAATATTTCCGCAATTGTTTTATTTCTCTGCAACTTTTCAATTGCATCTAACAGCCTTCATCTCCAGATAACATTTGCTTGTACAACAAATTCATATTCCCCAAACTAAGGTTTATAACAAAGCTTGATTATGGTATGAGTATAGAAACTCGGCTTTTGTAGTGCCCGAAAAAGAGGCATTATCTCTGATAACAAGAATGATATGAATGGCATTGCCCTCCATGTAGCAGAATATCAACAGATTGATGAAAACATCCTTCTCTGGGCTTTTTGCTAATGATTGAAGGCGGAAGACAGCAGTGTGTATTTGATGATCAGCAGAAGGCCAGAGGCTTAGCTAAACATATAGGTGAAGTTTACGGCTCATGTCGTGATGCGAATACAACAGGTGTATTATTCATATGTGGCTCAAGGTATGAACATCAACATAACAATAACATCATATGGACTCATTTAAAGATGTAATCCAGACACTTACCCAGAAGTTGTTCTTAAATAAGGCCATCTTCACTCCGAGATTCACGGCGATCTGTGAAGGAGGTAGAGGGAAGAAGTGTTAGAGAAAGTGGCATTAATAGTTTTCTTATGTGATCTGCTTGACATGCATTTTCTCTGCATCACAGTCTTAAGGGATTGGTGAAATAACCTTGAGAGATGTCTTTTGGATTCCTTATGACAATCTGTAAAAAGTTGATCTTTACAAAACCTCCCAGGACACCTTTGATGCAGGAAGGGAAGTCCTAAGGGAGGGCAGGGGAGAGCATAACAAATGACTTCAAAGGATACACTCGGAGGATGGAGGGAGCGGAGGAAGGAAGCAGGGAGGAGGGAGGAGGAGGAGTGATGGGGGCGGGTGGTGAGGGAATACAGGGGAGGAGAGATACATCGATGCAGGGATTGTGCGGAGGAAGCCTCCGAGGAGATGATTACATCTTGTAAAACCGGAGGCTGTAGCACTCTGCTCTAATTGGCCGAGTCACCTTAAGACGCACATGCCTTACAGTTTTTGTGAATTAAGTTGTCTTTTCTATACTATTTCACTCAATCACAAAAAAGTCAGCAGATCAAAGGTGTTATTCCAAACTAGAAAAAGAAAAACTCTAAGAGCAACAAAACAGGTCTTTTTTTAAGTTTGAATTGTCAAGGCTGCAGCGTTTTTATGACTTTTTAATTTGATGATGTTAAGGAGGGATTATATTGATTATATCAGCAGCTGAACACACCTTCAGACCACATACACACGCATGCACACACACATGCACTGGAATGTGGTCATGCCATTTCACAGAGAATCTATAATGCAAGTGTTTGCCCAGGGCTGCCCTCATACAGGCTCTCTGTTATACTGCTGACCCTCTGTATGTTGTTCTATGTGCTGACAACAGCCCTTTCAACCTCTGCCCAGACCTGGGGCCTATACTACGAACCTGGTTCAACCTAACCTGGATATGTTTGAGTTAGCCGGTTGGCCTAATCCAAAACATACGCGCTCTCGCTAAACGGTACTACGACGCTGGTTATCAAGTGGATCGCTCAAGCCAGCCGTGTCCTATCTAGTTAGGTGCGCGTTCACATGAAAGGGGTGGTATTTGGAGCATTCGACCAATCACAAACATGGAGAAGCGTACTGACAGCACAGCGTCATACTTCCTGAATGAAAAGTGAACTTTAATACTAGTCAAAAATGAAGAAGTTAAACTTTAAACATCCATGACTTAAACACTTGATCCAGGATGAAAGCCACATAGCTGCACCTGCAAGGTGAATACAGCTGGAAAAAGAAAAAGTGTTTGAATGCGTACATTAACAGGTTTATGATATCACTGCCCCGTCTAAAACACGATCTGACTTCAATTACATTTGTCTCGAGTGTTTCGTCAATTTATGTGTTGCTTAAAATAATACTTCTGCATACAGTATGTGACACTGTGAGTGTTGCACGGCCAGATACGGCTCAGCTGACTCAGATAAGGAGATATATGATACATTATGAAGTGATATGCCGCGGACTGTACTTAATGTACTCTGATCCGGTTACTTATGTTGTGGCCGATATTTAAGTAAGCTTTCTTAACGCTAATGTTATAATAGTCAGATTGCTCTGAAGATGGAGGTGATATTCTATTCATGTTCACGTTCACACAGTCGGTGATTTTTGCCGGCCGTCTTTCCTGCGACGGCAGCTTTTCTGTATTTCCTTTCTCCTGTAATATGACTTGATCGCTTTAAACTCCGCACACTGAGCTCTGATTGGTCAGCAGGCGGTGCTTTCACTGAGTTGAGCTCTTAGCCTGCAACCTAACCTGGTCCCGACCAGGTTAGCTGCTTAGCATATATTACCATGGAGATCTAGCCTGCTAAAAAGAGAACCAGCTTCGGATGACCGGAAAGCCGGAGTTTTCCCTGAATTTAGCCGGCTAAGCGAAAATCCTGCTTCGCAGTATACCCCCCTGGTGACCTGGCAGCAGCAACACGCAGACACACACACACACACACACACACACACACACACACACACACACACACACACACACCTCACACCTTGTTAATTAGCTCAGGGTGGGATGGAGGCCCCTGCAGACAGCTTCTGTTGGGCAGAGCGGGTTAGCTCGGCACAGGATTCATACAGAGCTACCACTGACATTTTGACCTCTGGACTTTGTGGGATTCAGAAAAAGGAAATGAGAGAATCTGTAATATACTCATGTCAATAAATTCAATGTGTTGCTCAGCTGTAATTTGAGTACAATATCCTAAGGTTATTTTGGCAAAAACCATAATCATACTGTATAAATGAGGAATATTTGAGATTTGGAAAACAAATATCAACACTGAAAGAAAAGTTAGAGAGAGTTCTTTAGATTTAATTACAAATGAAACCCCCGAATATGGCAAGATAGTAGACAGTATTTGCAGTAATGTAGATGCAAAAGAGGGAAATATAGACAAAACAACATTTTCATATCAGAAGGTAAAAGATTTGACAACAAATCACACAATTATGCTTGATGGACCTTTGACTTGGTGTGCAGGGTTGCTTTCTACAGTAACAATATCTACATTATATTATAGAAAAATACGTCATAATCTTTGGTACGGTTACAGTTTCTTATACGGTAAAATTCTTGAAGGTTGAATGGTTTTTGAAATGTTAAATATTAACTCCAACTGGTCACGATATTGAAAATCATGTCCATGTTCGCCAAGCTCTGCAGTAAACGCAGACCTTAAATAAAACAAACCAGAGAGGAACATAAACACAGCCAATCAGTGAAGAGAGATTCCTAAAGGTCACCAGCATACTGCAAAATAATACAGAATACCCATGCAGAGAGAGAGATCCTGAACAAACCACCAGATGGTTTTCAGAGGAGCAGAGAGAGGGGACAAAGGGGGGCAAGAGATAAAAACGCTGTGATGGTGAGGGATGACAGAAGCCTGTTGTTCTCTTATTGAAACAGTCTGGTGTGGCATACTGAAACATACAGTAGATCTGAGCTAATTAGCCGTTTGGTGCTAATCTTTACTGTTTTGACACAGCACGATCCAGAAACAAGAAGGCAGAGAGGTGTGCAGCGGGACCCCATGTGGGTAGCAGGCAGCCATGGTGGGATGTATAGAAGAAGCTGACATCCAGCATTCTCCATCTGCTTCTCACTAAACGCTCAGCTGAAATCAGCTATGAGGCTAACAAAGCCCCGAGAGGAAGTGGGACACACTGTGACCTTGATTCCTCATGCTCAAGATCATTTTTTATTCATACAATTAAATGCCTGCACAAATGTTGGTCTTTCTGTGCCTGTCCCCATGAACATATTCATCACAGCAGCAAATCTCCACCACAGCTACTTTACTGTGAGAAACATGAACAGAGAGTTCGAGGGGAAACGTCAATATATAAATAAATGTACAATAACTCTCAGCATCAGAAACGTCAATATAGATAGATAGATTCAACTTATTGTCATTACACAGTACAGGTACCATGTAACGAGACGGTTTTTCTGCATTTGACCCATCCTAGTGTTAGGCAGTGGGCTGCCATTATGTACGGCGCCCGGGGAGCAGTGTAGGGAACGGTGCCTTGCTCAGGGACACCTCGGTAGCACTTGGTCTTTCCGGGACTTGAACTGGTGACCTTCCAGTTGCCAAGCCAAGTCCATATGGACTTCGCCACCACCGCCCTATATAAATAAATGTACATTTACTAGATATTTTGAGGTGCCTCCGTGCATTGCTCTAAGTCAGTGGTTCCCAACCTGGGGAGCGCCAAAGATCGCAGGGGGGGCGTCAGGCCTCAGATGATTTGAGACAAAATATCATATTTAGACTTTTTTTTTTTTTACATATAATTGTAACGCAATACATGATTGTCACTAAAAGCCTTGTCTCTACATTACAATAAAATATAAAAAATAATTGATTAATTAGTTTTAATAAAAATTCAAGTTAGTAGCTATTAAAGGCATACAAAGAAATAGAAATGTTTCTTCTGCGCGTAAAGTGTCCAAATCAGGCATTTCTGGATAAGCGCATTTTTTAAAACATAGTCATTGTCCATGCCGGTTTCAGTTGGTTTATTTGTCACAGTTGCTCCGATCAGATCGGTCTCCTCCATTTTGTAGATTATTTACGACTTCATCAAAGTCACTCCAATAGTGTTCTTGATTACGCTTTCATCCTCCTTTAACAAAATACTTCACATTCATCCAGTTTGTGACAGTAGTTGTAGCATTTTGAGACTTTTAAACTGTAATTACCGCTGTTGCGCCCCGCCCCCCCTTGTGTGTGTGTGTGTGTGTGTGTGTGTGTGTGTGTGTGTGTGTGTGTGTGTGTGTGTGTGTGGGGGGCGGGGGCGCAACTTCCAACAGGAGTCATTTGGGGGGGCTCTTGGGAAAAAAGGTTGGGAACCACTGCTCTAAGTGTCTTTATAAACTGGTAGCTAATAATGGTGTTCTCAGATAAGGGGGAAAACAAATATTGTTATTATTCCAATAATTGAATATAAGAAGATGATTAAGTACAATAACGTGGACCATTTCTACAAGGACTGCAGGTCTGTAAATGCAAATGAACATTTCAAGTTATCAGGGCACAGACAGAAACATTTATACGTTTCAATTCTGTCCGTTAGTTCTGAAAAAGGCAGAAAAAGATTAAAGAAGTACAACAAAAAAAACACAAAAGTGAAAAAACTAAGTGGTCAATACAAAACATAGTGCTTCACACATTTGGTTTCTTCCAATATCAATTATTTCCGAATGCTAATGGTATGTAGCCATCGGAGTCAAATGTTGCCAAGTGAAACTGGATTCGTAAAAAGATCAGTGTGGTTATTGATGCATTGCAGACCTGGAGGAACAGACTCCTCCACAGAGGTCTGACCCACATGTATTTCCTATTATCTAGCCTTTTCTTTGAATTGTATTCTTACTTTTTAAATAGTTAAGGGACAGGTTTTTAAGAACAAAAAGGCAAGGACTGCTCCAAATAAAAAAAATGAAGTAAAGGTGAAGATGTTAACTATTCTGATAGATTAAATGAAAGCATAAAAAGGACATACTATGCATGTCCTGTAATCCTGTTTCCCTGTCAATCTGTCTATAATCTTTCACACACACATACGGGTATTAGGCCGAGGGCGACACCGTACTTCTGGTATCCGCCATTTCACGCGAGGTGCAAGCAGAATATCATAGTCTATTGCCTTAATCAATATCTAGTCAACTCTAAAATACCACATATATGCAATGGCATGATAATATTATTGTGACACCTGGTGTTTCCAGAAATTAGACTTAGATGCAGCCAAAATCGACGAAGGCCACTTTCAAGGTTCGTTTTTCCATACATCTGCAGGCAGTCTTGTAAGGGCAATCAGACAACCCACACAGCTCTAGTTTACGCTGGTAACGACCTAGAGCACACCCCTCAAGTCCAGAGATGTCATCCGAAGACATGCAGCGATTTCTTCGGTCGTTAATTCAGAAAAAAAACCTAGTGCGCTTTGCCTGGCTACGTTAGCTAGCTGTTTATATTTGCACCTCCAGGATATTTGCACCTCCAGGAAAATGGCGTATTTATATATATATTAGGGCCGTCAGTCGATTAAAATATTTAATCGCATGTTTGTCCATAGTTAATCGCGATTAATCGCACATACTCTTATCAACATATGAGTGGACAAATATGCTTTATATGTTTGTTTATTATCATTTGAACAATGACAAATATTCTCATGAATATTAAACACACACACTCTGAACATTACAAATATTCGCCTCAATTCAACCTGGAACCTCTCTCATACAATACAAAGTGTGTGTGTGTGTGTGTGTGTGTGTGTGTGTGTGTGTGTGTGTGTGTGTGTGTGTGTGTGTGTGTGTGTGTGTGCGGGGAGACACTGTGATGGATCGTTGGAGCTATGTGCAGCTCAAGGCATATATGCTCGAACGGGAGCTGCCTGGACGCAGCAATCATGTTGCGCGCACTATCCGTGCCGAGTGTGCTGATTTTTCGTACAATGTCCCACTGTCTGAAATGTCGCTCCTCTGTTTTCATTGAAACAGCTCCTTATATCCGTTAGCGCAGCTAGCTAGCACCAGATGCTAACAACAACAACAACAACACGTAAGGTGTGCCTCGCTCGCGCCACACATACACACACCCTCCCGGTCCTCCCGATGGCCAGTCGGTGCCTGCCGGTGAGCGTGGCAGTGTGGTCTGCCACAAGCGGACGGCAGGAGCGGGGCTGTCAGCATCAGCTTGTAGATGGTATTTTAAACTCGATGCGCTCTGAAACTACGGGGCGGCCGAGGACAAAAAATACAGATGCGTTAATCGCGTTAAAATAATTAGTGGCGTTAACGCGTTATTAACGCATTAACTTGACAACCCTAATATATATATATATGGCACGCGTTGCATTGTGGGTAGCTCGTGACGTCACTGTGTGTGAAAGAATTCTCTCAGGATCAGAGAGTGTGGAGCGAGAGAGAGCAGCACAGTCACACAGATAGGAGGGTAAGAAACGAAACACACAGTTTGAGGTAGAGCTGAACGATATACCGTGTCATGGCGATAACCGCGATATGCGCATGCGCGATATTCTTACCGCAATTGTTTATAATCCATAATTCCATTTTTATGTAAAAATCGGAGCACAACAGTTAGTAGCCACCAGAGTGTATGCAGCTTCTGGTTTTGGCTACGCGTCACTCTCACTCCTTATTTGGTAATGTGTGTGTGTTATACTGCACTGGACTGCCGCATAGCCAAGACCGGAAGCAGCAGCCACTCTGGTGGCTACCATTAGCAGCTAACTTTTGCTCTGCGATTTTTACATAAAAATGGAATTATGGATTATAAATGAAATAATTTTTTTATACAGAGACGTTAAAAACCTATAGATTAACCGATTCAGCCACGTTTTTTCTCGTTTTAATGCCATTGAACACGTCTTTTGATCAGATTGACAGCTACGGTGAGACATCTCCCCTAGAAGCTACGTAAAGGTACGTGTTGTGATGTCTGTGTTTGCTTCCCCTGTCCGAGTTCGGATCACTCAGTGATGATACTATATACACCTAAATAATCTGTGGAACCGCAGCTTTAATCGGATATGTTGTATGTGCAGCTACGATAAGTAATAAGGGTACTTTTATCTTGAGTTCTGTGCCAAAATGCGTTAGCATTTTTCGCTCAGGGGTCATTTAGATGCTTCTTATGAAACTTGTGTTTTGTTTTGGTAAAAATGGTTTGTATCGTCAATTAGCTAAGATTATTTCCGTTAATCTGGTATAACACAATAATAGGTTCTTAAATATTAAGATCCCCTGAGACACAGTGTCGTGAAAAAAAAAGTAAAGTACCCGGCGGGACTTTGGGGCTTAACAGTTTTAAAAAAAACCGCAATATATACCACAGGGGGAAATCGCGATGTCAGTTTTTTTCAATATCGTGCAGCCCTAGTTTGAGGTGAGGATCATCAGCAAACAGACAGTAGAGATACAAGCAACCAGCCTTATCAATCGAGACACACTGACCCCTTCTTTTGCTCTCGGCCGTCCTCAAACTGCCTGACAACACACAGATGGCTGCCATGACAAATTAGGACTTAAGAAAAGCAGATGGGGAGGAGTGAAATAAATGCTCTTCCACAGAAAACACTGTCAACAACATAATTATGAATGGCTCAACCTTTCTGCCCACACAAGCATTTCTGTGTTTATTTCCCTTTCTTTTGCCAGAGAGCAATCTCATACCAGATGTCTCTCCTAAGGCTGGGAGGGAGGGAGGGTCAACAAAGTAATAAAGGCTTCCTCACCACCTCCACCTGCCTCTCCCTGCTTTGCGTGAGAGAAGAGATGAGAGAGGTTGGACAGGATTACTCCCCATGTCACTCCTCACACCAGGTTAGAAAACCAGAGACCAGCTTCCTCCTCAAGCTCAAAATGCAAAAGAAAATTGAACTGCGTAAATGTAAGGACACAGCAAAGTCTGAACCAAAGAATTAAGGTTTATCTAACCTTTGAACACTAACACTTGTGACACGTTCAGACAGCAGGAGGCAAGAAAAAACACAAAGACTGGTGATAAATAGAGAGGAGTGGAGCGGGTTGGGCTGATGGTGATCTCAAGAGTGATACAATCAGACAGGTTTAAAGCTCCAAACGGGAGATGAAGAAATTATACAGTGACATACTGCATAAGTATGACAAATAAAGATTGTTAGACTAAAACTCACGACATATTCAAAGCCATGTTTCAGAAAGTACGTTCAGATTAACAAAACATCACAAAGGAATAGTTACAGTTTGGTTTGTTTTATTGACTATAACAGAAATCTACTTCAGCTTAAACACTGTCATTTTTAATGTTGAACATTTAGTTGATTAATGATTCTCAGAAATGGATTAAGTATAAACTGTGATTCAATTTCTTTACAGCAGTGCTTTAAACAGGATGCTAACATCAGAATACAAGCAAACTTCTGATGTGCATGTGGCCCTGAGAGAGAGGACAAGGACAAACCGACTGAATTCACTGAGCAACTTCAGGCTCACAGTCTACTGCACTGCAGATCGACTCGTCTGTCCCTCAGTATTAGTTTTAAACCTGATTTGGCGAAGCGTGGAGGAGAGATCATTCTGTGTCAGGCCTAATTTCCCTCCTTCACCGCCACCACACAGCCTTCTGCACTGCAATGCTACCAGCAT
The DNA here is from genome assembly GCF_902827115.2 of Pseudochaenichthys georgianus. Classification (NCBI taxonomy): domain Eukaryota; kingdom Metazoa; phylum Chordata; class Actinopteri; order Perciformes; family Channichthyidae; genus Pseudochaenichthys; species Pseudochaenichthys georgianus. The sequence continues at coordinate 20,785,655 of NC_047506.1, forward strand.
GACTCACTGCGGCTGGTCATTTAGAGCAAGAATTCATCGTGGACTTTCCTTCCTGAATATAAAACCTATGTGCGTTGATATGATAAGACAAGCTCTAATAAAAGTTTTCCGTTCATCTGTACTGTTGACATTCAATAGGTTTGACCTCCATTGTGAATTGTATTCTCTATAAGGATGTCTTTCCACAACGACACCCCTGTCTGCATCATCGCTATTGACTGGCGCAAACACATGAACTCCAGGGGGATCACCAGCAGTGTAATGCTTGACCTTTGTGGACAACATATGGTGAAGCTCAAAAGGTCAATTTACAATTGATTCAGAGCTTTCAATGCTTCTCCAGTCTTCATTCAGAGAACAGAGCTGCTCAGGAGTCATCACATGACCTTAATGTGAACCTTAAGTGGTCGTACACTGAGAGATTATAAACCTGTGTCAAAAAATGAATCAAGTATCATTTCAGGGTTCAAACTAAGGATTATTTTCTATCATTTTTTGATTTGCAGATTATTATTATGTCAAAAAACTATAAAATCACACGTTGGCATATTCAACTTTCTTTTTGTTTAGACTGTCAGTCATAAATATATGTATCTATATTGAATCCATATTTCATATATGTCTGGACAGACCATGATCTTACACGATATGCAGTATCCGCATGGTGAGTCATTGCATGTCTAATATGAAGAGAAAGAGAATTGCTGCCATCGTATTGTCGGCACAGCCCACAAAGCATAATGTGTCAACAACAGCATCAAAACAGTCAAACCGAAGCCTGCAGTTTAACGATGACACACTGGAACCAACATCACATCACCGCCAACTTAATGACAGCCTGTGTTTAATGACTATTGACTAGAGCAGCTTCAGCAGCACTGCGCAGATTTATTCTCTCCAAGCTGTAAACAGGCTGCCGACTGAGCGTGTGCGGGAGCCCTCAGTGACTGAGACCGAACCAGAGAAACAGTGAGACAGCAAACAGAATAGACAGGAGGCAGAGAGAAACAGAGAGAAGCACAGTGGTACAACAACCCAGGCTGCCAGCTCCCCATTGTCCTGGCCTCAATGTGCTTTTGTCACTGCAGCATGCAGCCCTGGTCCAGTCCAGTCTATGACCCCGTGCCAGGCAGACATCACCGAGCACTGGCATGACCAGCAAACACAATGCTCGTCAACATCTGTACACAGCTGGAGAGGAGCATGTTGGCAGCATACAGCTGTGAAATAACACAGCACAGTCTAACACTAGTTTATTTTATCTGAGGAGAGACTATAGAGGAATTGACAGCTGTTAGTATTCTCTTCTAGTAACCCATAAAAGCTTAACTAAATAACTACTCAAATGTTACACTTTTAAGAAACAGCAAATCCCTACATTCAAAAAAATGCAACTGACAAATTAGCCACATTATAGTGTGAATGAAATCCATGGGTGGGTGGGGGTGTGTGTCTGTCCTTTGCATTACTTGAGAAGTGTTTAATATACTTCACACTTGCACGTATATTGCTGGGCGTTCAGCGACGGATTTGGTGCAATTTGGGCAGGCGACACATTGAATATTGATACGATTAATAAACAGGCGAACACGCTCTATGCAGCGGCAGGTCTCCAAGGCTCTGCTCATTTGAGCATGACGTCTGCAGTTCAGAACGTTTCTGCTCTGGATTCATAATCATTTATAACATGAATACCGTTACTGCCAGAGAAAAGCAGCCAGTACTTACATTTGAGAAGACGTACGCCGGCCAATGTCTGATACTTTTACTTGATAAATGACTTCATTAGTCCTTTGATTAACAGACTAATCATTTCAGCTTTGGAAATCTGATAACGGTTCTATGAATAATAAATAAGAACAAGACCGCACTTTAGAAGAAGAAATTACGAATTTAAAAAACGCGTATTGCCCAATAGGCAAGTCATATCATTATTTGGCCCAAACTGAAAATGAACACAGTTTAAACCTATCATTGTATCAGTGTTTTCCTCCTCGTGGCGCTGGCCAATTCCTTTTATATTAAAATAATCTTGAATTGAAATCACCCTTCATGCTGCTTTAAGCAAATGAACTGAATACTTTTCTTTCACATCTCCTTATCACTTTTAGCATTTGAGCACAGCAGATTATACAATAAACAGTGACCCAGAAATAGATCCAGGACTATTCTGCTCCAGGATCCTCCCATCTGCCATGAGGAGACCTCAGGCACAAGCCATGGTTTTACAGGATTTACTGTTACTGGTAGTCAAATGTACTTTTAGACCTGTAATCATAACTGCATGTATTACACTGTAAATTGAGAGCTTTGAATTGACAGAGCTAAGAGTTTTGTTTGTGTTTTCATTGCACAACAGGTTAACTTCATCGTTTCCTGCCTCATATTTCCTGCCTCGGGGTCCTGCCCTGCTTGGCATAGCAGAGGCCTCGCAGCACTCTAGCCTACATATGAGAGGCTACGCATGTATAATTCATATTTGTCATTGGCACCATACAATGTGCTGTGGGAGAGCCAATAGGATAGGAGGTGGGCAGTGTCCCAAAGTGTAAAAGAAAGACGATACTTATGGGTCAAAGAGGAGGAAAGACAGTGATCAAGTGAGGTGAAGAGTCCAGCTCATACATGGTTGCAACTGTGTAAATGTTGTTCCTTTATTCAAATATAAATGGAAAACAGGTAGCTCTTCTTATTCACCCGTTTATTTTTCTCTAATCACATTACCCCTTCTTTATGTGAGCCACAATGAACAATGAATGTCTGTATAGATAAAACTGAGGCTTTAAAGAGCATCAGGCTTTACAGAGGCGTTTGTGCTTTAGTAATTGGTTGTGTGCTGTGGCTGTGAGGAAACAGCCTGTCAACAAAAGCTGGTGTCACCTGATGTTTGGGAACTTGGTGCAGCCACCTCACTTTCTGTGACCCCATTCATTACAAAGTGTAACTACAATTCTCAACAGGAGTGATGCCCAAGTGTCCTTTCATGGTTTCATTGTATTCATGTTGATGTGATAGCAGGGCTGTGCCATATCAAATTGATCATGATACTGGTAATAGCTAATGTCTATGTGAAGCCTGAGAAAAAAGCACAATGATTGTTAGTAATGTGTGAGAACAACCTGTCAAAGTTGCATGTGTGTGTGTGTGTGTGTGTGTGTGTGTGTGTGTGTGTGTGTGTGTGTGTGTGTGTGTGTGTGTGTGTGTGTGTGTGTGTGTGTGGTGTGTGTGTGTGTGTGTGTGTGTGTGTGTGTGTGTGTGTGTGTGTGTGTGTGTGTGTGTGTGTGTGTGTGTGTGTGTGTGTGTGTGGGGTGTCGGGCGGGGGGCTTGTGTGTGCATGGGGGGGGGGGTATGTTGTTTTAACATGTCACAGTGTGTGTGGTCACTGTTGAGCCATTACAATTATGCAAAATGGTACAATAAAGTGTTCATCATTATCTTTGGTATACTGACAATGCTAGCCTTTAGCCCAGAGCTTTCTCACTCAGCCAAAATAACTTGCAAGCTCCAACTGAGTATCCCCAAGACACTTACAGGAATAGTCCCAGTAGGTTTCTAAATGTAACTTCATGGTTAGATTTGAGATTTGTGGTGCCCTTGCCTGCAAGACATCCACCACAGTTGATGATCAGACTGTAAACAATGAGCAGCACACAGAAAAGTAAGTAAGTAGTTGGCTTGATGATATCTACTGGCTTGACTGTCTGTAGACAATTTCATCCAGTTTTCTCCTGACATTGGTGCACTTCCTTATTTAATGACAGTGCACTCCCTTTCTTCACTCTGTCTCTTCATCTCCAGCCCACTCATCCTGACTCACTTTGTGAGCAGTCAGCAAAGAGAAAGTCTATCTACTGTTGAAGTCAAGGAACAGGGAGAATGTTGTTTATGTCTCTGATATCGAAAGACCCAGCAGCACTCAACTCTAAACTCCTGACATTAGCTTGAGAGGCAGAGAGAGAAAAACAACACCGGCAGACAGACCATAGTGGCACAAGAAGACAGCTGTGATGAAAAGTAAAGATGCAAATACAGTGGTTTGTGCTAAAGCTGTTTGGAAATTAAACATCTTGCCGGCAGTTAAAGGGGAATTACAGCTGGGTTTCTTTGGTGGTTCCATCCCTTAAAAATGATGCAATAAAAGAGGGTGTCTAGTACTGTCTACCTCAAAACCCTAAACCCGTCTTACTTTCGCTTTTAAAGATAAACAACATTGGTAGAATTACCAAAGTGGAACCATACTACTGGCTGACAAGTGACAGACTATTAGATTATTTTAACCATACTTTATTACATTTGATAGCATACAGTAGCATGAAAGGAAATGTTGAAAAAATGGGAAATCGGGGATATTGTGGTCATAGACAAGTAGTGTGCACGTAAAACTCCAATATGTATGGTTTTACCATAAAGTTGAAAGAATATTCACATTCATAATTCAATGTTTATGAACCTAACTTTTGATTTAATAATATAATTAACCAGTTAAGTTGTTGTTTAGTCATAAAGAGGCTTATCAATTTGACAGTGTTGGCTGGCTCCCTACCTGTGATTCATTTTCAGGAGTTAGTCTAATGATTTTGCATTACAGATTATCATTTTAAAATAACAAAACAAAAAGGGGTCTATAATGATAGTGCCTGATATAAATACACCAATGCAGTGTTGCCAAAGCTAGATACTACATTTCCATTCAAGACAGTATCACTTATCATGTTAGGTCCCAAAGAGCTAAACAACCTGTTATCGAAAAGGCAGTTTAATCCTTCTTGAGTGGAAGTGTGTTTACATGGGCCAGTGTGTCTCAGTTGCAGGCATCAAAAGTTATCTCTCTCCATAATCTAGAAACCCAATAATGTGTCTCTGACCTCTAGCAAACCCACAACGCGATCAGTTTTTCTGCTGAATAGTCAGTATTCACATGTTTTTGTGTAATATTTATAATTACTACTCATAGGCTCTACCCAAGGCTGTTGGTGTCACAAGTGAGCCTGATGGTTAAATCTGATATTATTCAGTTTATCACAGATAAATCAGTCAGTTAAGCAGCAGAACATTGTGGTTCATGAATGCAAAAGATATATTTCAAGTAGACATACACAGTACAAAAGACAACATGTCTCAGGATGCAGGAGGTCAATTTAACTATGTGTTATTTAGTGGAAATAGCAGTGACCGACCAACATTCGACCATCCACATCACAAATGACTCAGAACTAGCATCAGATGACAGAAATATCCTATGACATGAAGCCAGTGTCAAATTAATGCATGTCAGTAGGACTCATATTAAAATTGAGACATTTTGACATATTTGTTTAGAGTGAACCATACCTACTAAAGTTTAAATTCTGCATTTAAATTAGGCTGTATTTTAAGTTGATACATTCAACTGTCTGATACTGATAACTTTTTAACTTGAGCTTAATTTCCCTCCATTCATGTGTCAAACAAACGTGTCTCCCGCTGCTGCAGACAGTTTAATTCAACAATGTCACAGCCATGCACGACCCACTGGATATGTTTAATAGCTTAGCATTAGCTGAGTCTTTCGAGACAATTTCTGAATTATATTCAAGTAACAGAAAGGGGTGAATAAAAAACAAGGAATACGTGTTTACCTCCGTAGACTTTCCCAACAGCGTTTATGGTATATTTTCCATCCCCAGTTTGTTTGGCAGCCACGGTCCTACACAAGCGTGCACCCTGAGCGGTCTGATCATAGTAGAAATTCACCAGGCAGTTTTCAGTGTGCGCACAAACTCCCGCCCAGCGCGTAACCGATTGGCTTCTCTGTCCGTCATTCAGGGAGAAACCTGTTGTAGGCATAGCAACCATAAAAAGGCGGGTCTTAGAGAGGATACTAGCAGTCTATTGGTCAATTGTTTCCAGGGCAACGCCCACAAAATACAGAACGTATAAATAAAGTACAAGGGACCTGAAGGACGTGGCTTCTGTATTCTGCCTGTCTGCAACAAGATCAAATAAAGCCAAGTTTAGTTATTTAGTGAATAATGTAACACCATTTTAACATTACATTGCTGACAGTAGCATTGTACTATGTATAAGCATGTTTCAGCCCTGTAGTGAAGCTATTTGATGATGATTTGATGATTGAATGAAATGGATCTTCTCCCAAATACCCACACATACACTTCAATGCACACCAATACAAAACGATTAAGTCAATGCAAACATAATCATGTACAATTACATATACACATGCAGACTGTTTAATCTGTTTTGTGGTTTTTATCCTTGTTCAGTTGTTTAATCGTAATTCATTTCAAACTTCAAAGAAACCGCAGTGTCCTATCACTATTGACAGAGCAAGACCAAATTAAGTGTACCAATCTCACGCAATTCAGGCATTCCTTAAATCGCTACTTTGAGCTACTACTGCCCTCAGGTCAAAGGTACTGTCCCCATGTGCAAAGAAAAACACAAGACAACCATTTGTTTATTTTGTCAAGTAGTCAGTAATAACAGAAGCTTCTAGTAGCCAGCTTGCTCCCTTTGCACATATTCATTTTATATGTATACACAGGCTTAATTCAGCGCTCACCAGGCAGTGGGTACCTACTGTTTAGTGTTTTTTAAAACATATCCTCTCCGGATGTGATAGGATGTGTTTTATTATACACATGTGTGCCTTCTGCATGCATAAAGGAACGCACTGTACATTTCCCATAGGCCTACATGTAGCCAGGTATATCAGATCTGGTTGCAAACTCTAAGATGGCCACTTGAAGTTTAAACAATGGTTGGCTGAACCTCATGGATTTGTAATCACTAAGTGTGGTTTTAGGGGTTAAAAAAAAGGCAAGCCTCAGGCGAATGTAAGGAACAGAGCTGTTTCTCCTCAATCAGTCCTTATCAATCATATTGACTTCTGCATATCTATACATTCAGGACTCTTGGGACACTAAATATACCCTGTTTCTTTTACCACCAATACAGAAAGGTGTGTATATACATGGCCTTTTGCATACAGTCACAACAGGTGTAATTTATAACCACAACACAATCTCTTTGTTCAATTGTTTTGTGTCTTTTGGATAGGCTTGTCCTTTAGTCACTCTTAAAGCGTCAGGGCCCACTATACCAGTGGCCCTTACAACTTTACCACAAAGCTGCAATTTTGAGTTCTCTTATAATGTCACTGTCAGTCAGAATAATCTTGGTACAGGTAATGAGTTGTGGGTTGATAGGGAATACAAAAAAGTGTAGGACATACTGTAAGTGTAACTAGGACATAAGCATCCTTCTTGATGGCCATGAATAAATGTATACATTTAACTCCAAGTCAAACTCCTTATCAAAATCAGATAAGATGGGTGAGATGCTGCCAGTCGTCAAGCACGAGGCTAGGCAGCAACACTGGTCAGTTGCATGTTGATTGATAGGAAGACAGTTATCTCCTTCTTGTCACATATATGGTGCAAGTAAAGATACTCTGCTGTGGATGATAAGAATGAGAAATGCAATCCTGGTGTTTCCCACAGAAACTCTCAACAGAGTCTGTTTTGGGTCTGTCCTAAATTGGTCAGTACAAAGTTGTATATCGCCCTTATTGCTGCAGATTTAATCAAGTCAATTTTTAACATCCTAATTGTTGTGTTTTCATATGGAGGCCTTAAATTATGAAAAAAACTGAAGATTGATTATGGGTCCTTACGAGGAAACGGGTCAGTAAGGTTATTTAAACATCTGTGCATCATCATGTGCCGTGGAAGTAAAGTATCATTATAATTGGGTAATTAATGCAACAAATTATTGAATAATTCAAGACAAATAGCAAACGTTTGTGTGAAAGTATGAACAAATTGTTGTATTTGGTTAAACCAGCATCAAGGGAAGGGACTGGATTTAGATAAAGTTGCTGATGCTGAAAATTCACAGATTAAGTATTTTTAGACTGAGGTTGCAGCTCACTAGTCATTGTATGTGATCATTTTTTATCTCAGCAGCTGGTTCACACAGAGACACGCACAGATGCTATGACACGCTGCTTCAGATTCTCGTTTCCTTTCAGGTGTTTTTACTCATCAAAGAAGTGAGCAGTGAGAGGCCTCTGCTGGAGGTGATGATGCTTGATGTGATGCTAACTGATGCAATATTAAAATCAAGACAGGGTGCAACAGATCATAATGTGAAAGACAGAAAGGTTAGAATACATTTACTGTTTAGTAAGATTAGATTATCATCACTTCACAGGAAGGAAACACTTTACCATAGTCACAAGGCAACATAAGACATCTGAATTCTGTACAGTATTATTCATCCATATTAAGTGTATACAAGAGTGTAAAATATAAGCTATGTGGTTATATACAAACTCTATCTTACTGTAAACGGTCTAGTGGCAGTGTTCCCTTGCTTCCATCTGCTAACAAATATAAAAAGCATAATAAGCTTTTAATCCATGGAAAAATCTTCTAAATAAAATGTAATGAGCTGTCGGATTTAATTATGTCTCATTAGTGCCTGTCACCTGTTGGTGCTCCTATTCTTGTCCTGTGTGAGTGTTGCTTCAAACAGCCGCTGATATGCTCTCATTTGTCTCCCTCTAAAGGTCCTTTGTGATCATGTTCTATTCATCACATCAATACTCTGCTTGAATTTCTGTGCCAAGCATTTTCATTATTTTATCTATATTTTGCAGATGTCAGATGAAAGGCTTTCAATGGCTGGATCATTTCATAGATGTGTGTCTAACAACTTAGTCTTCTTTAGCCTGCCTAATCAAGCATAGTAAGTACATATTTATATTAAACTGAACAGAAGTCAAACTGAAAAAGACTTGCTTTGTGCTTGTCCTTTGATAATAGAAGTGTAAGATTGTTGTGTTATTTCCTTTTTTAAATAACTTTTCCAAAAACGCAGCCAGGAAGTTACCAAGTCTCTTTTCATTTTGGAAGAAGGCAAGAGCTATAAATTAATCTACTGAATGAACCCCAATGTTTACAACCACATGCTGTGCATCACCTCTACTCCTGTATGTCTCCGTGTTTCTGCCTCTCATGCAGCTCTGAACAGCCTGACGGATTAAAGTAGCCAACACTGAAAACGACCTCCACTGCTGACAAAGCACACAGTTTTGGATCCAGAAAAAGAAGATGGCTCTCCCCTCAGGGCTCCTCTCCCCTCCCCAGGAGATCCAGTGTGTTGGACCTCTATTTGTGATCATCAGTGCTTTGTGCCTCATCTCAGTGATAATCAGTGCTTTGCTGACCTTCCCTCTCTGTCAGGTGTCCGCTGGCCTGCAGGGAGGTGAACAGGAATACTGCAGCTCATGTCTATGAGCTAATATTATTTAATGATCATTTTGTATTTCATGCATGATTGCCAGAAATCCATAACATTCCATATATCTAACTTAGTATGCATTACTTAGTGTATGCCCTGTTTAGAATCCATATTAAAGCGGAATACTCGGAATTAGACTGAATTTCTCCAGTGCTTCACTGTAGTGGAAATCGTCTGGTTAAGTAATACTTTAATAGAGCTTTTAGAGGCTCACAGTATAATGCAAAAATTGAATATTAGCTAAATGTCCATTTTGTACACATTAGCTCACAAAACGATTATAGTGCAACAATTATATTACCCAAACATTTTAAATAAGACTCAGATTTGGAAAAATAAAATATGTTGGATACATATTAAGAATTCAAAAAAAGATAATATACTCCGCATTCAAATGGAACCCAAGTTCATTTCCAGCTTGCCATGTCACCCTCACAGCAGATTCACTTTTAAATTGTCTAGAGTACAGTTTCTTCACACACTGAAGTCCAGAATTGGTGCAGGAGACCAAAGAGACAATAGTCTAAAAGACGACAGCTTCCAAAAACGTTTTGTAATGTGAAAATGTGCAGTCAGCTGTCAAACCATTGCAGAGCAGAAATAAAACAGAGACAACTTTAAACACAAGGGGGCGTACAGATCATACTTTCTAAACCTTCAACTTGACCCAGTCAACTCCTCAGTGGCAGAGTTGTATCTGGGCCGGTGTTTTTAATCCAACTTGTCAAGAGCTTGTTACTTCCTATTTCTATGGTACTGTAGTGGTGTAATTGTTGACCCGTGGTGTCTGTATTTGCCTGTTTGGTTGGCACGGTCCTTTACACCAGAATGTGTTATCATTATTGTCTTGACACAAGTGCACTAATGAGCGCTTTTCCTCTAATTGGACCGTGACATGATAGGAAAATACCACAGGCATCAGCACATCCAACCACAGAATACCCACAGTGTACAAGCCCTTAATTATAAAAATACATCAACATGGTGTTCAGTCTTGTACAGTAAGTGGGTTTGTTGTCACTTTATATATAACAGTCTTTGGTTGTCACCCTGTAATGAAAACAAACGAGAGAATAACTAATAAGAACTGTAAATCTGTTCACATTAGAGCAAAACACAGCTAACAAGTCTAGTGGAATTTAAGTGAAATATTCGATACATAGATTTTCAGGGATAGATAAGGTAATCACACATACTGTAAGGTAATTGTGGTCCTACTGTTAGAGGGTAACTGCATTAAGTCAACATTAACCATGCTTTGGTTCATGTAAAATAATTGACTATAAACCATGCCGGAATATTTGTATTTATTTAAAAATATATATAGAGTAAAAGCCCCAAATTGTGCTATATTAGACTCAATGCCCCTTTCAGCAGTGAAAAAATAACCAAGGTACTTTTTGAAGTATTGGGCTTGAGAACAACAAGTGCTTTACTTATTTACATATTTTGCTACTTTAAACTTACTCTGCCACATCTAAAGTGCATTCTTTTAACTTAACAATATTTATTTAATAGTTAGAATTTAACATTTAAAAAAACATATCATGATGAATTTATAAATAAAACACACTTTATTTAAACTGTTCAAAGCATATAAAGCTGAAAAGATTAGTTCTACTTCATAAGCCATAACATTAACATTATATATAGAGAAACACAACTTTATTTAGAAGTGGTTCATGTGTTCTTTAGTGATATACCTTTACTACTGTTTGCTTGTTTTTGAAGTAGTGTGGTATTGCTACTTCTATTCAAGAAAATACTACTTTTTTTACTTTTCTTTTTTTAAAGACAATAACCCTGCTGATCGTCGTCATTACTTGACATATAATATGATATTGATTTGACAAGCCAAGTGAACATTTCCAGTTTACCAATTTGTGACTGGAAACAGTTTTTTCCCTCATGTTGCTCAGAAGTGTGTGGAGTCATAGGTCTGTCTGGCACAGCTATGTGTTGATGTGCTTCCAGCTGTTTGTGTGGATTTATGATGTCTGAACCTATAGTCTGGTCTGCAGTGGAGGATCCTCCCTACAGCCTGTGAGATCATCACACTTTTAATTAGACCGGATCCGCCAATTAACTGGAAGTCAGCCGGTCCCTCTCAGCTTTTTAAAAGCAGCCGAGTCCAACCTCCAGCAGGACTCTGACAGAGGCTCACACAAGGTAGGTTACCTCTCCCTTCATTCAGGATTTTCAGTCATGAGCGTGAATGCACTCTGATTTATTTATTCTTTATGTGTCTTATGCTTGGTTTCAGATTTACTGAAGGATGTCTTCTACTGTACTTTGTGCTGTTACTCTGCTGGCATGTGCTTTGACATTTGGCGCAGCTCAGAGTGAGTATAGTTACTGTGACATTTGTTTTGCATCGTGAAACCTTTAACTGAAATGTATCATTCACTTGTTTTGAAGTTTTTGATTGAAAGAAATGTGCTTTTATGAAGCACTTTCCGGAAATGAACTGTGTGTTTTCTGTTGTTGTACTTGTTCATGTTTACTTTGTTATTCATTATTTTCTAGAGAGGGGACAAACTGTTTTTATTTGTCACCTATTCAAAAATCAATATCTGGCACACCTTTATTATTTACACAGATGTCCTCAGATATTATTAGACCAAAGTTGATGAAAATCTTTAAAGGCACAGATGCCTTATTGTCCCTCTGATATTATTTTCTTTTTCCATGTGCTCTTTCTCATAAACAGCAAGCTGTAAAGGTCGCTGTGGTGCTGAGTACTACAGGGGTAACATGTGCCAGTGTGATTATGGCTGCCTGGAGTATGAAGAGTGCTGCACAGACTATAAATCCCAATGCACCACAAGTGAGAGCTTTTCCTTCTGATTTACATATAGCCTCAATACCAAAAAACTACTCTGGTTTCATTGTACAGTCTTTGAGAAAGATTTTTGTTACTGAAAAGGTTTTCATGAAAATGTATTACCTATTCCCCAAGTTTGCTAAAACCAAAATTATAATATAATCACCATATGTAGTCTATTTGTACAAGTCTGTTGTGTTTATGTGCTACAGAAAACTCCTGTAAAGGACGGTGTGGCGAACGCTTCAAAAGAGGCAGTCTGTGTAGCTGCGACTCTGACTGTATTAAATTCAAACAGTGTTGTCCTGATCGTAATCTGCACTGTGATGCAGACGGTAAGCCTTGTCAGCATGATTGTGTGTGTGTTTGTGTGTGCTTGTGTTATTTTTTTGTCAACCGTGACTTTATTTTTACAGTTTCACACTCAGTAACATTATTATTATAGTTCCTCCGTGTAAAGGTAGCCCTCACTTTTTTTTCAGTTGTCATGCAATCATTTTCATTTGAGATTAGTACATGTGCATGAAGCGCATAGAAGCCAGGATTAATGTTGAATGGCATGTCCACCAGCATGTGAAATAGCATGCAATGCATGCAGTAATCTGCACCGATGCATTTGACATTATTTTCTGTTTTGGATAATTACCACAGAGAAAATAAGTGGAGCAGCCAGTACATCAGCACCAGTGAAGGCTAATTCATGTGATAGCATAAATGATAACAAGCCAAAAGGTATTTTCAACTTGGCAGTACGGCGAATTTTTGTCATTAAGGATTGAGAAAACTGTTTATTACAGGGTTCACTTTTTTTTTTAACCTTTATACATTTTCTCACAGAGCCAACTTTGAATGATGCAAGTGATCCTTCTACATTCAGTGAGGAAAACCATGCAGGTGACTTGTGGAAATTAACTTTATAAATAACCCATAATCATAAAGATATTTGTTTAAGATTGCTTAAATATGATAATGATTATGAACTGAACTCAGTGTAATTTAAAAGGCATATGTCAGGAAGATGTTTATGCTGGACTGCCACACTGTGGCTCTGCTGCTGTGGTTTGCTTTGAGGGCCAAGTCTCACAAGAACAAGCCAAGAGCACAAGCTGCAGGGGCCAAAAGAAATATAAGAGCAGTGTGGTCATGAGAGTGTGTAGGAGGGTAACAGGCACAGGCTCAGTCACAAGAGAGGAAAGCACAAAATGAATCCAAGAAAGGATCACAGAACATTTTCTTCAGGTTTTAATTCAGGGGTTCGTTGGAATAGATTGGTGGGTGCAGATACTGATCAGTTTTCCAACAATGGAGTTGAGGACCCGGAGGCAGGTCCAGTCCCACAGATCACCAGCGGCTATGAGTTGTCCACAGTTGACGTGTTGGATCAAATATCTACTGAACCCACCCATGATCCAGACCCTCTGCCGCTCAGCACAGAAGCATTTACCGCCTCCACTGAAACACAGACCACTCTCCCAGATACTGAAAAAGAGGCCGATTTCAACCCCTCCTCCCTTAACCCCACTGAGAGCACGGGTATGTGACATCCAGGGATTACTTTGAAATAACAAAGAGATGACCAGAAAATTCAATGAAAATCAAACAAAATGAAGAGCCTCATTAAATGTTGTGACAACACCAGCTGTCAGAAAAGCTTCAACACTACTCGATTCATATAGATTTTGAAAGCCTATTTGTACAAAACGATTTCTTCCTCTAACCCTATTTAAAATAATAACATTGCACTGCTTCTGCAACAATGAAGTAAGGAAGAACAAACCTCCACCAAAGTACTGTACATTAAAAAATACTTCAGTTTTTTTACATCTAGTAGTTGCTGTATTTTACTTGTTATAGGTTTGTTTCTATACTAAACAGTGATGTTTAAGACAGGTTTGCATCTTTCAATTTTCTCCATGTTTGAGTATGTCATTTGTTAAATCGTGAATGTATATTTTGCTACTCATTTTTTCAAGTTGTAACTGCTACCTTAAACACACAATAGACAATAATAACTTCAGAAGCATACTTTACCACCCGTCTTTATAACATTAATTCAATAATGTATTCATATGCAACTTACTACCATTGACTAATATTGATTCAAATGTAAGAATTCATAATCATGATTGTCCTCCTCCAGATGCCAGTGATGCATCCACTGCTGGAACCACAACAGGGGTTTCCAGTCAGCCTCCTCCAACCACAGCGCCCCAATCTGACTCTTCTCCTACAGCCGACACCCAAGAGCTCCAGACAGAGGGACAGGCAGAGGTACAAACTGAGGATGACATTATTCTAGGAGAAACGACTGTAGCCTACCCAGAGGACCCAGAAGTTACAACCCTATCCACTGCCTCCTACACTCCTGTGGCTTCAGGATCCACAGGACCCCCTCAGAGCTCCACCACAGTCCTGGAAGACTCTCAGGGCACCACCATCTCTTCAGTAGCACTGGACCTGACACCCATCACTGAGGCAACCCCCTCAAACCCTGGACCAGATGATGCTGAGAGCACAGACAGTGTCCCAACAGACCCCACGTCTTCTTTGGCAGACCCTGACTCCACCAGTGTTTCTCCAGAAGAGCCTGGGGACCTGCCAGAGCTTGATACCCTGACCACCCAAACACCCTTGTTTACAGAATCAGTGCAGGATGACACAACAAATGAAGATGCAGCTGGAGTAACCACTCCTGATCCGCTTAATGTCACCCCATACCCTACTGACGATCTGCCTAATGTCACCCCAGACCCCACTGCAGATCTTCCTAATGCTACCCCTGACCCTAATGTCGATCTTCCTAATGCTACCCGTGACCCTAATGCCGATCTTCCTAATGCTACCCTAGACCCTAATGCCGATCTTCCTAATGCTACCCTAGACCCTAATGCCGATCTTCCTAATTCTACCCCAGACCCAACTGCCGATCAACTTAATGTCACCCCAGACCCCACTGCCGATCAGCTTAATGTCACCCCAGACCCCTAATGCCGATCTCCTAATGCTACCCCTGACCCCTAATGTCGATCTTCCTAATGCTACCCCTGACCCCTAATGCCGATCTTCCTAATGCTACCCCTAGACCCTAATGCCGATCTTCCTAATTCTACCCCAGACCCAACTGCCGATCAACTTAATGTCACCCCAGACCCCACTGCCGATCAGCTTAATGTCACCCCAGACCCTAATGCCGATCTTCCTAATGCTACCCCTGACCCTAATGTCGATCTTCCTAATGCTACCCCTGACCCTAATGCCGATCTTCCTAATGCTACCCTAGACCCTAATGCCGATCTTCCTAATTCTACCCCAGACCCAACTGCCGATCAACTTAATGTCACCCCAGACCCCACTGCCGATCAGCTTAATGTCACCCCAGACCCTAATGCCGATCTTCCTAATGCTACCCTAGACCCTACTGCCGATCTTCCTAATGCTACCCCAGACCCTACTGCTGATCTTCCTAATGCTACCCCAGACCCTACTGCCGATCTTCCTAATGCTACCCCAGACCCTACTGCCGATCAGCTTGATATTACCCCAGACCCCACCAAAAACACTCCACTTGAAGCCACCCCGAAACCCCAAGACAAACCAGCTCCAAACAAGCCATCACAAACTAAACCAACGTCACCTAAACCCAGCTCCAATTCTGAGACTAAGCCTCTGATCCCCACGCAAACCCTCACCATAGACAATCCTAAAGACTACCAAGCAGGTTAGAAACCTTTCTTATTTCTGGTTCACATTCTCAACAAATTGCCTTAAAGATGATTTATGTGACTCTGAGAAGAGAATGTTCATTGTAAGTATTGAAATGTTGTTCCATAGGCTCTGCAGCCTCTATATTCTGGGTATTTTTTTTACTGATCTCAGCCAGCTTTATGAGCTTGGTTGTTTTGACATTATCCCTCTGGGTGAATAAAGCATGCTTCAAAGCAGGGCAACATTATATTAAGTGACGGAGGTGGTTGTTAACCTACTCTGCAAATTAATCAAACACTCTTTTGAAATTGGCAAGCTCGGATACTTTAAAGAAAGAATGGAAACAAGTGCACACAGCTCCTGGAGCACAACATGATATATTTAGCACCTAGTAAACTCAGTTATTGCACACTTATTTTTTATCTCACATATTTTGTCCTTTTTCTCAGATGACACCAATGATACAAATCTGTGCAGCGGACGTCCGGTCGGCGCAGTCACTACACTGAGGAACGGCACCATGGTCGTTTTCAGAGGTGAGGGTCTGCCATCTGAACATTACATAAAAGCTTGTAATACTTTTACGTTTTTTGATGCAGAAAAGAAAACAAAAAAAGTACAGCTAAACATGAATAAAGAATGTACTCTGTGTATAACATTGACAGTAACAACAATTAAGATACAAATGACTCTGAAGATAAACCTTATCTGCTATTTTACTTTCCAGGACACTACTTCTGGCTTGTTGACAGATACATGGTGCCTAGTCCGGCTCAGAGTATCACACAGGTGTGGGGGGTCCCTTCCCCCATCGACACTGCGTTCACCCGCTGCAACTGCCAGGGCAAAACATACATTTTTAAAGTACATTTTCTTATCTTGACACCATTGACTGCATTTTAAAGATTTCATGGATGAGCCTATTTGCACTATATCAGGATTTTAATTAGGCTCTCTTTTTTCGCCTGGGGTTTAATGTTTTTGTGTTTTTGCAGGGTCCCCGGTACTGGCGATTTGAAAATGGTTTGTTGGACCCTCACTATCCAAAGGTTGTTCAAGTGGGCTTTGATGGGCTCCGTGGCCAAATCACAGCGGCTCTGTCTGTCCCTCAGTACCAGAGCAGGAGAGAGTCTGTTTACTTCTTCAAAAGAGGTAACAAAACTGCTGTTACAAGCCACTTGATATATGTCTAGTCTATGTATTGCTTATGTTACTGTAATTTTCTAATGACCTTATTGAATGGTAATGCCTGTGACCTAAGATTTTCATCTTCATAACTACACTGTAGCTATGTACGTATGACTAATAAAAGCCTTGAACCTTGAATTAATATATTTTGAAATTTGACTTGTTACTTTCAGGGGGAGCTGTGCAGAAATATTCCTACCAGTTGGGCGCCAGTCCAACATGTGGCAGCAAAGTCCACAATGCTGTTTACACAGTCCGCAGCAGAGTGGTCCGACGAGCAGGTATTCTAGGAATTATACAAAATGGTGTTACATACATTCTTCTTAACAATGCCATCAATTCCCTTTTTTTTGTAGTCTGTATGCGACATGACTTTGTGTTGGGTGAATATTGTCCCAGATTTACTTAGCTCACGTAAACATGTTTTATTTGAATTGCAACACATGGCATTTTCTGAAAAAGTGAGTCATGCCTTTGTGGAGGTGAAAGGTGCAGCGAGGTCTACCTTATAAATAATTTGCAAGTGGAAATAAGTAGCCTGTGGGATGTTTATGGGACAGCAACTGTTAAGCAGAATAATGGAAAAACGAATACATAAATATGCAGCAACCATTGAACAAATCATCTAAATGTCCTCTCAACTCTTGATTTCAGTGTCTCTTTTAGGGCCTTCCATCAACATCCGGAAATCATGGAGAGGTTTCCCTTCGGCCATCACAGCTGCTGTGTCCGTCCCCAGCCGCACAGAACGGGAGGGATACAAATACCACGTCTTCTCCAGATGTAAATACTTTAATATACATCTCCTTTAAAACAGATTAAGGGCAAGGTTTCAGTTTTATTTCAGGATATTTGCTCTAGGATCAGTCTAGTAAGAAAGAAGGTATAGTATAGTTTTAGGCAGTGTTCCACACAAAGCCTACATTTATATGAATTAGTAAAGACAGGGCACCTCACCTTATTTTGGATTAGCTCCTAACACAGCCCGTTAAATAAAATAGGATGAAGTAGTTCTTAAGTAGTAATTGTGGACAAAACGTCAGTCTGTTTGTCTGACTTTTTGTTGTTAGCCTCATTCAGGTCAGACATGCCTAATGAGGACCATGTGTGTCTGGGTGTGTGTCAGGGTGGGGTGGGATATTAGGCAGATGTGAAGGCCATTGAGGGTGGTGTCTATTGACCTACAGCTCAAGTTTGTTATAAAGTATTCACAGTAAAAGATTTAAAGGCGATGCATACTGTAATCCCTGTCTGAGTGAAAAACAGACTCCGTTTAAGCCTGCGGGATGCATCAAGTCAGGAGGGGTTTACTGTCTAGTCATTTGTCATTTAAGAAAACCTCCAGCTATTAAGATTTATGTCCAACTGTGGCCAAAAGCTATCCAAATGAATGTCGTTTAAAACTCGACTGTTAAAAGATGCATGAGATTATTTTCATGCCAAATTCATGCTCACTAACATGGAAACTGGCATGTAGATGGCCGGGTATAAAAGGCCATCCTGTACACGATGTATTAATGAAAATGCCTAATGTTTCTTTTGCAGCCACGTCCTACAACGTGAGGATGGGCGGGGAACGTCCCGTCGTTCCTGCGCCGACAGCCAACGAGTCACCTCAGAGCAGAGATTTCTTCAAATGCCAAAAGAAAGTCTGATGAAAGATTTTGTTTACCTATAGTTTTATTACATTCTTCATAAAACACACCGCTCCAGCATGGACTGGTTACAAAAAGGTACTTTAAAGTACATTCAAAAACAAAACTAAAAACAACAGGCTTCAGAACAAATAAACACCATCAAAGCTGAATACAGAATCTGAGTACACCGATTGGAAAATGTGTAATGCGTTTCTAAAAGGGAATGACATCTACTGCAGTCACGTCCGTCGCCAAGTCCTCTGATTAGTGCTTCATCTCGCAAATCGTCTTCCGTGTAAACCCCGAGAAGGAAATCCCTGACCTGTAAGGATAAAATATTTTGTTAAAATTAAGCCTGCTATACTGATGTAAAGATTCTGTACAGTGGCTGTATAAAACGTGTATAACATGTAATGTTTCATCTGTTATTCTCATTTAAAAAACACACAAACATGAATTAAATGCCATGAATGAAACAAATGCTTTGTGTGTGAATTTATATGTATAGCCGTCATAAAAAAAATGTGCACTGCTAATAATGTGCATTTTAAATAAGTCGATAAGGAGACGAGGTTGATTCAGTACTACTTTTCAACAAATTACAATAATATTTTAATTTAATACATTAATAAGTAATTATACTATTTAGTTTGTCTGTAACAGTCTGGAAATCTGTTATTTTATATCTGATTGACGTTAAATAAGGTAATTCTGTTTTGAGACATTCATATAAAACTCTCGTATATAAACAAGTACCGGGTTAACGCTGCCCATTTTAATATTTGTTTTTTTCTAAAACTGGAGAGAGATGAAAATGAAAATGAGACATGTTGTATGTAGTGTAAGGAAGGTCCCAGACCAGAAAAATGGTGGTTGTGGTTCATGGACAGCCTTGAGCCCCTAGGCCACCTTGGCACCTCACAGGCTGCTGATTTTCATGTGAGAAGACAAACATGTTGTGAAACAGCATCACATTCGACTGCTTGGAACCAGACTTAATTGGCATCGTAAAAGCAAAACTAGTGTGGTATGACCAGCCAAATAACATTTCTGGTCAGCCACACAACTTTGCAGGACGCTTATAAAAAAAAACACTGTCTCTCAGGAAGAAACAGGATATTCCTCCATTGATTCAGCCGCTTATCTTGTTACGAATACTTTGATAAGTCATGATTGTGGTACACATGTTTTAAACATAATTTTCTTCTGCTGCTGTTATTCACAATATTAAAATCATGTGCAAATATCTAAAATACATTTGTGATAATTGATTTGAGTTTTGGAGACATTTATTTGTTCTTCCCTGATGTAGCATCTGCAAAAAAGCAATGGACTTAAGCCCAAAGCCACTATGGGCCTGGCATAGTTTTATGCTCAAAAGCAATATTTGCTTCATCACCCCCCCCAACCTGTGAGTGTGCTCTCATTGTTACCTCCTCTCTTCATGCGGCCCCCACGGTGCTCGGGCCAGCGCTGCAGCTGTCTGCTGGATCCAGGTCTGGAGGGTCGAAGTGGAGCACTGCTTGTATCTAGAATAATTAAACAACATAGCAATCAGAACTGAACACTCATTAGGATCCATAAAGTGATTTTTAAATCGGCCCAGTCAGCAGGCTTCAGTGTACCTGCGGATCTGGAGGGGGGCTCCTGGCTGGTGGAGGGGAGGCTGGCCTTGTCAGACTGTTGACCTGACTCCTCCACATCCCCCTGAGAGACCACTGAATCTCCTGACATATCTCCACTGGGCCTGCAATAAACACAACACACAGTTGAGTTGGGCGATAGAGACGGAAACTTGTTTGAGTTAAAAAGCCAAGTTATAAAATATCAGTTTCTATTCTTGCAAAACATGTATAAAGATTCAAGCACCATCAAAGACTGTCCATTTTCAAAAACTGTTGGGGTCCTAGGTCCCCCCAAAAATGTGCCTATGGGAAAAAGGTATAACTTTTAAAGCTATAAATACTAACAGTGAAAAGAAGATTTGCTGATAAAAGGGCAGGGGGAATCTTGCTGACTGCTAGAGGTTTGATTTCCAGCAGCAGTCAAAAAAAAGAAATGAAATGATTGACAAAGAGCAGAGAGGAGTGAGCCTCACCGATCAGAGTCTGGCTCCAGGAGGGCGTCGTCCCTGTCCTCCACTGAGCCGGCACCTCCTGGCGTTGACATGCTCACTATGGGAACCGACTGAGAGGCGTGCTCAGTGGAGTCGGACTGAGCCTCTGAGAAGATATTTACTGGAACAGAAGCACACAAACACAAGATAAAGTTGCTGATTTTGTTAGCACTCCTAAATCTGCGAATTCCGGCTTCCTGTAAACTGTGTCGAGTACGTGGAAGAAAAGGGTGTGTCGGTAGAGAGACAGAACAGACAGAGGCGGATACCTGGTGCTGTAACTTGTAATGGTGTGGTGGGAACGCTGCGTCCACCCGACTCCTCTTCATGAGGTGCTAGGAACAAGGGACTTTCAAACATCCCAAGACCTGAAGACAAGATAAAAAAGTTTTACGCTCTGTGAAAAAAACCCACATGTCAGCATTTGATTGCTTTAGCTGTTAATTACAAATTACAGTACATGTGCCCCTGTTAAATGTATATATTTAAAATAAGAAATTAAATGTTTCTTTTTAATTCTGCATTTTCTTTTGTTTCCTTGGGGTGTTAAATGCTGTTGTACACAATCTGTATCTCTGCTGTACCTCCTTGTGATGCGAGATGTCCCAGGTCAGAGTGTGAGGACGAGCTGGTCTGAGGGCTGTCGTCTGAAAAACCAAACCTGAAGCGAGGCACACCAGCTACTTGTGAAGAACTGACAAAAATAAATAAAAACATTTTAGGTTTTAGTTATAGCTCAAATTATAAACTAAAGTAGTACATATTTAAATAGAAACAGTGTAAGAGGCAACCAACAACATTATTTATGCAGTATCTAATTACCCTGCAATTATAATATCTGATCAAGTAGCAATGGTTTTGTAACCAATAAACAACATTACAGGCGTTTTTCCTGAGCGTTGTGACGCGCTTGTCTCCGTCTATGTGTGTGACACTTACTTGTCAAGTCCTTCCGAGCGGTGCGGCACCACCAGAGTGGGGGTGCAGGGCACTATACTGTCATCATCAACAAAGAAATGCTGCTGCAAGAGATGGAAGAAAGCGTTAGATACAAACACGCACATAACCGAGTGAAGGTTGCCCGAATAATGTAATGTATGTACATTCTCTGATGCTTTAGAGGACTTACAGAAGTGCCCTGCACCCCGGGGGTGAGCTGAGGAACTCTTCCCACTGACTGACGACGGACAGGGTTACGCTGTGAGGTTACATTTTAAAACATGTGATTAACAGAGCTTTGCTTTTGATTTACACAGAGATGACCCAAGATAAATACTGTGAAAACTAACTTTTTAAAGAGTAACTTAAATATCTTAGTAACAATGTTTTCTATTTAAAATTTAGTTTTCTTCTTTTCCCTACGAGGAAAGTTCTATTTATTAGAAAAGATTAGTCTTCCTTCTTACCTGAGCATGTGGTCCCAGGTCTGATGTCAGGGCGATGCTCATTCGAGAGGGCAGCTGTTGTGTTGGTCTCCGTGGAGATTGGGGCATCCGAGAACCAGAGCTTGTGATAGGTTGATCAGTAGAGAAGGCCTCCATTGCAGTGCCCTCAACTAAAACAACAAAAATGCTCAAATAAAACAGAAGTCCATTTTGTTTGAAACAAAATACATTTGATCAGAGTTGTAAGAATTCAGAACAAGCCTCCTTCAGAAAACCCAACCATTGCATTTATTGTTCAATTATAGGCACTAAGATTCAGAGAGTTGGAAAAGACAAATCTTGGTTAAAGTAAAAAAAGGTTTTTACTTTACTTTTCAATCTAAAGCTGTATAAGAGAACGTCAATATGATTTGAGGGGATTATGCATACTCACGAAAAAAGTGGTCGGTTATATTAGTATATCAGTTACAGGAGTGGATTTATGAAATAGTTAAAATAAAAAAACACTTAAAAAGGTAGGGTAGGTAATTCACTTCAGAAACACTTTGTTATATTCCATGGAATGCTCTTAACATTCCAATAGCAATGAATATATTAAATGCTTTGACAATAAATACATAAATAAATGTCATCTGTGGAAGCCGTGGTGCTGTAAAAAGCCGGGCCGGCTAAAATGACTGGATGGCCCACCTGCCTGTCAGCCTTCCATCTCGTGCACAAACTTATCTCGTGCCCTCATTGGTCATGTGCGCGTTCGTGTGTGTTGGAGGAGGGGCTCTGTAAGGAAGTCTGAAGGAAGGGGCAGATTTGTTTCGGCTGCGTAGTTTCAAATTCTAGCACACTCGAGCTGGTTTCTCCATTCTTACCTACCCTACCTTTAATTTTGCTTGTTCCCTTACTGAATCAATCTTAAAAGTTGTACTACAATGACTTTGGGCCCCTTATTGGTCTATTGTATTTCGGTAGAGTATTAGTTGAATTTATTTGCTGCACTCTTCCCTTCAGACAGACAACAGATTACATCTTTCATAGTCATCGTCAAGTGTCAGATAACTAATTGAATGGCGGGACAGTCTGTGAGAGCATGCAGTGAGTCTGAGTTTGAAAGGGTTTCCTGGATCTTACAGCTGGCTGTCTGGGAATCTGCCGGCCTCTGGGTGGAGTCAGACGCCCCCAAACATTCCTCTGTCTCCGTGCCCGGGTCCGTTACATCAGCTCCCTGTGAGAGGAGAGATCAAAAGGAAAACATTAAGAGAAAGGGTGGTCAGTGAAAAGGAGAACCACAAGAACAGTTTTAAAAGTTATAATAAATAAAAAAGTGGGAAGGACATGAAGATGTGTAAAAAAAGAACAAATTAGAGGAAGCAGGTTATGGGATGGTATTCACACACTATGCTGGCAACACAGCACATACAGATGATGATTAATTTTGTCCCTATATGGAACAAAGATGCGCTTCAGAAAGGGCCAAATATTACAAATTACATTCAAAAACACTCATACTCTTCCATATACATTTATTTAAAATGTTACAAACCTAAGACAGGCAACAGGCAAACTTTGATTCACAATTTAAAAAAAGGCAGCCCTACAAAGCTTTGTTAACGAGACAGGTAAGTTGGATCAATACAATCGAAATTCGCCAGCAAGGGCTAACAAGTCCACATGCTGAGAAGTGTAAAAGATATGTTTTGTTCGTTGTAAAACTGTGGCAGTTCCCCAAAGTATGGGTAATACTGGAATAACCAACAGCACAAATACATATTTGCATCATTGTTAATGCTCGAAATGGGAATGGAATTGTTCAGCATCCAAACCTCCATACAGCCACACATCTAGATTTCAAGTGAAAGACTGTTAGCTGTCCCCAAGAGTAAAAGGCTAAACAACCAAAGTCAACACACACGCACAGCTTTAACACGGACAGAGTTACGAAACAGCGGCATAATGAAGTGACCGTGAAATGACAGTGTGGAAAAACTGAGTATGAGAGCTGGAAAAGGTACGTAAAGGTTTGACTGAAAGTGTGAGATGGGGGTTAACACGGTGTACTGGATGTGAGAGTGTGTGGGAGTGAGTGTGTGAAAGGTCAGAGCTGTTGCTGTGAGTTAGCATGTGTCACGGCTAAACAGACCTCTGTGTCGTCTACTTCGTAGGCCTCGTTGCCGTCTCCGCTGCCCTCGTTACTGTCCTCTCCTTCCTCCACCATCTCTCCGTCGTCTTCCTCCTCCTCGTCTTCCTCCTCGTCCTCTTCATCTTCCTCCTCCTCTTCTTCCTCCTCCTCTTCGTAATCCTGCAGTTAGTTGGGTGCATTAATTAGTGGCATGAAACAGAGTCCTTTTAAAATTCTGATTGCAGTCTAATGTCACTATGCATATTGTATTTTAAAATGCTCAACAGAAACTCCCTACCTGCTCTTCTTCCTCTTCATCCTCATCTTCCTGTTCTTCCTCACTTTCTGTGTCTGTTACTATGACGATTACTTCGTGCAGCAGCGGTTCAGGGGTGCCACTTTGGGACAGGGTGACCTCTTGCTCCATCATGACGGACTGGGAGCCAGCACCCTCATCTCCTTCGTCCAGTTCTTGAAACTCCTCCGTCTGCAGGGCGGAACAATGGACACTATGAACAACATGCATTCCACTTAGGGCTGCTCGATTATGGCAAAAATCATAATCTCGATTATTTGGGTCAATAATTGTAATTGCGATTATTAAATGC
Source organism: Pseudochaenichthys georgianus (assembly GCF_902827115.2). Taxonomy (NCBI): domain Eukaryota; kingdom Metazoa; phylum Chordata; class Actinopteri; order Perciformes; family Channichthyidae; genus Pseudochaenichthys; species Pseudochaenichthys georgianus. Next base: position 20,810,537 of record NC_047506.1, read on the forward strand.
AATTATTCATTGACTTTGAAAACATCCATTTATTGGAGAGAAAACATTTGAACAGTATCTTTTTAACAGTTGATTACCCAGAACTTTAAGTATAATTCAACTGAAAAACCAAAAATAAAATAATAAAAAAGTAATAATAATAATAAAAAAAAAATAGTTTTATTTCGATTACGTTGTTTTCGTAATCGTTGCAAGCCATAATCGTAATCGCGATTAAAATACGATTAATTGAGCAGCCCTAATTCCACTCATTTAAAACTGTACGTTAAAAAAACCAAAGAAAATGTTTTTCCAACTGAGAGAAGATGCTCCGTCCACCAGAAACAATGTTAAAATAACATTAGGACATACTTACAACATTATTACTATGCGATATTATTAAGGATGTGTTACTACGCCTACCTGGTTTGCTTCGGCACCGTCTTGACTGTCTGTTGGCACCTCAGCCTCAGCACTGTCCCCGGCCAGCACCTCCTCCTGTGAGAACACAAAACACTTCATGAGGGCCATGACATCACTGTGCTAGTTCTCAGATGAATAAAAACAAAGAAAACATGCATTAAGATCTCTATATTTGACCCCCCCTTCTCACCTCTGGACCCACTATCTGGATGATGCGTAGCTTCTTAGGTATAGGAGCCCGGGAGGTATCCTCCTGGGTGGAGTCTGTGTCATTGAGCATGGTGGTGCTCTCCTCCTCCTCCCGAGGCCTCTTTGACATGGAGCTCCCTGGCGTTGCTGAAACTAGAGATAAGGCATGGATTTTGTTTAGATTTATCTCCACTGAGAATACAACTTTTTTTCTTTTCAAAAGCAGTAAAACAAACGTTAAAACGTTAACTCGGTGTGGCTCAGACTGGATTGCTGTCCAGAAATGTGGGCCTGTAATCTATTTTATTTTGTTATCTGTAGCAATTATGGAAAATGGAATTAGTTTCCCATATTGTATGACAGTTCCAAAAAAGTGCATTCACGACCACATTGAACTCTTGTCTCTCTTTTGTTTCTCATCAAAATGTGTTTTCTTCCCATCCTACTATCTACATGAAATACGTCAAATTATAAATACTATTCCAAATCAAGCTACAATCAGCACAAAGAAAGTACGGTTTCTCACCAGTCCCAAACACAGAGGAGCTGGAGGACGTTGAAGGCCACTCCACCTGCGAGCTAGGTGTTGCCTCGATGACCACGGGTGGTGGCTCCTGATTGGCTGGCTCTGCATGGCTCACGCTTTGTTGTTGAGTTGGTTGGACAAAGGCTGTGGCCTGCGTCTGGGTCTGCTGCACATTCAGCATGGGGCTCGCTAAGGTGGTCTGAACGTTGGGGCTGGAGGAGCGCACCGAGCCGCTGGCGCTGCCGTACACCGTCACATGCTCCACCGGGGGGCCCTCGCTACTCTGCATGGCTGTAGAGGAATTACATTAGTGGGAAACATCATTTACTTTTCAAAATTGGACTAAACAAACTCACAGGGAAATGTCCTTTGTTAAGTTATGCATTTACAATTGTTGATGCTTGTCTTTATGGGCAATGTTAGTTTGGTTATATTCCTACATTGGAAGCTTATGTCTTACCTTCCTGATTCTCCACCTGTGTGGTTGGCATGACAGTAGCCGTGGGTGTTGGCGTGGGCACAGTGGCTGGGGTAATCATGGGCCGGATGCTAGCTCTCGGAGTGGGTTTGTTCCCAGGATTGACAGGCTGCTTGCTGCCTGTCGTCACAGGTGTGGGCTTAATGTTGGCTGTTGGAGGCTCGGATGTGCTGGCACTGACGCAGAGATAAGGACATCAATTATGACTTTACTAATGTATGCATTTACATTTAAAAATAACAATTAAAAGCAGGTGCACTTCAGAGCATCCCAGAACTCCAACTGTGTTAATTTCTATACACTCATGCTGCACTGCAGGGGAAACGTATCATCAATTATCGGTTTCAAATGGTCATATCTTACCTGCCCCTGTCTGCCGCTGGGGTGGTCTTCAGACTGATCTGTCTCTGGTCTGTGCTCCTCTGCTGTTCCTGGGTCTAAATAATCAGAACAGAAGGGCAAAAGTAATGATGGAAACCAACAAGGAGCAGATGTACAATACAGTATTTTCACAAAATGTGCAACAATGTCACTTGATATGCTGCCCTGGTAAAGAAAAAAAGACGCTGCTGGTTCCACTTCTATTCTTGACAACCTGTTTTTAGCATTGGCCTGCATTTGTCAAGAGAAATGCTGTTATAAGTAACATATGTTTGTTTGTAGGAACCTGCATTAAATCATGACTGAATGTTTCCCAAACACTAGGGAGTAAAACATTTATCCAACAGCAAGATTGGCTCAACCGTATCTGCTCTGCTGTTTTAGTACTTCCCGTTAAATCAAAAGAAATTGAGAGAGCGTACCTTGCTGGGCCCCGCCTCGGCCGGCTCGTCTCTCTGCTCCTGTCTCTCCTGTTGGCCTCGCAGGTCTCTCAGCTCTCTCTCCTGTCGACTCAGGCGGCCCTCGTATTGAGACTTGAGAGCACTCACTCGCACCTCCAGCTCCTCACGCTGTTGCTTCAGTTCCTCATTTTCCTTCTGAAGCTGGTCTTTGGAGTCTGGACGTAAATCATTTGGGTCTTAGATTCAAAGTAACTAAACAAGCAACACTAGAATAGTGGCAAATATAAAGACGAATCTATAAAATAAGGAAATGTTCATGGTTGTAATAAGAGGAACACCCTCTCACTTGTGAGATGGTTGATCTTCTGCTTGGCATAAACGATGGCCTTCCTGGTCTTGTCCTCCTTCTCAGTCATCTGCTGCCTCAGCGTTTCCTCCTGAGTGGATTTATCCTGCAGCTCCTGCCTCAGCCTGGTCAGCTCTGCCTGCAGCCTGGAGGCCTGTTCCTGGGTGTTTCGCCCTTCAGTCTCACGCTCCGTAACCACCTGAGGCCGGACAGAAAGACAAGATACTAATGAATGTGTGCATGTTGAAAAGACAAGCGTATCGGGGGTGTCTACGACCAAAATGTTGTTTTACAGGGCCGATACCAAAAAGTTATAAAGAAGTCCGAAACCAAATTTACATTTGCAGTAAAATTGAAAAAGAGACCAAAAACTCCAACACAAAAAGTAGTCTAGGTTAGTTTGAGAAGATGTTTAAAGCTGCAGAACACTTTTACAGCACTGCACTTTTTTTTTTACTTCAACAGAAAAATAGCAACTTGGATGATAATCAAATTTGACAACTGATTTTTGTTCGATCCTAAGTACTTTGTTAATTATGTTAAATATACCAGCAATAAGCAGTCAGCAAACAAACTGATAACAGTGAATGATAAGCATGGCCTTCAACTCTGACAGTTGTCTTCTTTAGTCTTTAAACTTCAGAATGGACAGTTCTTTTAAAAAAGGTATGCTGAAACTTCTGGGTTAACCTTGTTGATGTTCTCCAGCTGCCCCTCTAGCTCTTTGGTCTTTGCTTCAGCCTGGCTCAGAGAGTCTCTGAGGCTCTGCAGCTCCTGAACCGAGGCCTGACGAGCCTCCTCTTCTTGGGATGGGCCTGCTGCCGCCTCAGCCACCAACTAGAGAAAACACAGTATGAAAGATAAATGAGTATGCTCACATAAGGGTGTGTTTTAGACAAAAATGGGTTGAAACAAACGGTACAATTATGACCTTTTTGTTTAAACCTTTGGATTACAGATAGAGGCAGTGAGATTAAGAAATACCGAGTGCTCACCTTGTCATGTTCCACCTTGAGTTCATCATACTGAGTCTTGTAGCGACGTCCAATTTTCTTGACCTGAGTGATAGTTCGCACTTTCTCCAGGAGTTCCTGGTTCTTGGCCTCCACTTCTTTCTTCAGTGTATTCCTCTCTTCATTTATTTTACTCATATTGTCACGCACATTCTGTATCTGGCTTTGCAGAGACACTGTGAGAGTATTCGTCCTATAAAAGAGAAATTGCAACAACAAATTGTTAAGTGGCAAAAAAATGACTGGTAGGGTTGAATCATTTGGACAAGGTAAACACTTGGTTCAGTAGCTGCATCGTGATACAGTGTCTTACCTGGCAACCTCTACTTTGAGTCGGGTACTCTCCTCAGTGAGCTGCTGAATGCGTTTCAGATGTACCTCCTTCTCCGAGTGCAGACGCTTGTACTCTTCTGGATCCGAATCCTTTTGCTGGCTCACCAAATGCTAAGAGAACGATTGACAAGATAGTAATTAGAAGAGAATCTACTCTCCAAAGAAGGATATATTTCTCCCCTTCTTACATGCATAATTTACAGCCTTTCTCCTTCTTGTCTTTTCACTGACCTGGGTCCGAGCTTTCCAGCGCTTGATGTCCTCTTCCAGTATCTTTTTCTCCGCCTGCAGCATGCCACTCTTCTCGCTCAGCTCAGAGTTGGCCTGCTGTAGTGGCATGATGTCTGACTGCAGCTTTTGCAACTGAAACACAGAAAGATCAGTTGGAGTTTCACTCAGGTGTTCAAAAGTTTGCAAAAACCATGAGTATATCCTCCCACATAACTGAATAAAGCGGAGTATAAAAAAAGGAACTACTATAAGTACATTTAATACAAAATGTAAACAATACTTTTGCTTGAGTTTGTTGAAGTTCCAGCTCCATCTTGTTCTTCTCCTCTCTCAGCATCTTGTTGGTCTCCATCAGGATGCTCATAGTTTCAGTTTTCTTCATCAGCTCATCGTGCTGCGCCAGGGTCTTCGCTGTGACCTGAGTAAGATTAGAGTTGGGTTTAAGATACAGGTTGTATTTCTATCTCACATTCGCGTGGCCAGGTTAGACACAGGTCTCGTGTATTATAAAGAAAACAGACCAATACAATGTCCTAAAAGAGATATTCTCATTCTTGCAATTAAAAACACGAATTGTCTGGCAAAGAAAAGTAAAACAAGATATTTTAGGGGAAAGGAGTGTCAGTGAGATCACAAACAGACCTGCATCCTCTCCTTTGCGGCACTCAAGCTGTCCTGCATCTCCTTCAGCTCTCGTTCCAGGTGCTCCACCCTCAGGCGGTGACGCAAGGTCTCCCCTTGGGCGACCTCAAAACGAGACTCTGCAATCTCCTTCTCCCGACGCACAAACCTGGGAGAGAGCACAAATTGAGAAAAAAAGAGAAGAACATCATCAGAATAATAGCCTTTGCATGGCAATGTCTGAACTCTATGCTTTATTTGTTTTTCCTTTTTATGTTGATTCTAAAATCACAACACAGATTCGCGAGGTGCGTTACCTGAGAATCTCGAGGACTTGGTCTTGAGATTTGCCCTCATCAGTCAGGGAGATGTTCATGGGACTCTCATTGATAGCACGCTGCAGAGTGTCGGCCATCTTCCTGCTCATGGTCTGGATCTGCTCATGCAGGAGAGTGTTCTGCTTCTGCAACTCATCGTGACGGCTCTCCATCTTCGCCATCTCCTCCTGTAATAACCGCAAAGAGATGAAGAATGAAAATGTAACGGCCAATTTCTAATACTAATATGTGGTGGAGCAAAAAGCATGGCCCCTAAAACTATGATGAAATCAAACTGCCCTGAAATAAATGTTTTAGGTGGGTTTATTAAATAAAAAAAAATTGGAGACTATGTAATAGATGTCCCTTTGATTTTGTCTTATCCGGTCTGGTCGTCACCTTGATGATCTTTTCCTGCTCCTCCCAGGAGACCCTGGCCTCCAGCAGCTCAGCACCGACCCTCTGGGATCTCTCGTCCAGCTGCAGGCGGAGGTCCACGGCCTGCAGGGCCTGAGCCTTAGCGGTCTGCAGAGCCTCCACGTCGGCCGCATGCAGCAACATCTCCTGCTCATACTTGTCTTGCGCTTCGGCTGCCAGCTTAGCCTTGGAAATGGGGAAGAGGATTTCAGTTCATCATTGCATGTTATATCATATTGTTGCAGTTGTAACTGCTGTGCATTAGAAAATGTAGATGCACTATCGGGTGGAAAAAGCTAAAATCTCTTCAAAACTCAATAGGTGGTGCTGCAACGTGCTGAACCAAAAAGGCTCTTCACTAACAGACGCAGAAAAATAAGACCAATACAGATTTAAAGGTTTGAGGGAATACAACATGTAAAGAATTTCTGCTTTTAAATTATAGTTGTACAAAGTTTATGAAATCATCTTATGTCAAATGTATGGGTAAAATGTAGGCATGAGAAGATGTGGTTGACTTAAGACATTTTCTAAACATATTTGAGAAAAGAAAGTTTCATATTGGTCATATTCCTTCCTGTTCATCTTCTAATTGCTTCTTACCTGCTCCAGGCTGTCTTGCAGAGCTTGTTGCTGCTGAGCTTCGGCTACAGCCACGCGCTGCAGCACCGCCTGGTGCTCAGCCTGGGCACTGCTGAGACTCCTCCTGAGACTCTCCATCTAACAGACACAAAAAAAACCTGAAAATGAACGGTATTCTTTGCATAATGTGAATATAACTGATCACCAACAAGTGCCAGGAGGATCAAACGTAGTGATGGAAGACTTGATGTGAAGATGTTTTTTTTTTTTTTTTTTTTTTTTTTTAAATCTGTAGCATTGAGACTTAGTTTGTGTCAAATGTGCTAATGATAATAATAATAATAATAATAATAATGCATTTTATTTATGGGCGCCTTTCAAAACTCTCAAGGACACCTTACAGAGCATAATTAAAGAAGAGCACACTGTAATACAAGACTTAAACAATTAAAAACAACAATCAGTTTAGCAGAGATTAAGAAATTGAATATGCCAGTTTAAAAAGGTGTGTTTTCAGGCTGGATTTGAAGGTTGGGAGTGAGTCCATATTGCGGATGTCTTGTGGGAGAGAGTTCCAGAGACGGGGGGCAGAGTGGCTGAAGGCTCGTGACCCCATGGTGATCAGGCGGGCAGAAGGTACAGAGAGTTGGAAGGCAGAGGAGGATCGGAGAGTACGAGAGGGAGTGTAGATGTGAAGGAGCTCAGAGAGATATGGAGGTGCAAGAGTGTGAAGGGCCTTGAAGGTGAGGAGCAGCACTTTGAAGTCTATGCGCTGCTTAACGGGGAGCCAATGGAGTTGTTGGAGAACCGGAGTGATATGATTAATGAAAGGAGTTCTGGTGATGATACGGGCGGCTGAGTTTTGGACCTGTTGGAGCTTACGTAGGGATTTCTGAGGAAGACCAGAGAGGATGGAGTTGCAATAATCGATACGGGACGTAACAAGGGCGTGGACGAGGATGGCGGTGCTGTTGGGTGTGAGTGACGGGCGGAGGCGGTTAATATTGCGGAGGTGGAAGTAGGCAGATCGAGTGATGTTGTTGATGTGAGCTTCAAATGATAAGGTGCTGTCAATGATATGAGATTGTGTATATACCTGCTCCTCCAGAGTGGCCAGGGCTCTTCTCTTCTGGTCCTCTGAATTTTGTTTCTCTTTCTCCGCCTCCAGAAGTTTCTCCTCCAGCTTTTGGTGCTGCTTCTCAGCCTCCTTCAAACGGGTTTCGATGGACGAGCGTGCCTGCTCTGTCACCTGGTCATTAGGCATGAACACATTTTAAATGTTATAAAGCCAGCAATCATCTTTTGATCAAAGATACATGAATATCTTTAAACAAACTGAATGCGTACAGTGTGCAAAATGTTATCTTATATATAAATTATTTTTATATTTGTGCCAGAGCATTACCTATAGATTTGCTTCCCATGAAATTGCCCTCACAATTATTTATACATACATTATATGTAAATCTTCAAAGTGTTTTTTCTGTGGTTTGAGGAGATGTGGAACACTGACAGGCTCTCTGTTTATTGTGTACCTTTTTCTCTTTGTCCAGGGATTCCTCCATGCTGTGAGCCATGGCTCTGTACTGCTCCATGCTGGAGGTGGCGGCCCTGAGGCTCTCTGCCAGCTCCTCTGCTTGGGCTTCAGCCAGCCGCAGGCGGCCCTCTAGCTCCTCTCGGTCTTGATCTGAACCTGGTAAGCCTGAAGTCAGGAAGGATCAGAGACAGACGTGTTTGACCACAGCATCACGAGAAACCGCACAATACTAGGGGGTTTGTGCCTTAAACACACTAACTACAACAACAAAAGTGTGGCTCAGATGTTTTAGAATGACTAAAAATGTGTGTGTTCATGCCAACCTCTGAGAACAGGCGTGGATGGGGAGCTCAGGGAGTGACGTACTTCGCTGCTGCCGAGTTGCATTCTGAGGGTTTTGAGCTCAAACTCTGCAGCATTCAGCAGCTCTTTGGTCTTCTGGTGTAACGGAGCCTGTATCTCCAGCTGCCTCTTTGCGTCCATCAGATGGATCTGTGCATGAGGGACGAGCGACATGGAGAAATAAGTAAACTATTTAATGTTGCCATTTGTATCTGGTTTGACAGTTGTTGGTTTTTTATTTGTAAAGGGTGTGTGTTCAAGACTAAAACAGGCTGTAAGTTGTTCCTTAAACACAGTAACAATACTCATCTATCAGTACACCTTAAAACGTCTAAATGACTTCGGCAGACATTGTTAGTTCGTATTTCAGCAGAACACAGCCTTTCAATGGAATCCTTACCTCCTGGTTTCTGCTGAGCAGGTGGCGCTGTTCCACCTCGCTCTCCAGCCTCTTCTGCAGCTGGGAGATCTCTCGTTCCTGCTTCTCCAACTGGTCACTCAAACGCTGACGTGTATCAGTCTCTGAACGCTCAAGAGTGGCCTGGAAGCACACAGAACTTCACATTTTGGACTGTTTGTGTGTGTTTGAGACAATAAGTGACATTTCATACTTCTATAATACCTGAATGGCATGGAGGTTGGTCATCAGCATGTTCTGGCTCTGTTGTTGGCTCTGCAGTGACTCCTTCTCCTGATTCAGCCTGGACTCCACCAGTTTCAGCATGTCTCTCTCCTTACGCATGCTCTGAGCATGGCCCTGAAATTAGAGGGTGAGAATTCTCGATGGTTTTATAATTCCCCCAATAATGTTGAACACATAAAAGGTTGCTGGAAAAAAAATACAAACCTCAGCCATGGATAGTTTCTCTTTGGCAGCTCTCAAATCCTCATTCAAAGAGTGTATGGTCTGCTCGTGCTTCTGTGCGGCAGCTGCCGTCTTCTGTTCTCTCTCTCTGAGGGAAGCAATCTCTTTCCTGTAGCGCTCAACATTGTCCTGCAGCATCTCATACCTGATATATTGAGAAATACATTGTTTTTAGTGCCGTCTTTTGCATTATTTATACAAAATTATTGTTGAGTAAAATAGATTTTTTTGTTCAAACTAACTTACCGCTTGGAGGCAAACTCCAGCTGAGTGGATATCTTAGCATTCTGGGAGTGGAGGTCTGAGAGCTGCTCCTGGAGCTTCTCGCCCTGCCCAGTCACTAACTTGTCACTCTCCATGCGCTCCTTCTTATAGGTGGAGAACACCTCCTGCAACTACAGAGCCAACCAGACACTTTTACTTTAAGTCAGCAGAGTGTAGTAGTTGTCGAATAAATATTCATTGGGGGAAAAACGCACGTTACACCGGCCTTTAACCTATTCATATAGGACTGCTAGCAAAGACAAAGTGCATCAGTAAAAGGAAATCGGGGTCTGCAACTGTGGTTTTATAACACTGCTAATCCACTGAATTACATTATCTGATGATTTGCTTTCTTAACGTCAGCGCAACACGTGCAGTGGGTGCTTGCAGTAGGTGACAATGTCCATAAATGCTGATCCACTAAAATGCTATGTTCAATGATAAAGATACAGCAGAAGCCAGCTGTGTAAAGACTGTTGCATTGTTACAATTATTAAAAATAGGGATGCGTTTGCTCACCTGTCGCAAAGCTGCCTTGGCTTCTAAGGCTTCAGTAGAATCTGTTGTCATGGAGACAAGTGCAGTGGGTGTTCCTGAGGTGGGAATGGCTGCTGGTGAGCGTCCGGGGGTGGAGGTCAGGGAGAAATCCTCAGGTGGTGTGCCTTTAGGAAAACACTCAGAAGTTCATCAAAATAGAAAAACATCTTCACAACACTTCATCAGCCTTTGCCATCCGACAAAAATTGTACTTTTATTTGCCTTGAACCAACATTGTAACAGTAAATTGCTATGTACTAGTGTTGTCACGATACCAACATTTTGGTTTCGATACCAAGTCAAGAATTGTGATTCCGATTCTTTTTCGATACTTTTCTTTTATTATTTTCATGATCAATACAATTGTAGTTTATCTGTTAAGTGTTTTCTTACAATATGGTCTCTTCTTTATACTTGAGTTTGTGATTTCTTTGATAGTTAACTTTATATTATATTAACATGTAATAGTACAGTAATATAAATAATTATTGACAAAAGTACATTGCAGATGTTAGCCACATTGGTAAGTTAGCTAAAAAGATAGCCATATTAGACAGTTATCATTGCCATTAATTGCCTCGTCAAACTACGAAAACGTTCGCTTGTCACAAAATAAATTACACTTGTTTGACTTAGATTTGAGGGCATGGGCTTGAGCATGATGTAATTATGTTATCCATCACATTCACTAACCTGTCTGTCTTTACATTCTTTAAACAGCTCTGGATGCCGGTCGGCGAGGTGCTTAGCCAAGTCTGATGTGTGTCTTGGTTTGCAGGGATCTAAAACATTTCTCACAGACAGGCCTCGTGGTGTCCGTAGGCTTGCCCTCACTGTCAGAGATATAGCTCAAATACTTCCAAATTTCGCTTCTGGCGTCTTTTTTGTCAACAAGCCGAGGCGCAGGGGCAGTTGCACTCCCACTTGCAGCCATGCTTCTCGTTTTCTCACATGCTCTGGCAGCTAGCGCGTGCATGAGAGAGGGGAGGGATTAAAACAGCACTTTCTCACCGGAGTACTTTTCCCCGTCATTCTTAAAGTACCGATACTAATGAAACGAAGGAATCTTAACGTTTTTAACGGCAGGGTATCGCGGTACCTTTCAAGTATCGGTACACCGGGCGTGCAACACTACTATAGTATGTACAGGATGTATCGTCAAGTATATCACTTGGTGTATCTCTGACCTTGCTGAGGGAAGCTGACTCCTGTTGCCTGAGCCAGCAGCACACGGTACATGTCCCTCTGCCTCACGATGGACTCGGTCATCTTTATCTGTTGGCCGCGTTGCTCCCTCAGAGACTCCAGCTCTACCTGGGCTTTACCCAAACTCTGCTCCAGTTCACCACGCCTGTAACAGATCATCTTTCTTAGCCTTAGCCCAGTCCTAAGCACTCTTGATCTTAAGCATTCCTTTTCCCCACATTTGATCAGTAGCAAGACATTACCAAAACAAATCAGTTACCTAACCCTCACTTCTGTGAGTTGATTGCAAGAAACAAAAATAAATTGGCACAGTGTTACGTACTTGCTGCCAGAGGTCTCAATCTCCTCTTTCTCCTGGGCCTCACTGAGCTCCCTGAGGGCCACCAGAAGACGCTGGTTTTGCTTCTGCAGCTCCTCCACACCGCGGAAGGTCACCAAGTGTTGGCTGATCACTTCTGATGTGCTGCTGACATCAGCTGAGCTCCCATCGTCCTCATGAGGCACATAGTTTCCACGAGCCTCTTCCAGCTCGATGAGCAGCACACGCACCTAGAAGAAAAGATCAAGACAGGCAAGACAGGCAAGACAATAAGGTATTGGAGAAATATGATATTATAAAATGCATGCAAAATAACTGGGAGAAGAGAGTGAGAACTCACTTGCTGAGCCATGTCTCCTAGCTGCAGTTCAGATCTCTGGTTGTCTCTTTCCAGAACAGACGAGCGTTTGTTAGCTTCATCGGCTTCCTTCTGCAGACGGTGAACTTCCTGTAAAACAAAAAAAAGATATCGTGTTATGGGCAGAAGGTATGATGTGAGGCCGTCACAGTGTATCATTTACTTTACTCACCATAACAGCGTGCTCCAGCTTAGCAGAAAGGCTTGCCACCGACTTTTGCATGCGCTCATGTTCATCCCTCTGCCGTTTGAGGATAGGGGCTTTGGCTTCCACTTCCTGCACAATGTCATCCAGGTACTTGTTGACCCGCTTGTTCTCCAATCGCTCCAGCTGCAGATGCTCCTGGCTCTCCAAATACGCTGTATACAACTGAAAATGCAGATGCCATCGAAGTAAGTAAAAATGACCAGTAAATACAAATAAGCGCAACGCTTTCATCGTAAAAATAATCTATAGAATGAACAACATGCATTAGTATTTCAAATCTATTGTGGTAGTTTATTGTACCTAAATTATTCCCGGACCTATTTCAAAATTCTAAATGTTAATAAAATAAGGTGGTATTTGAATTTAGTACCACATACCTCTGTCAGCCTCATGCCAGGCTTGATTTTGGACACAGCAGCTGCTGTTGGAGACATTGTTGTCAGCTGTTCTTCTGATATCACAGATGCTGAACTAATAGGACCTGGGCAATCAAAAAGTAGAGGAGAGATCACAGGTCATTTAAAGAAATCCCTTACAAGGCATGATTTTTGCTTATTTTAAAGTCAACCAAGTACAGCAATCAACCCAACAAACCTCTAAGTGTGGAACTTGATAGCAGCTCGTTGGTATTGTCCAGCTCTTTCTCGAGAACCTGGATCCTCTCATTTAGCTCAGCAACACTCTTGTCTGTGGCACCATTCATATCCTGCAACTTCTCCTCAAGAGCCTGGTTGGCTGTGGCAGAAAGTGAACAGTGAGTCAATGTCAACATCAACCAATACCAACTGGAAGTTAAATTAAAAGATAAACCATTAAGCTTAACAAAAAATGTAAACTCTCCATCTCAGTAGACGGCAAATCCTAAATAATGTGATAATTATTTTAAAGCTTTGCACCTTCCCCAGCATCCTTCAGGAGTTTATGCAGTTCCTCCACTGCCAGAGTCAGCTCGTCACTTTTTGCCTCAGAATCCGCTGTTGCTCCCTGTCACCACAACAAGAGGGTAAGAGTTGGCAAAAATAATGCTAGTGTAAACCATATTGTTCATGGTTAATATAAAGCCTGCTAATATAACCACAGGTGAAAGAAATATACAACCTTTTTTGTTTAAAGCACTTTGTTTCATGTGAACAAATAAGCAATGTTTTGTACAAACAAATCAGCAATAAGACATGTGTGCTGAATTAATCTGGAAATTAGAAATAGTGACACTCTGTGGACGTTAATTGAAGTTAATCACTGATAGTAAAGGCCTTGGTGTTACAAAAGCCCAAGCCAGGTCAGCTTGCTGTCATGCGTATACATACCTTGTATAGATTGGAAAGCTTAATGTTGGCATTCAGCTCATTTCTGTACTTTTCCTCCATGGTGGCTTGTTGTTCCTTGGCCTAGAAAAAGCAAAGATCCAGTCAAACAATTAAACATGATTAAAGAGCGCAACAATACTGGTCAGTTTGTCGCAGAACATACAGAATGACAAAAACTGAATTCCTGTTTCTCTGTAAATATAAGACCTGATGAAATCTAGCCTGTAGGAAATACCATACACATACTTCTCTTAGTTTGCTGATCATGTCCTCGTTCTGTTTCTGAAGTTGTTCATTTGAAGACTTCAAACTGGCCACTTGGTCTTTGAGTCTATTCAACTGAAAGCCACAAGCAAAACAATGTCTTTAGTAATGACCATAAGAGTTAAAATGCTTAAATTAACACAGGGGCAGTAACTTTGTTACATATTTTTTAATGTAGGTGCACAACGATTGGTCAATAGTTGGTAAATCCCACCCAGATCTATGTGTAATGTGTTGTGATTTGGAACAAATGGCAAACTCTCAAGCCAACTTTATCATTGTATTTGTTGTCTTCATGTCATTCAGCTTTATAAACATTTCATGTAAATAGAAAGAGACATGCCTCATCTTCCTTGTTCTCCAGGTTGCACTTCAGCTCCAGGATGTCGTTTCCCTTCTGTCGGGATAGGGACAGCAGTTCCTCACTCTTAGCCTTCAATTCCCCATTCAGCCAAGATGTTTGGCCATTCAGCAGCACCTTCTCTTGTTCCATACGCTTCTCCTTGTACTGTCATGACAAAACACCACAACATTTTTCACTTATAGGTTTTGTTTAAACTAATAGATGTTCAAAAAGCCACTTCTTCAGACAAATTTGATGTGAAGATATTATTTACACACAGCAAATAACTTACTTTGATGTTGACTTCAGCCGATTCAAGTTCATCCAACTTAATCTGCAGCGCCATCTTAGAGGTGTTGACCTCAGCCAACTTATCATTGAGTTGCCTGAAGTCATCTGATGGTACAATGTTAAAGTGTATGTTAGTATTTACGGACATAAATGAAAGTTTTGACATGTGTCTCTAGACTAATTCATCTGTCAAACCATACCATTTAAATGCTCCACTTGTAAGGATCTCTTCTCCAGTGTCCTCAAAAGCTCGCGCTTTTCTGCCTCCAATTCCTCTTTGGCTTTTGACAGCAAAGTCTAAGAAACAAGAAGCATTTTTCAACCACTGTGTGTCACTTTAAATGTATATCTGGAGTTTTGCTGACATTGAATGAGAAAAGTGTAGACAAACAATGACTTTACCACAAAACTAATTCTAACAAGCAAGCATCACAACATTTGTTGTAGTTCATGAGAGAAAAAATTAAGAAACATATTATAACCAACCAGGTATGTGAGAAAAACATGGCTGTGTTTGTTTGGCTTACCTGCTCTGATGACAGCCTCTCTTGCAAAGATTCATATTCCCTGTTCTTCTCACGCAAGCTCTTAACATCTTCCACTACAAGTGGAGATTTGAAAAAAACGTCATTCAAAAGTCATTCAAAAGAAACAAGACAAGTTAAATCTGTATTGCAACAAGAAGAGGTGGAGGAAGTGCTAAGACGATTTACTTTAATAAAAGCAGCAATACGGTGTACAAATACTCAAGTAAAAGTCTTGCATTAAAAATTGTACTAAAGTAAAAGTAGAAAGATATTAGCATTCAAAATGACTTAAAGTACCAAAAGGAAAAGTACCCGTTATGCAAACTAGATATTTTAAAAGTATTTACTGTATACACTACCGTGTAGCTTAACCTATAATAATATAATGTGTGTCAAGTTATTTTGTACCAATGACCCTATATGCTTAGTAACAAGTAACTAAAGTAAAAATAAGTAAAAGTATAAAGTAGTATGATGTGGAAATACACAAGTAAAGTAAAAACCTCAATTTCTTACTTAAGTGCAGTACTTGTACTCAGTAAATGTGCTCAGTTACATTACTGTACACCACTGGCCATAAGTTCACTCTTACCTTGCTTGGTAAACTCATCTTTGAGTTTAAGATGTTCTTGAGTCGTGGATAAACATTTTTCTTGGCACTGAGCAAGTTGTTTAACTTTTTCGAAGAAGTGTTGCTCTGTAATGAGGGAGCAAAAGCACGAAACGTTAAACCCTTATTTACTGTTCTATGCCATGTTGACGTTAGCTAAGTAGGTTAGCCAACGCTAGCATTAGCATCTAATTGTAATAACTGATAACTGGCCGTATTGCATTTGCATAGCGTTGTTTATATATTCCCAAAGCCGTTGATAAACATACAAGTAAACGGCATGGTGTCAATGTGTTAGTAGGCTAAGTTCAAACCAATAACTTCAACTTTCATCAGACCAGGTAAAGATATGTGTGCATGATGAGCACACTACAGAACACTCGCACCGCTAGCTAACACCAGGCAAACCCTTACCGCTGTCAACTCGAAACTGTTCTTGTTGCGCTTTCAAAGAATCGATGTCATACTGCTGATCCGAAA